>NC_057810.1:143921743-144221743 GCF_018294505.1 Triticum aestivum
ATCCTCCGCACCCTGCTGGACGACGACGAGGCCGATGCCATGTGAGAGGAGGAGGACCCGCCCATGATCCCGAAGAAGGACAGGTCGGTGCTGATCTCTCAGCGGGCTACTCTGGTTCAAGCATCGCCCGAGGCCGGCTCCATCCCTTCTGGTGTGCCTTCTTCCGCTCCTGGACCTCTTGAGGCTGCCCCCGGACCAAGAGGCTTACGAGATTTAAGGTTGGCAAGAGGCCGGCGGCCTATGCCGCCATTGACTAGTAAGTGCTCGAACTCCGTCTTGTTCTTGTTTTTGCTGTCGAGGCTTGATGTTATCCATCACTTGGTTAGGCCTCCGCTTGCGGCGAACAAGAAGAAGGGGGACACGGTGGCTCTGCCTAGGGCAGGCTCATGTGCCGTAGCTGCGCCTTCGCCCGTGGGAAGGGGAGGCAGTAGGGCTCGCACCTCCCCTGCCCGATCGTCTTCGCGAGCCCCAGAGGAGCGCTCTAGCATGGTGCCAGCCCCCATGGCCCCGCTGGATCTGGAGGTGCTGGTGCCTGATGCTGTTGCTGAGGCAGACAAGAGTCAGGAGCTCCCAGTCTCCCAAGTCGTGATCATGCTCCCGTCTCCTCCTCCTACACCACTGGTTCCGGATTCCTCTGCCTCCTCCGCCGTCTTGGACCATGCCCTTACTGAGTTGGGCCAGCTGCGCGAAGACCTCCAGAGCGCCAACTCCCGCCTGGTGGCTGGGCGCCTGGAGCTGATCTCTGGTTGGGTTCACTCTGACGCCTCTGTCCGAGTGGCGCTGAGCCGGGCTGCGGGAGCTTCTATGGAGGAGAAGCTAGCCACTACCCAGGCCGCAGCTGCTCACGATGCGGCGCTGAAGGATGCCACGATCGCCCAGGACCGTTGCAAGGCGCTGGAGGCCGAGCTGCAGGGTTTGCATGATGAGCTCGCCAAAGAGGCTCGCGACCGTCAGGCTAAGGACGAGGAGATGAAGGCTCGGGAGGACACCATCAGGGACCGCGACGCTGAGCTGGCCGCTGAACATGGCCGACTGAAGACGCTGAAGCAGAAGTTGAAGACTTAGAGGGCTGAGCTGGACGCCAAGGCGTAGGTCCTGGCTGAGGACCACGTGGCCTTTGCAGATCTTGAGGTCAGATCTCACGAGGCGCTGATGACGCTCTATGATGGTGGCCTGGAGAAGCCGCTGGATGGGGCCAAGGACGGCCCCGCCCAGCTGCTTCCCTTGGTCGAAGCGCTTGAGGAAGTCATGACCGGCGTCGGCAACCATGTTTACCTTCGCGACCCTAATGCCAACCTCGACGAGCTGCTGGAGCCCGTGGACAACGAGCGCTCCACCGCTACTGCTGAAGCTGTGAAGGGCCTAATGGATGCCCTGCTGGTGAAGTTCCGCGCCTTTGCCACTGTGCCCAGGGCAGGTGCTTCTGACTCGGTGGCCTCAGGAGGTGAAGCTGATGGAGGCAACACCACCACAGAGGCGGGGATTCTGGTGAATGACGGCGTGTCCCAAGGGTGATCTTCCCACGGCTTCTTCCTGTTTTAATTCTTGCAATATGCACTATGCCTCGTGGAGGCATTTAAACTTGCGTTCGGTATCGCGAAGACAATTATGGTTTGTAATATTTGCTTCTGGATTTGCTTCGAGATTTTGCGGTCTCCTTCCTATTTGCTTTGTGTTCTACATCGGCAGGGCCCGGCCCCGTGCATACCTCAGCCGCCGTTAGCCCCGACCGGATCACCAGGACGGGACCAAGGAGTGAGGGGCTACGTGACAGGTTAGGCTCCTGAGTCGCGATGCTTAGGAGTCCCCCTTGACGGGCGAACAGCAAATAGGAAGGGAGTGTAGGGGTGGATATGGCGTTCTTCGTTGGCAGGGCCCAGCCCCGCACATACCTCAACCGCCGCTAGCCTTGCGGAACTAAGGAGTGAGGGGCTACGTGACCAGTTAGGCTCCTGAGTGGAGATCCTCAGGAGTCCCCCTTGACATTCAAACGGTCTTCATACCTTGGCTCCGCTCGGGGAGGGGCGCACGACGTCTATGTCTGAGGGACCTGGCTGGTTGGCGTGCGCTCGGGCATGACCCGAGCGCAGCCCCCGTGTCCAGCCCCCTCGCATGGCGCTCCTGAGGGGAGGCGTTGTGATGAGGCCAGACACTGAGCTCTGGGCACCCTGAGGTTGATACGGCTGTGGGCCACCCCCAGTTGTTTATCACCAGCGCGGAGCATAGCGCTCCCATATGTGTACGGGCATAGCCGCTCCTCGGTAGTGTCGTCAGCCAGCGCGAAACATGGTGCTTCCACTGGTACGTGGGCGGGAGACCCCTCCTCCGGGAGGAGCCCCCGGGGTGTGTACAGCCCCGCCCTGACATGTGGCTTGCACGGCAGGGCTGGACGAGGTGTATCTAGACACTCGTGAGCCAGTGCGGGACTCACGAGGTCCTACCTCAAGGCGGGTTGCACCTGGTCTTGAGCCTTGGACGGCTGTGTGTTACTGCGAGATGGTTTGATACAAATGCTCTACGTCCTCAGGTCCCGGCCCTCGAGCAAGCTCAGCCGCCGCTTGTATGCTAGGTCGCGATGCCGTGGACAAGGCCAGGGGTGAGGGCTGGAAGGCCAGTAGGAGCTCCTGAGTCGCGATGCTCAGGAGCCCCCTTTTAACGCGCAAGCGATTTGCATGAGGGAGAGAAGGCCCATGGTAGGAGGCATATGATAATCATAGGCAGGTTAAGCATGAAAGACAAATCAACTTGGATAAATGCAGGAGGGATACATGCCGCTGGGTCAGGCCCAAGCGGCTTGGGGATGCTGCAGCCCCAGGTGCGCCCCCAGCAAGGTAAACTAAAGACATAAGCAAAAGGGATACATGCCGCAGGGACAGACCCACACGACTTGGGAATGATGCAGCCCTGAGGACGCTCCCAGCTGAAACAAACTCGAAAGATGTCACTTGATACCATTATAGAGGGGGTGTTGGAGTACCTGAAGATGCACGGTGAAGAGACCGACCCTCACGAGCCACTGGGGCCCTGAGCCTTGGGAGGCTCTGGGGGTCCAAGCGGTTCCTCGAGGACCATCTCCATCTCTGCCAGGACCGTGTGGTGCCTGGCCTCCTGAGCTGCCAGAATGCTCCGCAGATGGCGCTGGTGAGAAGCAGCCGCATTCGGCAGGCCAAAAGGCATGCGAACATATCTGTGCGGCGGACCCTCGCAACGTCCCACGCGCGAGGGCCAGAGGCGCTCCTGAGACGTGGCTCG
This sequence comes from Triticum aestivum, assembly GCF_018294505.1. Lineage (NCBI taxonomy): Eukaryota > Viridiplantae > Streptophyta > Magnoliopsida > Poales > Poaceae > Triticum > Triticum aestivum. Next base: position 143,924,996 of record NC_057810.1, read on the forward strand.
TTTGAGCCCTGGGTAGTCGATCCAGACGCGCAGCCCGCCATCCTCGCCTGGATGGGGAGCTACGCTAGGTAAACGGCGATCTCTATGTATGACTCTCGATTCCTGAAGCTCCTAAGTGGTCTTGGTGATGAACTCCTGAGGGTTGGGCCTTTCTCGCCCCATGCCTTCCTAAGGAAAACATGCTACGAAGCACACCTCCAAGTGGTGCCCGAGCGCCTCCCTCGTGATCTTGGCAAAGTCTAAGGCCGTCCAGAAGAGAGCCCCCGAGCCCTGCTCGAGGAGGGCACCGGGCGCGCCTTCTTATGCGATGGAGGGAGGCTTCCCTTGCACGGGCGTGGATCCTGATGCAATGCTTCCTGAGATGCCAACCTCCTGAGGCCTTGAGCTGGGCGATGTCTTCTTCTTCTTGGGAACTGCCTCAGGAGGGTTCTCGCCCTTGCTGTCTGGGTCCTCGATTGATGCAGCTTGGAAGGCGCGCTCGAGGGAGCACACCGCATCCTTCTCTTTGCAGGGGACTGTGATGATTCCGCCGCTTCCTGGCATCTTGAGGACATTGTAGCCATGCTGGGTCACCGTGTGAACTTGGCCAGGGCTGGCTACCCGAGGATGGCATTGTATGGCAGGCGAATGTGGGCGACGTCAAAGTCGATGAGCTCGGTGTGGTACTTGTTGCGCTGTCCGAAAGTGACAGCGAGGCGGACCTACCCTATCAGGGTAGTGGAGCCGTCAGTAACTCCTGAGAAAGGCTTGGTAGGCTGAAGTTGATCATATGGCACTTGCAGGTTGTTGAACATCTTGACGGGCATGACATTGAGTCATGTGCCGCCATCGATGACGGTCTTGGTGACTTGCACCTTGCTGATGGCTGGGGAACAAAGCATTGGGAGGATGCCAGTTGTAGCCGCACACTTGAGTTGATCTGCTGAGCTGAAAGTGACAGCGTACTTGGACCACCTGAGAGGGCGCGTGGCCTCGAGCTCGGGGAGGACTGCATTCACCTCGCGAGCGAACTGCTTGAAAGATGCGCTGAGAGGCTGGGGCCTAGGCACCCCCCTGGATGCAAGCGATAGCACGTGGCTCCTGGAAGCCCCCAGCCACCTCGTCCTGGTGGTGGTCATCATTCCTCCTTAGCGGTGGCGGCAGAGGAGGAAGGCATGTGTTGCCCTGCGGGTGGTCCTCGTGAGGCTGATCCCTCCAGGCTCCCTTGCGAGGCTGGTCCTGCCAGCCATCCTTGTGAGGTCGGTCATGCCACTCCTGGCGAGGGCCTCGGTCATCCCATCGTCCTCCGCCTCTTCCTCCCCCTCGGCCGTAGCCCAGGTCGTTGCGCTCGGGGCGTCGACCGATGCGTCCTTCTCGAACGGCTCTAAGCTCCTGGCATTCGTTGGTGTTGTGGGTGTAGAGGTTGTGGTAGGCACAGGATCGGCTACCCTTGGACAACTCTGGCTGGTCCCTGCCGCGCTTCATGTCTGGTTCTCCTGCGAGTACGGCTGCTCCTTTGCGCTTCACGTCGTTGGCCTTGGCCTTCTTCTCTTCTGGGTCAGCAGCTGGAAGCTCGAGGAGGGAGTGTCGGAGTAATGGGCCACGGGTAGCCTATCCCGAGTCCCTGAACCATTCAAAACTTTGGGCCAGCTGCGCCCCACGAGAATACAGAATGAAGCTCCGCCTTATGGTGGCCGGCTAGTTCAACGGCCGGCTACCAGAAGACGGCCAAGCACCAGCAAACGGCACCAAGGTGATCGAGCCGACTCCAAGTAGACGACCTCTGGAGAGGCCGGCTCCTAGCAGGCGGCCCCCGATGCCCTCAGAGTCAGCGCCACTCATCAAGAGGACAAGACAGGGTGAGGCCACAGTGAAGCCCATCACCCCCGAATGGTGGGCTTGGCGTGGCCATAGTGCCCCGTACAGGCGGAGATCTCCGCAAGATGCGGCACTGTTGCCACTCTACCCTTGACGACACCCCTCTCATGTGTGGCCTGCTCCCACGACGGCCTGTCGGTATTCCTTGCCGACGGTGGGCCCTACCAGGCAGCAAGGACCCGGAGGGCGGCCAAGCCTAGCCAATTGGCTCCATGTGGATCCGGCTCCTGGCGGTCAGCCGGATCCTTCCTTGAGGCCCGTGCGCCATTAACCAGACTAGACGCGGCGAGGCTACAGTGATCTCCCACCAGGCGGCTGGACTGTAGACATGCCTTCCCCGACCAAGCATGCGTCATTAGCATCACGGCTACAGTGATCAACCACCAACCAGACCTGCCAGCAGCGGGGGCGGCCTGTCGGCTCTGTACCAGACCAGTCGACGGGGCCCACCATGCGGCGGGCCCCAGCAGTCGGCAGAGAAGCCGGCGACCAGAGACACTGACAGCCGGGTCCTACAACCGGCTAAGTTACCATTGCACCCCTAGGGGGTAGGCCTATATAAACCCCCAAGGGCACCCATGCAAAGGGTTCCCAACCTATTAGAACTAGACTCATACATAGAGGAAGAAGAGAGCAAGCCTTGCCTTCCTCTACCTCTAGCATACAGCTAGAGGAGCACCATTGTACTCACTAGTGCCTTAGTGATCATGCGGAGACCCCGCAGAGTAGGATTACGGGTGTTATCTCCTAGGAGAGCCCTGAACCTGGCTAAAGTGCCCCAACGTTCGTGTCTACGCCTCATCCCTCTTCCAGGCACCAGCGACGTTCTACTCGCTCCCACCATAATAATCCATCCTTTGGCATATGTCGCACCCAACCCCCACATTTGGCACCCACCATGGGGCGAGGTGCATCATCATCGGGAGACTTATTCTGGATAGGAACCTTGTTTCTTCCTAGCGAGCGCAGCCAGCGTAGAACGCTCGACGGTGTCAGCGCTGACGCCCTGCACGACGCGGAAATCGCCTGTGCAGCAAGCTGCCTTGCCGATCTTGTTCGCGAGATCCGCCTCTCCGACGAGCCTACATCCGATGCAGGCATAGACTTCCCCGAGAGCCGCCTCGTCAGCCTCTGATGCAGTGAGCCTGCTGTGGACTTGGAGTCTGTTGGCTCCACCAACCCGATAATTGTCGACTCCGACACGGCGTCGCTTGACGCGAGCCCCACCAACATTGTGGTCTACGACGAGCCGCCTCCTCGCGAGCACAGCGGCGGGAGCACCGTCACGGAGGTCCTTGTCATTGGCAGTGGCAAGCACTCGGACGGAGGAGTTCGAGACCCACTCGATATGGCACTCCGAGACTTGTCAACGCCCATCCCAGAAGACATAGACGCTGAGACGCTGGTAGCATGCCGCGTCCAGCTCGTCGAAAGCGCCTACCGACTAGCCAGCATGCGATGCCTCTTAGAAGCATACTGGCGTGAGATGGACCAAGCCGTTGGTGGCACGCCGGATCCTGGGGGGCCTAGTCACATCGGCTCGATCCGATAGCGTGGCGCGACCATAGCCAGCATGTTCGGGATGGATCGTCCCGTCTACGCCACGCCTGCAGAGAACATACGAGCTGCCCAAGTGGAAGCATGTGAGTTAGACAAGCTCGAGGGCGACAAGGGTCGCCACATGACAAAGTGTGTCCAGCAGCTCCTTGACGCGGCTACCGAGCAGCAAGAGGCTGGCTGCGGCACTGAAGCGCCCAAACGGCGAAATGACGATACGCCCCCTCACCAGGATCACGGCGCGACATCCTGGATGCCGACTGGTGGCACCCGTGGTAGAAGAGGCAATGAGCCGGCTGCCAGCCGCAGTCGGACTTGCCTCACCATCGAGCGTGATGTAGAAGGCCATCCTCGAGTTCTGGAGCGAAAAGGCGACCCGCCTCCTCCTCCGCCTCATGGAGAAAGACATCCCACTCTGGCGCATTCACGCACCCGACACTCGGCGACCGCCTTGGCCGCCGGGAAGGAGTCGGGGAGAACGACGCCCGCCACCGGATCGACCGCCTCAATCGATCCCTAGAACTAGAAGAAGAAGACGCATTGGGTCCGCCCTATTTTGGCCCTCGAATCTAAGATGAACCTTTCCCTAGAGGGTTCACACTTCCAAGAGATACGCCCAAGTACACCGGCTCCGTGAAGATGGAGGACTGGCTGGTCGACTACTCCAAGGCCGTCAGCATAGCGAATGGCAACAAGCGCGTTGCTGTGAAGTACGTCCCGCTCATGCTCTAGGGCACAGCCTGGACGTGGCTCAACAGCCTGAAGCCCCGCAGCATCAATAGCTGGGTTGATTTCACTGAAGCCTTCATCCACATGTCACACCCTAGCTAGTTCATGCATTAGAGTGTTGCATCATGTCTACTTCTTTCAACAGAAACCTGAAATGGGGATGACAGAACCCCCAGCCCCCTCTGAATCCAACTAGGGTTTACTAAAAATATTTTCAATAAACCTGAAATGCCCTTCTAAAATGTCCATCATTTTTGTCTTGGTTCAGAACCTCTGCCAAAAGTGGTGCACAATTTTCTAGGACATCCTAAGGTTTTTGAATTAAATCATAAGTATTTGAATTTGGGCATTTAAATTTTATAAAATATTTTAAATGTTCAAATAATCCTAAACTAAAATGTTCCATGATGTTTATATTTTAAACAGTGGGCATGAGCAGTTTGGGGATTTTTGGAGTTGCTTAGGTATTTTTAGAAAGTCCACGAAGTTACAGAAATAAATAGAAAACAGAAAAGAAAAGAGAGAGAGGGAACTAACCTGGCAGCCCATCAGCCAGCCCACCAGCCAGCCCACCTAGCCGGCCCAGCCCAGCCACCGCTCCAGCGAGCTGCTTGGCCTCGCCAGGCAGGCAGCCAGGTGCTCGACGTCGGCACCGCAGCGCGCCACGCAGCTGCTTGCCGCCCTGCCTCCTTCTCTCGCCATTCTGCCGCCCTGGGTCGAACGCCCACTTCCCCCTCGAGCTCTCAGACACGCTCCCTCTTCCCAGCTCGTCTCCTTCGCTCTTCCGCACCATGGCCGACGCCACCGCCGCTGCACCGCCGCCGTAGTCGCGCTCTCCGTCGTCCTTGCGCCGCGCCATCGTGTCCAGGAGCTTCGCCGCCCTCCTCTCCGTCGAGCAAGCCGAGCCCCGAGCGCTCGTTTGTCCCGAAGCCACTGCACTGACCCCGTTCGACCTCGCCAGCGCCGGAGATCCCTTTCGCCATCGCCGCCGCACGAGCTCGTCCCCGACCGCGCCGTCAGCTTCCTCAAGACTGCCGTGAGCCTGGCTACTTCCTTTCCCTTTCCTTTCTTGCTCTCGTGCACCACAGCGAGTGCCCGGAGCTTCACCGCACGCACCGCCGCCGAGCTCATCGCCGACGTGTCTCCGGCTAACCACCGGCCACCCTGCCGTGTCTAACGCACTCACCGCACCCCCAGGGGCCCAACGCACCTCACCACGTGCCTCGCCGTGCCCCATAGCCTCGGATTCGTCCTCACCCGACTCCGGCGACCGCCAAAGTCGTCGCTGGCGACGTTTCCGGCCACCCCGAGCTCAACCACCACCACCAAGAGCTGCGGCTCGATCCTAGCTACACGTTGATGCTCTCCGCCGTCCATTTGGTCGCTAGAATGCACAAAAGCACTCCCTCCGTCGCGTCTGGCCTCGCCAGCGGCTAGACGCCGGTGAGTTTGACCCTTGACTTTGACCAGGGTGGGCCCAGGTTGACTCCCCTGAGTCTGTGACAAGTGGGGCCCCTCTGCTAATTAACCCAGATTAGTTTTAACTAAATTTAGTTAGTTTCATTAATCACTGACATGCGGGACCCACTGGTCAGTTTGACCTGGACCAGCTCCGTTGACCACTGACGTCATCCTGACGTAATGCTGACGCAGTAAGTTATTTACTGGAATTATTTCTACACATGAAATTCCAGAAATTACCACAAACTTCAAAAAATCATAGAAATTAATCTGTAGCTCCAAATGCAAAGTGTTATATATGAAAAATGATCAGAAAAATCCAATCTATCCATCTGTACTGGTTTCATGCATGTTTAAACAAGCTAACCTGTTGTTTATCACAGAACAAGATAAAGCACTTAAAATGGCAACTTATGAGTTTGAACTTTGAATCTTTGGTTCAAATTAGTTCAAACCCATCTAGTCTTAGTTGCATTAGCCCAATACACTCATTTTGCCATGTCTCACGCATGCATCATATTGTTGCATACTGTTTGGTGATGTTTGTGTATCGGTGCTCTCTGCGGCAGGTCCTGCCCCCGAGGACTACCGTGATTACACCAACGAATAACAATACCAGTGCACCGACCCATCAGGCAAGCAACCAACCATTTGATCATATTGATAAAATCCCATGTTCTTGCTCCTGCTCTCTTTTACTGCATTAACACAACGCGATTCAAATTGCTGTGTGCTGCGGTAGTTGAACCCATTTCCTCTGCATGACCTGTCATTGCCACAGTAACTAGATGAAACCCACTAGCATGTGTAGGAGTTGATTGAGCCATATGATTGTGTTGTTCCTACCTTGCTATGCCTGCTATGCTTAGAGTCGTGTCAGGTCTAGTTCATCTGGGTGATGGGCTAGAGTGAAATGATCGTGTCAGTATGAGAGTAATGTGTTGAACACGATTTGGTAAAGGTATCGATGAGAGGCCATGTAGGAGTACATGGTGGGTTGTTTCATTGAAGCCGTCCTTAAGCACTGAGATCTGTATGTGTGATTTAAGAATCAGCTACTACCATACATTGGGCCCTGAAATATGACCCCGCTCGGCTTCTTATTCACCCTAGTCCTCTGTCCAGGAGTTGCAAGTAGTTTCTGGTGTTTGTAGCCTACTGGAGGCCGTGGACAGCGCTGACCGTAGGGGTGGGCTGTGATGCGGTAGGTACGTGGCACGGTGTACCGGATGCCCGTTTGGTATCTCGGGAATCCTGTTCACATTGTTCAGGGCCGTATGTGGAAACCTCGGCCGGACTCCCTGCGGATGGAACCTGAATAGGCGATAAACCAGGACTAGAGACTTAGGTGTCTAGGTAGGTCGTGGTCTACACCCACGTCGGCTTTCGCTTGAAGTTTGCCGAGCACATGTCGTGTGCAGACGCTAAGTAGTGGACTCGTGTGCGCAAAACCATTTCAAGTTGGAGTCTCGTAGGATAGCTTAGCCAAGAGTCAAAGCTTGCTTGCTGCAATAACCCCACCAACCCTTCTTGATAATGTGCATGTATGTAGGATATGATGTAAGTCTTGCTGAGTACCTTTGTACTCATGTTGCTTTAATTTATATTTTTCAGAAGATGCTACAACCCCTTCCGACGGGTTCTTCATAGACGCTGACATCGATGAGTAGACTAAGGCCCAGGTGGTGATCCTGAGCATGTGAAGGACCATGTAGTATAGCTAGGCTTGCCCAAGCCTCTTTTATTTTACTACTTGTCTGTACTCAGACAAGTTACTTCCGCTGTTGGCTTGTATGCTTGTATGACTTGAATGTGGGTCCTGTGACCCGTACTTGTGTGTATGCTATGTATGGCTCTCTGAGCCTTAAATAAAGTACTTGTGTCGTAGAGTCATGTTGTGATGCCTTGTTGTATTTGCACATATCGAGCATATTGTGTGTATGATTGAAATGCTTGGTATGTGTGGGATCTGACTATCTAGTTGTTTATCTTTAGTAGCCTCTCTTACTGGGAAATGTCTCCTAGTGATTCCACTGAGCCATGGTAGCTTGCTACTGCTCCGGAACACTTAGGCTGGCCGGCATGTGTCCTTCTTCGTTCCTGTGTCTGTCCCTTCGGGGAAATGTCACGCGTTGAGTACCAGAGTCCTGTTAGCCCGCTACAGCCCGGTTTACCGGAGTCCTGCTAGCCCAGTGCTACAGCCCGGAACTTACTCGTTGATGACCGACACGTTCGATGCTGGGTCATGGATGCCTGTCCCTGTAAGTCTGTGCCACTTTGGGTTTACGATTAGCAATGTCAGCCCGGGCTCCTTATCATATGGATGCTAGCGACACTATCATATACGTGTGCCAAAAGGCGCAAACGGTCCCGGGCAAAGGTAAGGCGACACCCGTGGGAATACCGTGCGTGAGGCCGCAAAGTGATATGAGGTGTTACAGGCTAGATCGATGTGACATTGAGTCGGGGTCCTAACAGCATTGGTATCAGAGCCGGACTGCCTGTAGGTTCTCCAAGCCAAACTTGTCGATGTTGAGTCTAGAAATGCTTTAGTTATATGTAGGGGAATTGATTGTGGGATGGTACGTAAGGCTCTTTTTACTCCTTTACCTCATGGCATTCTGATCTGAGTCAGTCCATTCTTCCATCGGGGGTTAAGGATTAGGATCTCTTCTCTCTATTAGGTTCACGTGTTACTAATCAGTAGTACCTTATAGGTTTGATAATTACAAGCCTAGTTCAATTCTACTACCCTGTTATGTTGTTAAGTTGGACCCAGAACCTTGGTATGATATTGTTGACTGTCTATGCAATTCTTTGTAAAATGTCTCAAAATGCTTTTTGAGCATTTACAGCCATTATGTTGTCCAAATTCTATTAGAAATTCTAATGCCTTTGCATTGTGGTTGTGCTTTCAGATGGCACTCGTGATCAAAACCAAGTGGTTCGTCTGACATGATGCATCGACGTGCCCGGTCATACGGCTATGTTAGTCCGGGTAATGATCGAGATGGGTTATCGTTGGTATCCCGAATACACGGTCGAAGAGCAGTTCCGAGACTTTAATCAAAGCCAATATCTCTGCACTGTCAGGATATTTCCGTCTTATCCTGGATCCACCGAGACCCTCCACTGTTCCTATGGACTCAGTGTTACTATTGAGATGGCGGTGCAAGACGCTGCCTACTCTATGATGACCATCATGCGAGTCAGGACTGGCCTGCTTCGCAACACTGACTTCCGGTATATGCCAGCTTCACTTCCTGGAGCGCATGGGTATCTCCGGGCTATCTATGCTGACTCCAGTCAGGAGGATTCACTAACTCGCACCACTGCCGAGATGCTCGAGGATAAGGACCGAGAGAATCGGGCCTTGAGACTGGAGCTTTTCAACACCCGTTCTGATCACTGGGCCACCTTGACTCGGTTTGCACCGGCTGTGCAAGCTGGATATATGGATATGAGAGACCTGTATCCTGTTAGATCTGCTCTGCCAGACATGATGGATTGGCGTGATTTGGGGGGCATCACCCCACCTCGTGGTCCCCGTAGGCCACCGTTTGTTGGTCCAAGACCTCACCCTAGCCCTTATGGTCCACAGGCTCCTCAGGACCGTCTATTTCCGGACGCTCACGTTGAACTTCCAGGCTATGGAGGAGACTTCTATGAGAACTACTACGGAGATGTCTGAGTTAGTAGTAGTTCCACTAGTATTGTAATAGTTGTATTTCCGCCGTCCTGCGTGACTTGTGTAATATGACTTAGTGTGTATCATTCCGGAGGTGTAGGAAAAATAATGGATAGGAGCTTGGAATGCCTCCGAAGAGATGTAATCTTCCCTTAACCGTAATAGTACTTTGTTTGGTCTTGTACTAAACCTTGTATGGTGTGTATGACGATGGAATAAAAGAAGCAGTTTCTGTATCTACCATGTCATACGGATGATCATCTTGCATTTCGAGTTATCCATTACATTCTACATTTCTATGTCAGAATCTTATCATCCTGGACTAAACCCTTGTCTTGTTTTCCTAGGATGGTCAACACCCACAACAACCCTGCTCCCCCAGAGCAGGCCGAAGGCAGCAGAGTTGGGGAAGCAAACCTGCCTCACCCTCCTTCTCTGGCCGAAGTTATGCTGGAGGCCGAGAGAAACAAGCGGGAGACCAACCGTTTGTTGTAGCGCATCGAACAGAACACAGCACAGCATCAGAGGAATAACTTGGTGTCGCTCAATGACTTCATCAAGTTACACCCACCTACTTTCCACCACTCCGTCGAGCCTCTCGACGCCGATGACAGGCTTCGCAGCATTACTCACAAGCTACGTTATGCACTCGTAGCTGAGGCTGATAAGGTCACCTTTGCTGCATATCATCTCGAAGGCCCTGCCAGTCTCTGGTGGGAGAACTATATGGCTATGCGCCCAGCTGGCCATGTCACTACTTGGGCAGAATTTAGTGAGGCTTTCCGTGAACATTACATTCCGGAGGGTCTCATGGACCGTAAACGTGAGGAGTTCTGCAGTTTCACTCAAGGTCGACTCTCTGTGGACTCCTACAGCAGGGAGTTCGGTAACCTCGCACGCTATGCCACCGAAGAGGTTTCCACTGATGCAAAGAAGCAGGCAAGGTTCCGCAAGGGACTTAGCCCTGAGCTTCATCGAGATCTCCGTCTGCATGAGTGCACCTCCTTTCAGAAGCTTGTGAACAAAGCCATCAGTGCTGAGACGGGTCAGACTGATTTCGAAGCAACACGCAAGCATGGCCGTGACATGGGTTCCTTATCCGGTGCTGGACCACAGAAGCGCCGGGTGTGGGTGCCTAACACTGCCCTGCCACCCAGATTCACACCGAGGCCATCCTATCAGGCGCCTCGTCCAGCTCAGCAGTATGCACCAGCTAAGCCCTATGGTGGGCCACCCAACAATGCTCCTCCACGCACCAGCCCCGTGACATGCTTCAAGTGTGGGGAATCAGGCCACTACATGCGCGAGTGTCCCCAGACCAACCCCAACAAGTCTGGAAAAGCTGTTGGCCGTGGCAAGCCAGCAGGGAAGGTGTTCTATGCCAAGCCGGCCACCACTGCACGTGGCCATGTGAATTGTGTCTCAGCTAAAGAGGCCCAAGAGGATCCCAATGTCGTTCTCGGTACGCTCCTTGTTAATTGCCACCCGACATCTGTTCTTTTCGATACTGGAGCATCTCATTCGTTCATATCCGAAAACTATGCTCGCTTTCATAACACCGCATTCTGTGACATGCCTTCCACCATGGAAATTTTTACTCCTGGTTCTAGATGGCAAACCTCTAGAGTAAGCCATGGGAATGAAATTCAGGTCGACAGACTTGTCTTCCTCACATCATTGATAGCTCTTAAATCTTCGGACATTAATGTCATCTTGGGTATGGATTGGATGTCAGCCCATCATGCCAAAATTGATTGCTTCTCTAGGACTGTCCAACTCACGCACCCTTCGGGAAAGATAGTCAATGTCTTGACCCGAATAGCCAAGGGACAGTTGTATTCTCTTAATGCCAGTCCCTTGCCAGACCTCGAAGACGTTCCGGTAGTCCGTGACTTTCCGGATGTCTTTCCAGAAGAATTGCCAGGTGTCCCACCTGACAGAGATGTTGAGTTCGTGATAGATCTCATTCCAGGAAATGTCCCAATTTCTAGAAGACCCTATAAGATGGCACCCCTAGAACTAGTCGAACTTAAGAAACAACTCGATGAGTCCTTGAAAAAGGGTTTCATCCGTCCTAGTTCATCTCCATGGGCTTGCCCCGTCCTCTTTGTCAAGAAGAAGGATGGTACGGACCGGATGGTTGTAGATTATTGACCCGTCAACTTGGTCACAATAAAGAACAAGTATCCACTCCCCAGGATCAACGATCTGTATGATCAGCTCGCTAGATCCTCAGTCTTCTCTAAGATGGATTTGAGGTTAGGCTACCATCAAATCAAAATCCGGAACGGGGACATTCCCAAAACGGCCTTTGTTACTCGTTACGACCAATACGAGTACACCGTCATGTCCTTCGGTTTAACCAACGCTCCAGCCACCTTCTCTCGGTTAATGAACTCAATCTTCATGGAGTATTTGGATAAATTTGTCATGGTTTACCTCGATGACATACTCATCTACTCCAAGAACGAGGAAGAACATGCCGAACATCTAAGGCTAGTGTTAATGAAACTTCGAGAGCATCGCCTTTATGCCAAGTTCTCTAAATGCGAATTTTGGTTACCAGAAGTGACCTATCTAGGACATGTAATTTCTGGTAAAGGTATTGCTGTTAATCCCGAGCAAGTTCAAGCCGTCCTTAATTGGACTCCACCTGAATCGTTCAAGCAAGTTCGGAGTTTCCTTGGCCTGGCGAGCTATTGTCGCCGCTTTGTCGAGAATTTCTCCAAAGTTGCTAAACCTCTAACTGAACTCCTCAAGAAAGATAAAAAGTTCGAGTGGACTTCGCAATGTGAGCACAGTTTCCAGGAACTGAAAAGACGCTTAACTTCTGCTCCCGTACTGGTACCACCAGATTTCTCCAAGGACTTTGTTATCTATTGCGACGCCTCGCGACAGGGACTAGGTTGCATTATCATGCAAGATCGTCACGTAATTGCTTATGCTTCACGGCAATTACACCCACATGAGGAAAACCACCCTACTCATGATCTAGAGCTTGCAGCTGTAGTCCATGCACTCAAAACCTGACGACATTACCTCCTCGTTAATCGTTGCGAAATCTTCACTGATCACCAAAGTCTGAAGTACATATTCACCCAACCAGATTTGAATCTCAGGCAAAGACGTTGGGTCGAGTTGATCACAGATTCCGACTTAGGGATAACTTGCACCCCAGGAAAAGCCAATGTCATGGCTGATGCGCTAAGTCGTAAATCTTATTGCAACAATTTGATGTTGCAACAAATTCAACCACTTCTCCACGAGGAATTTCGGAAGCTTAACCTTCACATCGTTCCTCAAGGATTCCTTTCCACCTTGGTGGCGAAACCTACCCTTACGGATCGGATCATCAAAGCTCAGAAGGTAGATCCGGGGATTTCCCGTATCAAAAGAAACATTAAGAAAGGAGTCGCGAATTGTTTCTCCATTGATTATCAAGGAGTCGTATACTTCGGGAACTATCTAGTGGTTCCCAAAGTGCGAAATCTGAGGTGATTGATCCTTAAGGAAGCTCATGAATCTCCTCTCACCATTCATCCCGGTAGCACTAAGATGTATCAGGACCTACGCCAGAGGTTCTGGTGGACTAGGATGAAGAGAGAAATTGCTCAGTATATTGCTAACTGCGACGTCTGTCGTCGTGTAAAAGCAGAGCATCAACGGCCTGCTGGCACCCTTCAACCCTTAGCTATTCCTGAATGGAAATGGGATAACATTGGTATGGATTTCAGTACCGGTTTTCCCAGGACCAAGAGAGGGAATAATGCTATCTTCGTCGTTATCGACCGTCTTTCCAAAGTGGCCCATTTCTTACCTGTTCGCGAGAGTATAACCGCTAGTCGGTTAGCAGACTTGTACATCTCCCGAATAGTGTCTCTCCATGGTGTTCCACTGGAAATTAACTCGGATCGAGGAAGTCTCTTCACCTCTCAATTTTGGGAAAGTTTCCAAAACGCTATGGGAACCCGCCTTTCCTTTAGCATTGCCTTTCACCCTCAATCAAGTGGTCAAGTAGAACGTGTCAACCAGATCCTAGAAGACATGCTTCGAGCTTCTGTTATCTCATTCGAAATGGATTGGGAGAAATGCCTTCCATTTGCCGAATTTGCTTACAACAACAGTTATCAATCTAGCTTGGGTAAAGCCCCTTTTGAAGTTCTCTATGGACGAAGGTGTCGAACGCCTCTTAACTGGTCAGAAACCGGGGAAAGACAATTCTTTGGCCCGGATATGATCCAGGAAGCAGAAGAGCAAGTTCGCATCGTTCGTGAAAAGTTAAAAACAGCCCAATCTCGTCAAAAGAGTCAATATGACCGAAAACATAAGGCTATGACTTTCGAGGTTGACGAGAAGGCTTACCTTCGGGTTACTCCTCTGAAGGGAATCCATCGTTTCGGTATCAAAGCCAAATTGGCTCCTCGCTACATTGGACCTTTTCGCATTCTTGCCAAACGAGGAGAAGTTGCCTACCAATTGGAACTACCTCCGCATCTCTCTAGAGTCCACGATGTCTTCCACGTTTCTCAACTCAGGCGTTGCTTCTTGGATCCTATCCGTGGAGTGGACCACGAAACGCTTGATCTTCAAGATAATCTTACTTATCAAGAGTACCCCGTTCGTATCCTCGATCAAACCGAGTGTACCACTCGACGGCATAATATCAAGTTTCTCAAGGTTCAATGGTCGCACCATTCTGAGAAAGAAGCAACTTGGGAAAGGGAGGATCGTCTTCGACTTGAGTATCCCGCCTTCTTCCCGGAGGAACCTAAATCTCGGGACGGGATTCTTTTGAGTGGGGGTGAGTTGTCACACCCTAGCTAGTTCATGCATTAGAGTGTTGCATCATGTCTACTTCTTTCAACAGAAACCTGAAATGGGGATGACAGAACCCCCAGCCCCCTCTGAATCCAACTAGGGTTTACTAAAAATACTTTCAATGAACCTGAAATGCCCTTCTAAAATGTCCATCATTTTTGTCTTGGTTCAGAACCTTTGCCAAAAGTGGTGCACAATTTTCTAGGACATCCTAAGGTTTTTTACTTAAATCATAAGTATTTGAATTTGGGCATTTAAAATTTATAAAATATTTTAAATGTTCAAATAATCCTAAACTAAAATGTTCCATGATGTTTATATTTTAAACAGTGGGCATGAGCAGTTTGGGTATTTTTGGAGTTGCTTAGGTATTTTTAGAAAGTCCACAAAGTTACAGAAATAAATAGAAAACAGAAAAGAAAAGAGAGAGAGAGGGAACTAACCTAGCAGCCCATCAGCCAGCCCACCAGCCAGCCCACCTAGCCAGCCCAGCCCAGCCACCGCTCCAACGAGCTGCTTGGCCTCGCCAGGCAGGCCGCCAGGTGCTCGACGTCGGCACCGCAGCGCGCCACGCAGCTGCTTGCCGCCCTGCCTCCTCCTCTCGCCGTTCTGCCGCCCTGTGTCGAATGCCCACTTCCCCCTCGAGCTCTCAGACACGCTCCCTCCGCCCGAGCTCGTCTCCTTCGCTCTTCCGCACCATGGCTGACGCCGCCGCCGCCGCACCGCCGCCGTAGTCGCACTCTCCGTCGTCTTTGCACCGCGCCACCATGTCCAGGAGCTTCGCCGCCCTCCTCTCCGTCGAGCAAGCCGAGCCCCGAGTGCTCGTTCGCCCCGAAGCCACTGCATCGACCCCGTTCGACCTCGCCACCACCGGAGATCCCTTTCGCCGTTGCCGCCGCACCAGCTCGTCCCCGACCGCGCCGTCAGCTTCCTCAAGACTGCCGTGAGCCTGGCTACTTCCTCCCCTTTCCTTTCTTGCTCTCGTGCACCACAGCGAGCGCACAGAGCTTCACCACACGCACCGCCGCCGAGCTCGTCGCCGACGTGTCTCCGGCTAACCACCTGCCACCCTGCCGTGTCTAACGCACTCACCGCACCCCCAGGGGCCCAACGCACCTCACCACGTGCCTTGCCGTGCCCCGTAGCCTCGGATTCCTCCTCACCCGACTCCGGCGACCGCCAAAGTCGTCACCAGCGATGTTTCCGGCCACCCCGAGCTCAACCACCACCACCAAGAGCTGCGGCTCGATCCTAGCTACACGTAGATGCTCTCCGCCGTCCATTTGGTCGCCGGAATGCACAAAAGCACTCCCTCCGCCACGTCTGGCCTCGCCGGCGGCTAGACGCCGGCGAGTTTGACCCTTGACTTTGACCAGGGTGGGCCCAGGTTGACTCCCCTGAGTCTATGACAAGTGGGGCCCCTCTGCTAATTCACCCAGATTAGTTTTAACTAAATTTAGTTAGTTTAATTAATCACTGACATGCGGGACCCACTGGTCAGTTTGACCTGGACCAGCTCCGTTGACCACTGATGTCATCCTGACGTAATGCTGACGCAGTAAGTTATTTACTGGAATTATTTCTACACAGGAAATTCCAGAAATTACCACAAACTTCAAAAAATCATAGAAATAAATCTGTAGCTCCAAATGCAAAGTGTTATATATGAAAAATGATCAGAAAAATCCAATCTATCCATCTGTACTGGTTTCATGAATGTTTAAACAAGCTAACCTGCTGTTTATCACAGAACAAGATAAAGCACTTAAAATGGCAACTTATGAGTTTGAACTTTGAATCTTTGGTTCAAATTAGTTCAAACCCATCTGGTCTTAGTTGCATTAGCCCAATACACTCATTTTGCCATGTCTCATGCATGCATAATATTGTTGCATACTGTTTGGTGATGTTTGTGTATCGGTGCTCTCTGCGGTAGGTCCTGCCCCCGAGGAGTATCGTGATTACCCCAACGAAGAACAATACCAGTGCACCGACCCATCAGGCAAGCAACCAACCATTTGATCATATCGATACAATCCCATGTTCTTGCTCCTTCTCTCTTTTACTGCATTAAGACAACGCGATTCAAACTATTGTGTGCTGCGGTAGTTGAACCCATTTCCTCTGCATGACCTGTCATTGCCACAGTAACTAGATGAAACCCACTAGCATGTGTAGGAGTTGATTGAGCCATATGATTGTGTTGTTCCTACCTTGCTATGCCTACTATGCTTAGAGTCGTGTCAGGTCTGGTTCATCTGGGTGATGGGCTAGAGTGAAATGATCGTGTCAGTATGAGAGTAATGTGTTGAACAAGATTTGGTAAAGGTATCGATGAGAGGCCATGTAGGAGTACATGGTGGGTTGTTTCACTGACGCCGTCCTTAAGCACTGAGATCTGTATGTGTGATTCAAGAATCAGCTACTACCATACATTGGGCCCTGAAATATGACCCCGGTCGGCTTCTTATTCACCCTAGTCCTCTGTCCAGGAGTTGCAAGTAGTTTCTGGTGTTTGTAGCCTACTGGAGGCCGTGGACAGCGCTGACCGTAGGGGTGGGCTGTGATGTGGTAGGTACGTGGCACGGTGTACCGGATGCCCGTTTGGTATCTCGGGAACCCTGTTCACATCGTTCGGGGTCGTATGTGGAAACCTCGGCCGTACTCCCTGCGGATGGAACCTGAATAGGCGATAAACCTGGACTAGAGACTTAGGTGTCTAGGTAGGTCGTGGTCTACACCCACGTCGGCTTTCGCTTGAAGTCTGACGAGCACATGTCGTGTGCAGACGCTAAGTGGTGGAAACATGTATGAAGAAGTACACCCTGCAGGGTTAACAAAATCTATTCGAATAGCCGCGTCCGTGGTAAAGGACTACTTGGTTGCCTATACAGTTCATAGACAAGTAAATGGAAACTACTAAAAGCCTCAAGATAAGCGTGAGTGCCGAGGATGGCTCTTCCGTAGGAAGACGGAGGTGGATCCTCGGTGGTGCATTGAAGTGGTGAGTAGTGGACTCGTGTGTGCAAAACCATTTCAAGTTGGAGTCTCGTAGGATAGCTTAGCCAAGAGTCAAAGCTGGCTTGCTGCAATAACCCCACCAACCCTTCTTGATAATGTGCATGTATGTAGGATCTGATGTAAGTCTTGCTGAGTACCTTTGTAGTCATGTTGCTTTAATTTATATTTTTCAGAAGATGCTACAACCCCTTACGACGGGTTCTTCGTAGACGTTGACATCGATGAGTAGACTAAGGCCCAGGTGGTGATCCTGAGCATGTGAAGGACCATGTAGTATAGCTAGGCTTGCCCAAGCCTCTTTTATTTTACTAGTTGTCTGTACTCAGACAAGTTACTTCTGTTGTTGGCTTGTATGCTTGTATGACTTGAATGTGGGTCGTGTGACCCGTACTTGTGTGTATGTTATGTATGGCTCTCTGAGCCTTAAATAAAGCACTTGTGTCGTAGAGTCATGTTGTGATGCCTTGTTGTATTTGCACATATCGAGCATATTGTGTGTATGATTGAAATGCTTGGTATGTGTGGGATATGACTATCTAGTTGTTTATCTTTAGTAGCCTCTCTTACCGGGAAATGTCTCCTAGTGATTCCACTGAGCCAAGGTAGCTTGCTACTGCTCCGGAACACCTAGGCTGGCCGGCATGTGTCCTTCTTCGTTCCTGTGTCTGTCCCTTCGGGGAAATGTCACACGTTGAGTACCGGAGTCCTGTTAGCCCGTTGTAGCCCTGTTTACCGGAGTCCTGCTAGCCCAGTGCTACAACCCGGAACTTACTCGTTGATGACCAACACGTTCGATGCTGGGTCATGGATGCCTGTCCCTGTAAGTCTGTGCCACTTTGGGTTTACGCTTAGCCATGTCAGCCCGGGATCCTTATCATATGGATGCTAGAGACACTATCATATACGTGTGCCAAAAGGCGCAAACGGTCCCGGGCAAAGGTAAGGCGACACCCGTGGGAATACCGTGCGTGAGGCCGCAAAGTGATATGAGGTGTTACAGGCTAGATCGATGTGACATTGAGTCGGGGTCCTGACACCACAACTTCACCAGCACGTACAAGCGGCCTCCCAAACCCCGCCAGCTCTCCTTGTGCGTCCAGGGACCCAGCGAATCAACTCGTGACTACCTCACGCGCTGGGCCGAGCTGCGCAACTCTTGTGAGGGCGTGCACGAGGTGCAAGTCATTGAATAATTCACTGCCGGGTGCCGAGAGGGGACCCTCCTCAAGCACCGACTTCTCTGCGATGAACCGACGACCCTCGACGAACTGCTGATCATCGCCGACAAGTAAGCCACGGCCGACTCCTCCATGAAGACAGAGATCCAAGTCGATGCATCCGGCAAAGTGGCTCCTCAAGCTCATCGGACTCCGGCTGGCGACACCAGTCGACGTCAGCAGCAGAATGACAACAAGCGCAAGGCCACATAGCCGACTTCCACAAGCTAGCAGGTGGCGACAGTCGAGGACCAGCAGCCGGAAGGGCAGCCTCCACCCAAGCGTCAGAAGGGAGGCAAGCCCAATTGGTTGCCCGCCTTCTTGTACAAGCAAACTCTTGACGCACCCTGCAAGTTCCATACTGGCGCGAAGCCGTCCAACCACACCACTCGGAAGTGGCATTGGCTCACCCAAATCGCCAAGGGAGATGGACTCCTGCCTCCTCCGCCAGCCGGCCCGCCGCCTCCTCCACTCCAGCAGCCGGCGGTTTGGCCAGTCGGCACCATACAAGATGAATATCCTAAGGAGCATGGAGCCTATGTTGTGTTCACCAGTGTGGCCGATGACAGACGCAGCAAACGGCAACAGTGGCACAAAGTACATGCAGTGGCGTCAGATACCCCAGAGTTCATGCATTGGTCTGAGAAGCCTAACAGTTGGTGCAGGGCTCACAACCCGGAGGTGAAGCCCTCTCCTGGTTCTTATGCCTTGGTCTTAGATTCCACCTTCGCAACAGAGAGGCGGGCTTCTCGTTTCTCCCGAGTCCTGATAGATGGCGTCAGCAGCATCAACATCTTGTACCGTGACACTATGGATAAGTTGGGAATCAAGCAGAAGCAGCTTCACCCCAGTCGGACTGTATTCCATGGCATAGTCCCTAGCCTTTCCTGCTCACCAATTGGCAAGACCCAGATTGACGTTCTCTTCTGAGACAAAGATCACTTCTGCTGAGAGCTAGTATGGTTTGAGATGGTGGACCTCGAGAGCCCCTACCATGCGCTATTTGGCTGGCCTGCTTTGGCCAAGTTCATGGCGGTCCCCCACTATGCTTACCTCAAGATGAAGATGCCAAGTACTAAGGAAATTGTAACCATAGTGGAAGACTACAAGAAGTCGTCCGCCTGCGCTGCAGAGAGCATCCGGCTGGCCGAGTCCCTTGTGATTGCAGCTGAAAAGCAGCTCCTTGACCGGGTTGTGGCGTTGGCAGGCAAGCAGCCGGAAATGTCACCCATCCCCAAGGAGTCGGAAGTTGAGGGCTCATTCAAGCCGGCGAAGGAAACATAGAAGATACCCTTGGACCTGGAGCACCTGGAGAGGCACGCTGTCATAGGTGCAAACCATGACAGCAAATAGGAAAGCGAGCTCGTCGATTTCCTCCGTGAGAATAGGGAGATCTTTGCATGGTCTCCCAAGGACATGCCGGGTGTTTCGACGGATTTCGCCGAGCACAAGCTACATGTCCGACCTGACGCCAAGCCGGTCAGGCAGCCCTTGTGCCGCCTGTCAGAAGAAAAGAGAAGAGTTGTTGGGGAAGAGATAGTCCGGCTTCTAGCAGCCGGCTTTATCATGGAAGTATTCTTCCTAGAATGGCAAGCCAACCCAGTCCTTGTGCTGAAGAAGAATAAGCACTGGCGCATGTGTATTGATTATACCAGCCTCACCATAGCTTGCCCCAAAGATCCCTTTGCTTTGCCAAGAATTGACTAAGTGATAAACTCCACAGCCGGATGTGAGCTGTTGAGTTTTTTGGATGCATACTCACGGTACCATCAGATCGAGCTGAACCCAGCCGACAGGCTGAAGACCGCCTTCATCACACCATTCAGAGCCTTCTACTACCTGACCATGATGTTCGGCTTGAGAAATGTTGGCGCCACCTTTCAGCATTGCATGCAGAAGTGTCTCCTCAAGCAACTCAGTAGAAACACCCACGTTTACGTGGACGACGTGTTGGTGAAGACGGAGAAGCATGGCACGCTGCTAGAAGACCTCAAGGAGACATTTGAAAACTTGCGCCGATTTCTAATCAAGCTCAACCCGAACAAATGCGTCTTTGGAGTACTAGTCGGCCAGCTTCTCAGTTTCTTGGTCTCAGAGAGAGGCATAGAGCGCAACCCTGTGAAGATGAAGGCCATCAATAAGATGTAGGTTCCCACCCGACTATTGTACTTGCAGAAGTTCACCGGCTGCCTGGCGTCCATCAGCCGTTTCATCAGTCGGCTGGGCGAGAAGGCTCTTCCCCTATACCAGCTCATGAAGAAGACCACTTTTTTCGAGTGGAATGACAAGGCGGACGAAGATTTTCTCCAACTCAAGAACATGTTGACCACTCATCCTATCCTGGCGGCTCCGAATGATAAGGAGCCCATGCTCCTCTACATCGCCGCTACCAGTCAGGTGGTCAGCACAGTCATAATTGTGGAGCGCAAGGAGGAAGGCAAAGCACTACCAGTCCAGAGGCAGGTATATTACCTGAGTGAAGTGTTGTCCGTCTCCAAGCAGAAACACCTCCACTATCAGAAGATGTGCTATGGTGTGCACTTTGCCACCAAAAAGCTGAAGCCTTACTTTTAAGAGCACCCAATTACCGTCGTCTGCACTGCTCCGCTTGCTGAGATCATTGGAAGCCGAGATGCTTCAGGCCGAGTGGCCAATTGGGCCATAGATCTGGCCCGCTACACCATCCACTACCAGCCTCACACCGTCGTCAAGTCACAAGTGTTGGCCGACTTCCTCATCGACTGGGCCGAGAACCAGTACCCGCCGCCAGCGCCAGACTCCACCCATTGGCGGATGCACTTTGATGGTTCAAAGATGCGCACCGGTTTGGGAGCCGGCATCTTCCTCACATCTCCCAAAGGCAACAAGCTCAGATATGTGCTGCAAATTCACTTTGTCGCCTACAACAACGTAGTTGAATACGAAGCACTCATACACGGGCTCCAGCTTGCCAAGGAACTCGGCATTCACCGGATCCTGTGCTATGGTGACTCCGACTTGGTGGTCCAGCAGTCGTCGGGCGACTAGGATGCCAAGGATGCAAATATGGCAAGATACCACTTCCCCGTGCAGCAACTCAGTGGATACTTTGAAGGGTGCGAGTTCCTCCATGTGCCAAGAAATGATAATGAGCAAGCAGATGCCTTGGCACGGATTGGCTCCACCCGGCAAGCGATACCAGCCGGCGTCGCCCTACAACGCCTCCTCAAGCCGTCTATCAAGCCGTCACCAGAATTAGACACCATCTTCGTGCCGGCCCCTCCTGAAGCAGTCGGATCCGACTTGAGGTCCCCAGCAGCCAGCGCGGGGACTTCGGCAGGCGGCTCGGGGACTGCAGCAGTCGCACTCGGCCCGGGAACTTTAGAACTTGGCCCGAGGATGGCAGCAGTCGGCCCGGGGACTTCTCCAACTCAGCAAGTGGCAGCCAACTCCAACCCGCCGCCTCCTGACCCAACCGCCCTTGTGCAAATTGCAGTCGTGGCATCCAAAGAAATAGCAGCACCTTCATGGGCTTAGGCCATCCTCAATTTTCTAGTGAACAAAGAACCACCGACTGATGAGATCTCGCCCCGACAGGTGCAACGATGATAACCCACAAGTGTAGGGGATCGCAACAGCTTTCGAGTGTAATGTATTCAACCCAAATTTATTGATTCGACACAAGGGGAGCAAAGGAATATTATTGAGTATTAGCAGTTGAGTTGTCAATTCAACCACACCTGGATAACTTAGTATCTGCGGCAAAGTATTTAGTAGCAAAGTAGTATGATAGTAAATGTAACAGTGGCAAAAGTAAAGATAATAGTTTTGTAGTAATTGTAACAATAACAACGGAAAAGTAAATAAGCGAAGCATAAGATGTGAAAAGCTCGTAGGCATTGGATCAGTGATGGATAACTATGTCTGATGCGATTCCTCATGTAATGGCTATAACATAGGGTGACACTGAACTAGCTCCAATTCATCAATGTAATGTAGGCATTTATTCCAAATATAGTCATACGTGCTTATGGAAAAGAACTTGCATGACATCTTTTGTCCTACCCTCTCGTGGCAGCGGGGTCCTAGTGGAAACTAAGGGATATTAAGGCCTCCTTTTAAGAGAGAACCACACCAAAGCATTAACACATAGTGAATACATGAAATCCTCAAACTACGGTCATCACCAAGAAGTATCCCGATTATTGTCACTTCGGGGTTGTTGGATCATAACACATAATAGGTGACTATAGACTTGCAAGATAGGATCAAGAACACACATATATTCATGAAAACATAATAGGTTCAGATCTGAAAGCATGGCACTCAGGCCCCAGTGACAAGCATTAAGCACAGAAAAGTCATAGCAACATCAATCTCAGAACATAATGGATACTAGGGATAAAACCCTAACAAAACTAACTTGATTACATGGTAAATCTCATCCAACCCATCACCGTCCAGCAAGACTACAATGGAATTACTCACGCACGGCGGTGAGCATCATGAAATTGGTGATGGCGGATGGTTGATGACGACGACAACGAATCCCCCTCTCTGGAACCCCGAACGGACTCCAGATTAGACCTCCTGAAAGTTATTAGGGCTTGGCGGCGGCTCTGTATCGTAAAACGCGATGAAACTTCCTCTCTGATTTTTTTCTCTACGAGACGGAATATATGGAGTTGGAGTTGAGGTCGGCGGAGCCTCAGGGGGCCCATGAGACAGGGAGCGCACCCAGGGGGTGGGCACGCCCCCCACCCTCGTGGATAGGGTGTGGGCCCCCTGGCCTTGATTCTTTCGCCAGTATTTTTTATATTTTCCGAAACTTGCCTCCGAGGATTTCCAGGACATTCCGAGAACTTTTGTTTTCTACACATAAAACAACATCATGGCAGTTCTGCTAAAAACAGCGTTAGTCCGGGTTAGTTTCATTCAAATCATGTAAGTTAGAGTCCAAAACAAGGGCAAAAATGTTTGGAAAAGTAGATACGTTGGAGACGTATCAACTCCCCCAAGCTTAAACCTTTGCTTGTCCTCAAGCAATTCAGTTGATAAACTGAAAGTGATAAAGAAAAACTTTTACAAACTCTGTTTGCTCTTGTTGTTGTAAACATGCAAAGCCAGCATTCAAGTTTCAGCAAATATTATGAACTAACCATACTCACAATAACACTTAGGTCTCACAATTACTCATATCAATGGCATAATCAGCTAGCGAGCAATAATAATAAAACTCGGATGACAACACTTTCTCAAAACAATCATAACATGATATAACAAAATGGTATCTCGCTAGCCCTTTCTGAGATCGCGAAACATAAATGCAGAGAACTTTTAAAGATCAAGGGCTGACTAAACATTGTAATTCATGGTAAAATACATCCAGTCAAGTCATACCCAGTATAAACCAATAATAATGAATGCAAAGGACAGTGTGCTCTCTAGCGGGTGCTTTTTAATAAGAAGGTGATGACTCAACATAAAGGTAAATAGATAGGCCCTTCGCAGAGGGAAGCAGGGATTTGTAGAGGTGCCAGAGCTCGATTTTAAAATAGAGATTGAATAACATTTTGTGCGGCATACTTTCACTGTCAACGCAACAACTATGAGATGGCTGTATCTTCCATACTACATGCATTATAGGCAGTTCCCGAATAGAATGGTAAAAGTTTATACTCCCCCACCACCAACAAGCATCAATCCATGGCTTGCTCGAAACAACGAGTGCCTCCAACTAACAACAGCCCTGGGGGAGTTCTGTTTAATTATATTGATTTGCTTTGATCTTTTTGGATCATGGGACTGGGCATCCCGGTTACCAGGCCTTTCTCGTGAATGAGGAGCGGAGTCCACTCCTCTTGAAAATAAACCACCTAGCATGGAAGATATAGGCAGCCCTAGTCGAAAACATGAGCTACTCGAGCATACAAAACATAATTTCATTTGAAGGTTTGGAGTTTGGCACATACAAATTTACTTGGAACGGCAGGTAAATACCGCATATAGGAAGGTACGGTGGACTCATTGGAATAACTTTGGGGTTTAAGGAGTTTGGATGCACAAGAAGTATTCCCGCTTAGTACAAGTGAAGGCTAGCAAAAGACTAGGAAGCGACCAACTGAGAGAGCGATAACAGTCATAAACATGCATTAAAATTAATTCACCCCGAGTACAAACATGAGTAGGATATAATCCACCATGAACATAAATATCGTGAAGGCTATGTTGATTTGTTTCAACTACATGCATGAACATGTGCTAAGTCGATTCACTCAATTTATTCAAAGGAGGATACCATCTCATCATGCCACATCATAATCATTCTAATAGCATGTTGGCACGCAAGGTAAACCATTATAACTCATAGCTAATCAAGCATGGCACAAGCAACTATAATCCCTAAATGTCATTGCAAATATGTTTACTTCATAATAAGCTGAATCAGGAACGATGAACTCATCATATTTACAAAAATAAGAGAGGTTGAGTTCATACCAGCTTCTCTTATCTCAATCAGTCCATCATATATCGTCATTATTGCCTTTCACTTGCACGACCAAATGATGTGTATAATAATAATAGTGCATGTGCATTGGACTAAGCTGGAATCTGCAAGCATTCAACTCAAGAGAGAAGACAAAGTAATATGGGATCTAAGTTAAATAAAAAATCATGCATATGAGAGCCACTAAACATTTTCAATATGGTCTTCTACTCTCAACCCCCAAAGGAAAGAAAAGAAAAGAAAACTATTTACACGGGAAAGCTCCCAACAAGTAAAAGAAGAACGAGACATCTTTTTGGGTTTTCATTTTAATTACTACTACAGGCATGGAAAGTAA
The DNA here is from genome assembly GCF_018294505.1 of Triticum aestivum. NCBI lineage: Eukaryota > Viridiplantae > Streptophyta > Magnoliopsida > Poales > Poaceae > Triticum > Triticum aestivum. Next base: position 143,950,168 of record NC_057810.1, read on the forward strand.
ACTAACTAGTTTTTTATTTTTCTTAAGATTTATCAAACACACAAGAAGAAGGCTAGAAAAAGAAAATTAAACTAGCATGGATAATACAATGAAAGAGTATGAGCACCGACGACTGGAATAGTGTGTGAACATGAATGTAAAGTCGGTGAGACGTACTCCCCAAGCTTAGGCTTTTGGCCTAAGTTGGTCTAATGCCAAGGACCGCGGCTACTCTACCCGGTGTACTGAGGAGTGTAATCAGGATACCACTGACTAGCGATCTCCTCCGGATCCCACTGATAAGATGATGGACAGTAAGGGTCCAGTGGAGGTTCCGACTCAGGCTCTGGAGCGGATGCCTGTCCTCGATGAGCGTACACCACTTCCGGAGAGAAAAGATAATTAACTGCAGTAAAATTAAACAACAAAGGCGCAGGCAGGATAATAATCTCATTGTGTTTCTTATTAAATCTCAAGTTATACAGGAGCATCTTATCATCATTGTGAACAATAAACTCATGTGCTACCATGCTCCTATAATCTAAAAGGTAAGGAGGCAATATTGTCTCCTCTTTCTCATGGTGCCTAATAGGTATCTCAAAACGTTTAGCAAGACGTGCAGCATAGATACCTCCAAAGATGGGGCCTTTTGTATGGTTCAGTCTTAGCCGTTTAGCAACAATGGCACCCATACTAAAACTATTATCACCAAACAAGGCATGGAATAGAATGATAATATCAGGAACACTGAAGTTTACACTATTTCCACGACCAATTAAGCATCGACTAGCAAATAGGGCGAAGTAGCGTAAAACAGGAAAGTGTATGCTAGTGATTCTCGCATCGGAACCCTTCTTTGGATCCCCTACAGTAATGGTGTTAACAAACCCATCCACATCTTTATGATGTGGTTCATCTAATCTGCCCTCTACCGTGCAAAAATTACGTAAAGACATTTCATTGAATTCATCATATAAATGAAATGATACTAATGGAGGTGAATTCTTAGGATAATAATAAAAGTTTTGCACAAAAGTAGAGGTGAGTAAGAGATACTGATCGATCCGGTCGTGGAGGAAGTCGATGAGGCCTGCATTTTCAATCAAAGAATAAAAGTCTTCATAAATCCCAGCTTCTCTCAAGAAATTATCATAAGGCCATTCACATGACCGTACTTCCGCTACGCGAGGAAGATTATACTGGGCCTTTTCCTTCTCTTTAGCTTGTTTATCCTGGGAGCCTTGGCTAGAAGAGCCCCTCAAAAATCTCCTTATCATTTTCTGAAAATTTCTGAAATTTTTAGTAACTTCAAAATAAAAGTGAATAAAACTAAACAAGATTGGCAGCAACTACTCCTACAAGTGCCTAGAGCCTATATCATGCATTAGAATTACTTGGAACCTCATAAATTTAACATGCAGGCTCAAGAACAGGGTCACCTATGCAGCAAAAATTTGCAACGAATAAAGCACTAGAACAAAAACTAATTGGACCAATGGAGGAGTCACATACCAAGCAACAATCTCCCAAAGCAGTTTTGTCAATGGAGCTTTGAGAAAGGAGATCAAAAATCGCAGCAAAATGAGCTAGAACTCGTGCTTGAGCTGGATGGGGATTTTTTTGGCAAGAAGATGGAGTGTGTGGGTGTTGTCATAAGTGGAGGGGGCCACCAGGGGACCACAAGACAGGGGGGCGCCCAGGGGGTGTGGGCGCTCCCTCCACTCTCGTGGCCTGGTGCTTGCCCCTCCTACATTGTTTTCAGTGCCTAAAATCCTCAAATATTCCATTAGAAATCATACTAAATTTGCAAGGCATTTGGAGCAATTTTATTTTCGGGATATTTTTTATTGCACGGATAATTCAGAAAACAGACGGATAATACTATTTTTTTCTTTATTTATTCTAAATAACAGAAAGTAAAAAGAGGGTATAGAAGGTTGTGCCTTCTAGATTCATCCATCTCATGATCATCAAAATGAATCCACTAATAAGGTTGATCAAGTCTTGTTAACAAACTCATTCCGAATAACACGGAACCGAAGAAATTTCGAATAACACTAAGTTACCTCAACGGGGATATGAAAATCCCCAACAATAAGAATGTCATACTTTTTCTTGACAGCAGGAAGAGGAAATTCAAAACCTCCAATAGTGATAGTTGTAACTTTTCCAACAGAATTGATGCTATGAACTTGAGATTGTTTCCTCGGAAAGTGTATCGTATGATCATTACCATTAACATGAAAAGTGACATTGCCTTTGTTGCAATCAATAACAGCCCCTGCAGTATTCAAAAAGGGTCTACCAAGGATAATTGACATACTATCGTCCTCAGGAATATCAAGAATAACAAAGTCCGTTAAGATAGTGACATTTGCAACCACAACAGGCACATCCTCGCAAATACCGACAGGTATAGCAGTTGATTTATCGGCCATTTGCAAAGATATTGCAGTAGGTGTCAACTTATCAATTCAAGTCTATGATATAAAGAGAGAGGCATAACACTAACACCGGCTCCAAGATCACATAAAGCAGTTCTAACATAATTTGTTTTAATGGAACATGGTATAGTTGGTACCCCCGGATCTCCAAGTTTCTTTGGTATTCCACCCTTAAAAGTGTAATTAGCAAGCATGGTGGAAATTTCAGCTTCCGGTATCTTTCTTTTGTTTGTAATGATATCCTTCATATATTTAGCATAAGGATTTACTTTAAGCATATCAGTTAAGCGCATACGTAAGAAGATAGGTCTAATCATTTCAGCAAAGTGCTCAAAATCCTCATCATCCTTTGTCTTGGATGGTTTAGGAGGAAAGGGCATGGGTTTCTGAACCCATGGTTCTCTTTCTCTACCGTGCTTCCTAGTAACAAAATCTCTCTTATCATAATGTTGATTCTTTGATTGTGGGTTATCAAGATCAACAGCAGGTTGAATTTCTACTTCATTATTTTTGCTAGGTTGAGCATCAACATGAACATTATCATTAACATTATCACTAGGTTCATGTTCATCACCTGATTGTGTTTCAGCATCAGAGATAGAAATATCATTGGGATTCTCAGGTGTGTCTACAATAGGTTCACTAGAAGCATGCAAAGTCCTATTGTCTTTATTTTTCTTCTTTTTGGAAGAACTAGGTGCCTCTAAATTATTTCTCTGAGAATCCTACTCGATTCTCTTAGGATGGCCTTCAGGATGCAAAGGTTCATGAGTCATTCTACCAGTTCTAGGAGCCACTCTAACAGCAAAATCAGGTTTATTATTTAATTCATCAAGCAAATCATTTTGAGCTTTAAGTACTTGCTCAGCTTGAGTAGCAATAGAAGCATATTTTCCAACGGGTTTAAGTTCACCTTTAACTCTAGCCATATAATCACTCACGCGTCCTAACTCGAAAGTGTTATTCTTTAATTCTCTACCAACATAAGCATTAAAACTTTCTTGTCTAGCCATAAAGTCATCAAATTCATCTAAGCATGGGCTATGAAATTTAGTAGAGGGAATTTCAAATTTATCATATCTATAGAGAGAATTTACCTTTACTACCTGTGTCGGGTCATCAAGACAATGTGGTTCTTTGACAGGTGGTATATTAAGACCATGTATTTCTTCAATAGGTGGTAAATTCTTAACATCTTCAGCTTTTATACCTTTTTCTTTCATTGATTTCTCTGCCTCTTGCATATCTTCAGGACTGAGAAATAGAACACCTCTTTTCTTAGGAGTGGGTTTAGGAATAGGTTCAGGAATTGCCTCGGGAATTGGCTCAGGAAGAGTCCAATTTTTTTCATTAGTCAACATATTATTCAATAACAATTCAGCTTGGTCGACTATTCTTTCCATGAAAACACAACTAGCACAACTATCCAAGTAGTCCTTGGAAGCATCAGTTAGTCCACTATAAAAGATATCAAGTATTTCATTTTTCTTAAGAGGATGATCAAGCAAAGCATTAAGTTATCGGAGAAGCCTCCCCCAAGCTTGTGGGAGACTCTCTTCTTCGATTTGCACAAAATTATATATTTCCCGCAAGGCAGCTTGTTTCTTATGAGCAGGGAAATATTTAGCAGAGAAGTAATAAATCATATCCTAGGGACTACGCACACAACCAGGAGCAAGAGAATTAAACCAAGTCTTAGCATCAACCTTTAATGAGAAAGGAAATATCTTAAGGATATAGTAATAGCGAGATTTATCATCATTAGTAAACAGGGTGGCTATATAATTCAACTTGGTAAGATGTGCCACAACAGTTTCAGATTCAAGGCCATAAAAAGGATCAGATTCAACCAAAGTAATAATCTCAGGATCAACAGAGAATTCATAATCCTTATCAGTAACACAGATAGGTGAAGTAGCAAAAGCAGGGTCAGGTTTCATTCTAGCATTAAGAGATTGCTGCTTCCATTTAGCTAATAATTTTTTAAGATCATATCTATCTTTATAAGCAAAGATAGCTTTAGAAGCTTCCTCATTCATAACATAACCCTCAGGAACAACTGGTAATTCATAATCATGGGGAGAACTTTCGTCATCACTATCATCAATAATAGCATCTTCAATAATTTCATTCTCTCTAACCCTAGCAAGTTGTTTATCAATAAGTTCACCTAATGGCACAGTAGTATCACACACAGAAGTAGTTTCATCATAAGTATCATGCATAGCAGAAGTGGCATCATCAATAACATGCGACATATCAGAATTCATAGCAGTAGCAAGTTTAGGTCTCGCAAACTTACTCATAATAGAAGGAGAATCTAGTGTAGAGCTAGATGGCAGTTCCTTACCTCCCCTCGTAGTTGAGGGCAAAATCCTGGTTTTTGCGTCTTTCAAGTTCTTCATAGTGATCAACAGATATAAATCGCAAGTGACTCAAAGAATAGAGCTATGCTCCCCGGCAACGGCGCCAAAAATTAGTTTTGATAACCCACAAGTGTAGGGGATCACAACAGCTTTCGAGGGTAAAGTATTCAACCCAAATTTATTGATTCAACACAAGGGGAGCCAAAGAATATTATTGAGTATTAGAAGTTGAGTTGTCAATTCAACCACACCTGGATAACTTAGTATCTGCAGCAAAGTATTTAGTAGAAAAGTAGTATGATAGTAAAGGTAACCGTGGCAAAAATTAAGGATAATAGTTTTGTAGTAATTGTAATAGTAACAACGAAAAGTAAATAAGCGAAGCACAAGATTTGAGAAGCTCGTAGGGTGCGATTCCTCATGTAATAGCTATAACATAGGGTGACACAGAACTAGCTCCAATTCATCAATGTAATGTAGGCATGTATTCTGAATATAGTCATCGTGCTTATGGAAAAGAACTTGCACGACATCTTTTGTACTACCCTCCCGTGGCAGCGGGGCCCTAGTGGAAACTAAGGGATATTAAGGCCTCCTTCTAATAGAGAACCGGACCAAAGCATTAACACATATTGAATACATGAACTCCTCAAACTACGGTCATCACCGAGAAGTATCCCGATTATTGTCACTTCAGGTTTGTCGGATCATAATACATAATAGGTGACTATAGACTTGCAAGATAGGATCAAGAACACACATATATTCATGAAAACATAATAGGTTCATATCTGAAATCATGGCACTCGGGCCCTAGTGACAAGCATTAAGCATAGAAAAGTCATAGCAACATCAATCTCAGAACATAGTGGATACTAGGGATCAAACCCTAACAAAACTAACTTAATTACATGGTAAATCTCATCCAACCCATCATCGTCCAGCAAGGCTACGATGGAATTACTCACGCACGGCGGTGAGCATCATGAAATTGGTGATGGAGGATGGTTGATGATGACGACGGCGACGAATCCCCCTCTCCGGAGCCCCGAACGGGCTCTAGATTAGCCCTCCCGAAAGTGATTAGGGCATGGAGGCGGCTCCGTATCTTAAAATGCGATGAAACTTCTTGTCTGATTTTTTTCTCCGCGAGACGGAATATATGGAGTTGGAGTTGAGGTCGGCAGAGCCTTAAGGGGCCCACGAGACAGGGGGGCGCGCCCCCGACCCTCGTGGATAGGGTGTGGCCTCCCTGGTCTTGATTCTTTTGCCAGTATTTTTTATATTTTCCGAAACTTTCCTCCGAGGATTTTCAGGACATTCCGAGAACTTTTGTTTTCTACACATATAACAACATCATGGCAGTTCTGCTGAAAACAGCGTCAGTCCGGGTTAGTTTCATTCAAATCATGCAAGTTAGAGTCCAAAACAAGGGCAAAAGTGTTTGGAAAAGTAGATACATTGGAGACGTATCAAACGACGGGCAGCAGCTTACACCATCGTCAACAGAGAACTGGTGAGGCGCAGTATCACTGGTGTGTACCAGTGCTGCATGGAGCCAGACCAGGGCCAAGCAATCCTCAAAGATATCCACCAAGGCGAATGTGGTCACCACACGGCTTCAATATTGCTTGATGCCAAAGCTTTCCGCCATGGTTTCTTCTGGCCGACTTCTCTAGAAGACGCCAAAGACTTCGTCTAGAAGTGTAAAGGGTGCTAGAAGTTCCGCTCCAAGCCACATCTGCCGGCTTCTGCACTGAAGACCATTCCCATTGCATGGCCCTTTGCCGTTTGGGGGCTGGACATGGTGGGGCCATTCAAGACAGCCCGCGGTGGCATGACTCATTTGCTTGTCGCCGTGAATAAGTTCACCAAGTGGATAGAAGCAAAGCCAATCAAGAATTTGAATGGGCTGACTGCTATGACTTTCATCGCTGACATCACCACTCGGTATGGCATACCACACAAAATCATAACCGAAAACAGCACAAACTTCGCCAAAGGAGCCTTGGCTCGTTTCTGCGCGACGCAGGGCATCCGACTGGACTTAGCATCCGTTGCGCATCTGCAGTCAAACTGCCAAGTGGAGCGAGCAAACGGCCTCATTTTGTCCAGCATCAAGCCCCGACTGGTCGAGCCTCTAGAGCATTCGGTCGGTTGCTGGCTCGATGAGCCGTCGGCCATCCTCTGGAGCCTGCGCACAACTCCGAACAAGTCAACCGGCTTCATGCCTTTCTTCCTCGTCTATGGTGCCGAAGCCGTCATCCCGACAGACATAGAATTCGACTCTGTCGGCGTTCTGGGAACGGGGGTCCCCGGACTTGCCTGCCTGCGGCCTGCGGCGTGGCTCAAAGGGGGGCCCAGCATGGCCCATCTTCATCAACACAAGCTCAAGACCCTCGCGAGGGGCCAAGCCTCGCGGGGCGGATGACAGGAGCTTCCTCAGGCACGGCCTCATTAGGCTGGCTCGCGAGGAGGCGAAGAGTTCAAGGCGGGGTACCTTGCGAGGTGCCCATGATGCAAGCCATGACGACCAAGGGCGCCAGTCGGGCGCCAGCCCGCGCAGTGTCCTCCTTTCCTCTTTGGTGTAAAGGGAGCAAGCGCAGGCGAGGGCATCAAGCAAAGGCATCCATTTCTGTGCAACAAGACCAAGACCAGCCCAACGGCAGGGAGGAAGTCATTGTGGAGCCCAAGCAGGCATCACCACCAGAGCCTTTGACAGGCGAGGACCAACTTTAGTCAGGATAACTGTACCCGCTATTCCCCTTCAAAATGGCCAATTGTTAGCGCCCTTCCCGCTCAATATTTGGAAAGAGGCCCAGGGCCTTTGCCTATAAATAGGACTAGCCACCCCCAGGGTAGAGACACCTAGAGCAAGAGAGAGATCTAGAGAACAGAACCCTCACCAGAAAACCAGTAGAGAGAGCGACTGAACTCCTCCTAGCAGTTCATCGCACCAGCCAAGAACAGACCCTCGCGAGGTTGTTCTTCCTTGTATTGTTCATCAACAGCCAAAGAGGCAATCCACCACACCACGCACTGGAGTAGGGTATTACACCACAATGGTGGCCTGAACCAGTATAAACTCTGCGTCTCTTGTGTTGTTCCTTTTGTAGTTTAGATCCTGGCGAGTCGGCAAGGAGCAGGTAGGTAGAGGGTGAAATCTCCGCGCGCACCCCAGTGTTCGAACCTCAAGGGTTTGCCGGAACCCGAAATCCGACATTTGGCGCGCCAGGTAGGGGTGTGCCGGAATTCGTCTTCCGTCGCCCTGTTCTTCTCCGACCATCGCATCCATCTCTGACGCTCGTCGGGCCCGCACCGAGCGCCGAGCCGCTCTCGCTTCCCGCGTCGCCCAGACGGCCCCCGTCGGCGGCCACCCCCGCCGTTCCCCGTCGCCTGCCGTCAACGCCGCCACCGGCCCGACGGGGAACGAGCAGCAAGCATCGTCCTAGCATCCATCCATGAGGCGAGACGGCCGCACTACTACACCCTCACTCACCCCAGCTGGTTCTTCGTCCCGCGCGCCCCGCACGGCCATGGAGGCTCGAGCTGCGCTCATTGCGGCAAACGAGCTCCTACGCTACCGCCCAGACAACAACATCTATGAAGAGTGGATCGGCCGAGTCGCCGAGCTCATCCGCGCCGCTGGGGGCTCCCCCGCGTCGTCCTTCTCGCTGCACCGCGCCTAGCCCTGCGCGGGCAATGAAGCTCCGGGGGCGCCTCAGCCGCCTCCCCCTCAAGAAGGCGCCCTGGCCCCAAGGCGCGTGGCCCTTGGACGGAACCCGCTCTGTCAGGCGCCAGCGCGGCAAGAGCAAAGCTGCCAAGAAGTCCCTCGCCCTCGAGAAGTTGCCCGAGCGCTCCCTGCTCTGGCTCGTCGCGAACACGCTCCTGCTCCAGCACGTCAAGACCCCGCGCTGCTCCCAGCTGCAGCGCATGGGGACCCGCGGGACCAAGCTCTTCGTCACCCAAGGCCTCCCGTGGCCACAGCGGGCTGCCGCGCCTTCACCGCCGAGCTGCGCAGCGTCGCGTGGCCCGACAATTTCAAGCCGGACATGCCTCCTCGCTACGACGGTACGGCTGACCCTGCCGAGTTCCTCCAGCTCTATGAGCTGGGCATCAAAGCTGGCAACGGAGACGAGAAGGTCATGGCGAACTGGTTTCCCATGGCGCTCAAGGACGGGGCCCGCACCTGGGTCCTGAACCTGGCTCCAGGCATGATTTCCTCCTGGGACGAGATGCGCACCTGCTTCATCGCCAACTTCCAGGGTACTCGCGACCGGCCACCCGCCGTGAGCGACATGCGCCGTATCAAGCAGCAACCAGGGGAAACCCTACAGAACTACATCCATCGCTTCAACAATGCACACCTCAAGATTCCCAAGGTGACCGAGGAGGCCATCATCTCACCCTTCTCCGACGGCATGCGCGATGTCAAGATGAAGGAGGAGCTGGCGATGCATGAAGACCTTTGCACTTCCTTGGAGCTGTTCAACTTGGCGACCAAGTGCGCTAGGGCTGAGGAAGGGCGTCTCTCCCTCCTCGAGCTGCCTGCCGCAGACCCAGTAGAGAAGAAGCCCAAGGCAAAGGACGTGAAGCGCAAGGGGGCTGCCGTGCTCGCGGCAGAACCAGACACCAAGCGGGGCAGAGATAAACCCGAATCCTCCAAGGGCAGTCGGTGCTGCGTGTACCACGACCTCCACACCCACAACACCAATGAATGCCAAGAGCTCCGCGCCAGGCGTGAAGGAAGGGTCGGCCGACATCCGGACCGCAGCGACCGGGGCTACGGCCGGGGAGGAGGAAGGAACGCAGGACGCTGGGAAGACCGCGGCCCTCGCCAAGGGTGGCGTGACCAACCTCGCGAGGATCGCTGGCAGGACCCGCCTCGCGAGGGAGCCTGGAGGAATCAGCCTCGCGAGGATCGCCCGCAAGGTAACGCGGGCCTCCCTCCTCTGCCGCCGCAGCCAAGGAGAAATGAGGACCATCATCAGGATGAGGGGGCTGGGGGCTTCCAGGAGCCACGTGCGATCGCCTGCATCCTGGGCGGATCTCAAGCCCCAGCCTCTCAACGCATCTTCAAGCAGTTCGTCCGCGAAGTAAATGCAGTCCTCCTCAAGCTCGAGGCCACGCGCCCTCTCAGGTGGTCGGCGTGCACCGTCACGTTCAGCTCAGCGGATCAGCCCAAGTGCGCGGCCACAGCTGGAGTTCTCCCAATGCTTTGTTCCCCAATCATTAGCAACGTGCTAGTCACCAGGACCCTCATTGATGGTGGGGCAGGGCTCAATGTCCTGTCCGTGGAAACATTCAACAATCTCCAAGTGCCCTACAATCAGCTTCAGCCAACCAAGCCTTTCTCCGGAGTCACCGACGGCTCCACGGTCCCGATTGGGCAGGTCCGCCTCCCTGTCACCTTCGGGGCACGGGACAACTACCGCACCGAGCTCATCGACTTCGACGTTGCCCACATTCGCCTGCCATACAACGCCATCCTCGGGTACCCAGCGCTGGCCAAGTTCATGGCCATAACCCACCACGGCTACAACGTCCTCAGGATGCCAGGAAGTGGCGGAGTCATCACGGTGCCCTGCAAAGAGAAAGACGCGGTGTGCTCCCTGGAACGAGCCTTTCAGGCCGCATCACTGGAAGACCCGGATCGCGGAAGCAGGAGGCTTCCAGAGGCCACCCCCAAGAAGAAGAAGACGTCGTCCGGCCTGGCCCCTCAGGAGGCAGGCCCCTCAGGGCCCGCGCCTGCTCAGGAGGAACCTCCTTCCATCGCATAGGGAAGCGCGCCCGGCACCCTCCTTAGGCAGGGCTCGGGGGCTCTCCCCTGGAGGGCCGCCGTCCTTGCCAGGGTCACGAGGGAGGCGCTTGGGCACCACTTGGAGGCGTGTTTCGAAGCACGTTTCCCTCAAGAAGGAGCAAGGCAAGGAGGGCCAAACCCTCAGGAGTTCGTCAGCAAGGCCATTCAGGAGCTACAGGAGTCAAGAGTCATGAGAGGCAGCAGCCGCTTACCCGTTGTGGCCCCCCATCCAGGCGAGGATGGTGGGATGCGCATCTGCATCGACATACCAGGGCTCAACCGAGCCGCATCTCAGGAGCGCCTCTGGCCCTTGCAAGTGGGGCGCTGCAAAGGTCCACCCCATAGCTACGTTCGCATGCCTTATGGCTTGCCGAACGCGGCTGGCACGTACCAGCGCCTCATGAGGGGCATCCTGGAGGCTCAAGAGGTCAGGCATTCCGCAGCCCTGGCGGAGATGGAGATGGTCCTCGAGGAGCCACCAGCGCCTCCGGAGCCCCACGAGGCCCCAGGGCCTGGGGCTCGTGAGGATCGGCTCCTGCAGCCCACCGAGTCTGCTACACCAACACCCCTTCGTCGTCAACACTATCAGGTGACATCTTTCAAGTTTCATTTCCAGCTGGGAGCGCCCTCAGGGCTGCATCATTCCCAGGCCGCGTGGGTCCGTCCCTGCGGCGTGTACCCCTTTTGCTCGTGTTTTTAGCTTACTTTGTTGGGGGCACCCCACGAGCTGCGTCATCCCCAAGTCGCTCGGGCCAGACCCAGCGACCTCCGCTTTCCCGGCATCTATTTGAATGAATTCACTCTTCCGCGATTAACATGCTGGACCTAGTTGCCCGCTCAACTGACACCAACTGATGGAGCTTCTCCCAAACGGCACGACGCTTGCGCATGGGTCCATCCCTGCAATGCCGACAAAACTGAATGGCTGAGCTCTGGCCGCAGCAGCCCTGCATAGGGCCACCTCGTCGAGCCCTTGGTGCCTCACCACCTCTCCAGAGCAACCAACGGCTGACTGTCGATTGTCACGACGAACTCTCGTTCTTTCTGTGATGAGCCTACAGGATCTCTTCAAGGAGCAGTGTCAGGCGAGGCCCTCACGGTGTCTTCTTCACTCTCGTCCGGGAAAACCGCTTGCACGTTAAAGGGGGGGTACCTAAGCATCGCGACTCAAGGCTCCTACTGGCTCTCCAGCCCTCACCCTCTGGCCTGGACCACGGCATCGCGACCTGGCATACCAGCGACGGCTGAGACTTGCTCGAGAGCCGGGACCCGAGGATGTAGAGCAGAAAGGGGAGCAAAGGCGAGAGGGGAGAGGCACGCGGGGACCTCGCCAAGCAACCCCTCGCCTGCCGATGCACGGACCCGGCGACACACCAGGGAGCGGTCCCCGATTCCTGAGATAAGTCACCACCCGGAAGCCCCAGCTATCGTGGCACCGTCCTCGCACCTAATGCAATCCCTGTTAGCAACGTCGCTCTCCTTTCTCACCGGATGATGGCTGCTTGAGCGCTAAGGGGGACCTCCTGAGCATCGCGACTCAGGGGCTCTTACCGGACCTCGGTCCGCTCACCTCCTAGCCTTGACCACGGCATCGCGACCACGTATACCAGCGATGGCTGAAGCTGCCTTGGGACTGGGACCTGTCAGCGCAGAGCATCAAACCCTCACGAGGTTCGAAAGGAAGAACTAAGCTAAGACGGAATGAGCAACTCGCGCTACTCCATGGCAAGGATTACATTAACAGATAGGGCCGCAGGCACCTTACAAGTCCACACGGGGCGCGTTTTTGATTCCTCGCAGGGAACAGATCCTAAGGAACACTAACTACACGCGCCCTTGCAAAAGACGCCATCATCGACAGTGGGCTGTCCAGCACTGGCGCCAACCCCATCCAGATCAGGGGCGGCGATGGCCCTACGAGCCCGCCCTGCTCCGGAAGCGGCGCAGGCACGGGGGCTCGTAGTAGTCGTCGCTCGTCTCTGGAGTCGTGAAGAGCTCGGCGGAGTCGCTGGATCCTTCGGCGCCTCCATCGCCTGAGGAGCTGCCAAGGGAGCGGTTAGCCGGCCTCTGCCTCGCCGTAGCGGGGTCCCGACCACCTCTCCCGGGGCAGCACTCCAGCCGGCGACCCTCCGCATCAAAGACCTTGAAGAACATCACCGAAGCACCGTCGTACTCCAGGTGGATCGCGAGGGCGCCCCTTGTCCTGCAGACTTGGGCGATCTCACCCCAGCCTCGAGTCATGAAGACCTCGCCCGGGGCAATGACGGTGACCTCTGCCCCGGTCGCAAGGGTGCTGCAGCCGGCGCGCTGCAGCCAGAGCCCCAGGAGTTGCCCCTGCGGGATGATGGAGGCGAAGAAAGGAGGAAGGCGAATCCAAGACTGAGGAGGCATGGCGGCGTGAAGCACGAACTCTCGGGAGGAGCCCTCAGCATGGACTCCTGGGGGAAAGATGCACACCTTTGTGACCCGCCGGCATCGACGGCGGCGCCACCCGTGGCGTTCAGCATCGACTCCTTCAGAGCCCTCGATGTGGGCGTACAAGGGAAGCGGGAACCCTGGTGGTGGTCGCTCGCACCAGGGCCTCGGCACTTCCTGGCGGGCGCCCTCACCCCGATGGCAAAGGGCTAGCCGTTTCTTCGGCGGAAGCGGGTCAGGATCCTCTCGGGGAGCCTTTCCCTTCTCTGCCGGAGAGAACCGGCAAATCGGAGCCATTACAGCAAGACGAGGCAAGGACCAGGAAGAAGGAGAAGCAAGAAGAGATGGACCGGAAGGGCGCGCGCCGTTCCGTACTTATAGCCGACGAAGGCCAACCGTCGACCTCCATGATCGCAGGTAATCATGACCCGCTTTGCATGTAGGGACTTGTCAAATCCGTGTAGTTGTCGAGGCGTCGTGAGGAAGTGGAGACGCCCACGTCCAATCAACCGCCATGCGGCGCCCAAGGCCGCAGGCTGTTAGGGCCCGCAGCACTTCGCACTTGCCCTTTCGCCTCTCTGCTCGGCCATTTCCGGGTGCGCCTTGGGCCCGAGGGCTACTGTCGGCGTTCTGGGAACAGGGGTCCCCAGACTTGCCTGCCTGCGGCCTGCGGCGTGGCTCAAAGGGGGCCCCAGCACGGCCAATCTTCATCAACACAAGCTCAAGACCCTCGCGAGGGGCCAAGCCTCGTGGGGCGGACGACAGGAGCTTCCTCAGGCACGGCCTCATCAGGCTGGCTCGGGAGGAGGCGGAGAGTTCAAGGCGGGGTACCTCGCGAGGTGCCCATGACGCAAGCCATGACGACCAAGGGCGCCAGTCAGGCGCCAGCCCGCGCAGTGTCCTCCTTTCCTCTTTGGTGCAAAGGGAGCGAGCACAGGCGAGAGCATCAAGCAAAGGCATCCATTTCGGTGCAACAAGACCAAGACCAGCCCAACGGCAGGGAGGAAGTCATTGTGGAGCCCAAGCAGGTGTCACCACCAGAGCCTTTGACAGGTGAGGACCAACTTTAGTCGGGATAAGTGTACCCGCTGTTCCCCTTCAAAATTGCCAATTGTGGGCGCCCTTCCCGCTCAATATTTGGGAAGAGGCCCAGGGCCTTTACCACCCCTAGGGTAGAGACACCTAGAGCAAGAGAGAGATCTAGAGAACAGAACCCTCACCAGAAAACCAGTAGAGAGAGCGATTGAACTCCTCCTAGCAGTTCATCGCACCAGCCAAGAACAGACCCTCGCGAGGCTGTTCTTCCTTGTATTGTTCATCAACAGCCCAAGAAGCAATCCACCACACCATAGACTGGAGTAGGGTATTACACCACAATGGTGGCCTGAACCAGTATAAACTCTGTGTCTCTTGTGTTATTCCTTTCATAGTTTAGATCCTTGCGAGTCGGCAAGGAGCAGGTAGGTAGAGGGCGAAATCTCCGCGCGCACCCTAGTGTTCGAACCTCAAGGGTTTGCCGGAACCCGAAATCCGACAGACTCACCTCGACTCACCATGCACAACGAGGAGGAGGCTAAAGAAGCATGAGAAGACAACATCGATCTACTGGAAGAAAGCCGGCTATTGGCACTCAGTCGGTCTACCATCTACCAGTAGAGTCTATGCTGATGCTACAATCGGAAGGTCAAGCCAAGATCCTTCCCAGAGGGAGACCTTGTGCTCCGGCTGATACAGTGAACAGCTGGCCAGCACAAGCTCTCGGCACCTTGGGAAGGCCCTTTCATCATCAGCAAAGTGTTGGGCAACGGTTCCTACTACTTGATCGACGCTCAGAAGCCTAGAGCACGCAAGAGAGACGACTCCGGCAAGGAGACGGAGAGGTCGTGGAACGCAAACCTCCTCCGAAGGTTTTACAGATAATGTAGTATGTACCATGCTACCTTTTGTATTAAGTACGAAGACTCCGGGTCCCCGAGAAGAGCTCGGGGACTACCTTCTTTTATCTATATGATAAGTATTATGCCTATGAATGTGTTATTCCGCATGGCACCGGGTTCGACTAGTCGGCCCCGGGGCTCGCCGCCTTCTACGATGTGCCGCTTCCTGCAGTCGGACAAGTAGTGTATTAGCACCTACAACATCTCCTGTCAGGAGCCGCAGCTCGTAGAGCGACTGTACGCTGGACAGGAGTTGCAAAAATGGTGCCCACACAAAAAATGGCTAAGGAAAAATGTGCACACAGTCTAGGCCGGCATCCCGCCTCATCGAATGGCTGCTGAAGCAGCCGGCCGGCCGGCTTCTACTTACCTTGCCAACACTCCAATCGGCTAAGTACTTGCCCTCCCGAAAATAGCTAAGTACTCGACCCAGCCGCAGTCCGCAGAGCGGCTGTTTGGCTGGCAAGAGGGTAGCAAAGGGAGGGCGGCAAAGGAAAAAAAGCAAGGAGGGAAAGCAAGAAAAGTCAGAACTCGGCAAATAAATAACAATTTGTGTCGAAGAATATTTACATATCAAAAGGCCCATTGGCTAGCATTCAACAGAGTTTGAAATACACCCTGCGGGTGGAATTGTGCAAATTTAACAAAGTTTGTCGAGGCCGATAAGCAGGAAAATTAAAGGTGACAGCCTAGGGAGCAACAGTGAGGTCCGGCTGGATGGCGGAGTCGGTAGCGCCGGTTGGTGGAGCGGAAGACTGGTCGGACTCCACCTGGTCACCTCCAGCAGCAGTCGGCGCGCTTGAGCAAGGATCATTGCTCGAGGCGCGGTCAGGCTGAGGCTGGCTGTCCGCTCCGACCTCTGGTGCGTCTTCTTTGGTTTCCTCGTCCTCCTCGTCCTCTCCCTCGTCGCTGGAGTTGATCACTTTGGCCGAGTCCTCGCCATCCTCCGGGTTCAGCCTAAACAACTCCGTTAGCACCAGCTCTGGGATGAAGACGCCGGTGTTGGTGTAGTCGGTGATCGTCGCCGCCCGCTTGACAAGATCATCCTCCACCGCCACCAGCTCCTCCTGCGCCTCCAGCCGAAACATGGTCAACTGGGCTAGATCTAACCCAGGGTACCACGTCTTGACAAACTCTAGAGCTCGGCGTGCTCCAGCCCTGGCCGAGGAACCCTTCCAAGCCTCCAGACGGCCGGCCGCTACCTCCAGCCAGTCGGCAGTCCGATTGGGAGTACGCGGAGCCGGCATGCCTAGCCAGAGGGTGGAGATTGCCTGGGCCCCGACACGTTGAAGACGGTGCAGCATTCGATGAGCCGGCCGAAGGCGGGCCTGGATGCTAAGAAGCTGCTCGCTAAGGGTCCGGGGAGGATCGGCAGCAATCTGCACGCATTCCGCCCTCCACTCCTCGCGATAATCCTCAATGGCCTGGTTCGCAACAACGGAGTGGCCTGGGAAGAAGTCTACTTGGGCGGAGAGCAAGTAAGCCAGAGGTTAGAAGCCAGCAATGGCTTGAACAGAGGCCGGCAGCTCAAAGAAAGAAAAAAGAAGAAGCTTACCGTTGACCATGTCTTCAATATTACCAAAGCCGGTAGTCAGCAGTGCCTCCTCGTCGGCCTAGGCGGAGCATTCGGTCTCAAACTCAGTGAGGAGGTTGGTCTCTTTCGCCTCCGCCTCCTTCTGAGCCACCTGGAGAAGCTCCGCCTGCTCTGCCTGTTGCGTGACCAGCCGGTCACGCTACTCGGCCAGCTTGCTGCACTCTGCCTCCTTGGCGCGCAGCATGGTGTTAGCTTCGCCCAGCTGCTGCTGCAATGCGGCGTTGGCCTCTGCAAAGAAAAAGAAGAAAAAAGACGTCAACAGCCAACAAGGAAGGAATGCAGTCCCCGGGGAGATCCGGCCAGACTGCACAGCGGTTGGCCCAAAACTCAGGGACTACAGCCCGCGGGTGCGCTATCACGCCCCTGTAGAGAAAGAAGTTATCAACGGTCACAAAAAAGAAAATGCAGTTGCCGGGGAGATCCGGCCCGACTGCTCAGCAGTCGGCCCGAATCTCGAGGACTACAGCCCGCGGGTGCGCCAGCGCGCCCCCGCAGAGAAAGGAAACAAAGACTTACTCTGGCTCTCCGATAAGTTGGTAGCCTGCCTCTCCAGCTCTCGGACGCCAGAGTTGAAGGTGGCCGCGCGAAGATTATGATAATCCCGCAATAGGAATATCAGATGAAGTTAGCACTCGGAGCTTGCAAATTAAAGTTCCGAGCCGCCTGCTCAACAGCCGGCCCGAAACTTGGGGACTACACCCAGTGGGTGGCTAGGGCGCCCCCACCGAGAAGTAAAAGCACCGGATGGCCGCTCGCGAGTCCAGGAACGCCTCGTTGCACCGCTTGAGAGCATCAGCTTCAGCTCGGAGCTTGGCTTGTACGTCAAGGGCCGCCTGGTTCAAGGCTCCCGTCCCGCCTCCATGCACCCAGCCGGAGGGCGCGGCGCTGGTTGCCTCGGTGTCTGGGACCGACGAGCTCACGGTGCCGGTTTCCAGCGGTCGTGGTGCTGAGACCGCCTTCATAAGGCGACGACGCACGGGTGTATGGGCCTAAGGAGTCGGGCCCGCACCACCTCGTTCCCGGCTAGCGGCGCCGGAGGGGCGGTCGGCTGCTTGTCTCGCGCCCCGCCAGATGGCGGTGGTGGAGGCACGACCACGTCCGGCATGGCGACATCGCCGCCTTCCCTCTCCATGGTCGGGTGCTCGTCGCTGGCTCCCACAGTCGACGCCACGAGCTCTGGCAGAGGCGGCGCGGAGGTCAGGGGAGCGACGAGTAGCGGCGCGCGGCCTCTGCGAGCCGTTCCTTCGCTGCGGCATCAGCCTCTGCCTCCGCCAGCTTCTGCAGCGCGGCAGCCTCCGCCTTGTCACCCTCCACCTTCTTCAGGCGGGCGGCTTACTGCTTCTCGCGCACCTCCCATGCGTTTCGCTCCTGCGCCTCCCGGAGGTCGGCGGCCGGATCGATTCGCTAGGTGGTGGTTGAGGTCTCTGCCGGCCTAACGATAGAGGCAGTGGCCGACTTCTCGAGGGAAAGCGGGGCCCTGAGCCAAGAAAGTAAAGGAAAGAAATTCCAGGCCTGATCAGCAAGAAAGGGAAAGCACAAGTGAAAATACTTATGCCGACACCATGGGCGGCGCCTTCGGGAGCTTCTAGAACTTGACCACCTTCGCTGCGGCCTCCTTCCGCCTTGTCACGGTGGCCGGGTTCATGGGTTTCTTCGGCGCGCTGCCGAACAGGGCGGCGCCTTTTTTCGCTTGCGCTTGCCGCCTCGAGCAGACGACTCGGCGGAGGGGCCTGCACCTGCATTGATAGCGCCCCGTGTGGGGCGTGGCTCGTCTTCCTCGTTGTCATCTTCAGGTCAAGTCTCTACGTCGCCCCCTTCTTCAGAGCCACCTGCTCCATTGCCGCCGCCTACGGCGTCGTCCTCCAAGGCGGCCGCCCCCAAGTCGGGGTCGTCCATGTCGCTCACCTCTCGGTCCGGCTGGTAGTTTCCACCCGGCCCCATGATGGCGTCCGTCGCTGAAGACATGTAGATCTACATCCCAAAGAATGACCACTCAAGACCAAGGCAAGTACTAAAAAGTAAAATCTAAGAGACTTACAGCAGGCGGCGGGTTGTCGCGGGAGTATGGCCGCTTGCCGAACCGCCTGGACTTCTCCGACACCTTGAGGTCGGTGATCTCGTTCACCATCCCGGCCACCTCGGCAATCGGCATGTCCCTCATGCACATCCGGCTCAGGTCGTGGTGCCCGCCCATCTGACAGATCAGATGAGGCCGGCCTTGGAGCGGGAGAACCCGCCGCTCGACGAAGGCGATCAGCAAGTCGGATGCCACGAGACCCACCACCTCCATCAACACTCAGAGCCGGTTGATGGAAGCGGCCGTGTCGGCCAACACGGGCTTTGGCTTGTAGCCCCAGTTGGCCCGAGGCTCGGCCGGGGGGCAGCCTCGTAAGGAGGCAACTTGATGAAGTCAACTGCCGGATCGACGTTATCCACATAGAAGTATGATTGCTGCCATAGTTTCACCGACTATGACAGCTTGATGACGGGGAAGGCGTTCTTCACTGAAGGCCGGCGCACAGCGACGAAAGCACCGCACTGGGCCGCCTTCTCCTTGGCGGAGGTGCCAAGTTTAGTGTAGAAGAAAGCTCCCCATGGCTCGATGGTGGGGAGGATGCCGAGGTAGCCCTCGCATGCCGTGACAAACATGGATAGCAGTGTCACGGTGTTGGGCATGAGATGATGCGGCTAGAGGTGGTAGAACTCCATGAAGGAGCGGAAGAATCCGCTCGCCAGCAGGCCGAAGCCGTGGAGGAAATGCGAGCGGAAGATGACCTGCTCATTCCCGTGCAGCACCGGTGAGATCTCCACCCGCGGCGGCACCCGCACCTTGACGAAGGCCGTGTTGGGCATTCGACGAGTGGCCCGGAGGAAGGCGAGGTGGTCCTTGATCACCACCGAGCCATCCCAGTCCCCTTCCTTCTCGCACGCCACGGAGTCTGAGCGGGGCTGCGCAGGAAGCTTGGGGCAAAGAAGCTTGACGACAGCGAGCTGCGGCTGCGCTACGGCAGGGCACGAAGACGCAGGAGCAGCAAGGAATGACTGGGGAGGAGGGCGCGCGTGCTCCGCTGCTCCCCTTCCTCCCCCTACTTATAGCCCTCTCGCTGCGAAGCCGAGGGGGCAGGACATGGGATCGTTGGATTAACTGCGCCCACGACCCCACGACCCCACGATGACTACCCAGAGTTACTGCGCAGTAACTCCCCTGGGAATTGCAACCACCCGCCTCGGCCGCAGTGGATCCGCCCGCGCGCCGAGGCCCGGTGGTGGCGGGCCCGGCCCGCTGTCACGTCCAATCAAGAGCGTGGGTTGGTAGGCTGGCCGGGCTGACACGTGCCACGTGGCATGCTTACGGCGGGCGGCAGGTCTGGAAGCTTAGCAAGCATGCCACCTGGTTCCCGCCTTGGCGTTTCGAAATCGTCGAGCAAGCCCGCCTGGTCAAATCGACTCCTGGCAGCCGGCGCGCCGGGAGGCAGACCGAGCGTTTGGCCAAAGCATGACAAAGAGGGAAACTGCTGAGGCTTCTCGGCCTACCAGCTTCGGGGACTACTGTCGCAGTAATGGGCCACGGGTAGCCTAACCCGACTCCTTGAAGCTTTCAAAACTTTGGGTCGGCTGCGCCCCACAAGACTACAGAATGAAGCGCCGCCTTCTCGTGGCCGGCTCGTTTAACGGCCGGCTGCCAGAAGACAACCAAGCACCAGCAGATGTCACCAAGGTGAGCCGACTCCTAGCAGACGGCCTCTGGAGAGACCGGCTCCTAGAAGGCGGCCCCCGGCGCCCTTAGAGTCTGCGCCACTCATCAAGAGGACAAGACAGGGTGAGGCTACAGTGAATCCCATCACCCCCGAATCCTGGGATTGGCGTGGCCACGGTGCCTCGTATATGCGGAGATCTCTGCATGACGCGGCACTATTGGCACTCTACCCTTAACGTCACCCCTGTCAGGCGAGGCCTGCTCCCACAATGGCATGTCAGTACGGCTTGCCGATGGCGGGCCCTACCAGGCAGCAAGGACCCGGAGGGCGGCCAAGCCTGGCCAATCGGCTCTATGTGGATCCGGCTCCTGGCGGTCAGCCGGATCCTTCCCCGAGGCCCGTGCACCATTAACCAGACTAGACACACCGAGGCTACAGTGATCTCCCACTAGGCGGCGGGACTGTAGCCATGCCTTCCCCGACCAAGCATGCATCATTAGCATCAGGGCTGCAGTGATCAGCTTCCAACCAGACCTGCCAGCGGCGGGGTCGGCCTGTCGGCTCCGTACCAGACTAGTCGGCGGGGCCCACCAGGCGGCAGGCCCCAGCAGCCGGCGGAGAAGCCAGAGACCAGAGACACTGACAGCCGGGTCCTACACCAGGCCAAGTTACCATTGTACCCCTGGGGTGTAGGCCTATATGAACCCCCCAGGGCACCCATGCAAAGGTTTCCCAACCTGTTAGAACTAGACTCATACATAGAGGAAGAAGAGAGCAAGCTCTGCCTTCCTCTACCTCTAGCACACAGCTCGAGGAGCACCATTGTACTCACTAGTGCCTTAATGATCATGCGGAGACCCCGCAGAGCAGGATTAGGGGTGTTATCTCCTAGGAGAGCCCCGAACCTGGGTAAAGTGCGTCGGCGTTCGTGTCTACGCCTCATCCCGCTTCCAGGCACCAGTGACGTTCTACTCGCTCCCACCATGATAAGCCATCCTTTGGCATATGCCGCACCCAACCCCTGACAGGGAGAGGCGCCCTTCCTCAGCTCTTGCGCAGCTGGTCGCCAGGTTGAACAGCTCCAGAGATGTGCACAGATCCTCGTGGATGGCAAGCTCCTCCTTCATCTTGACGTCATGGACGCCATCAGAGAATGCTGAGATGATGGCCTCCTCAGTCACCTTGGGAATCTTGAGGCGGCCGCTGTTGAAATGCTGGATGTACTTCTTCAGGGTCTCTCCAGGCTGTTGCTTGATGCGGCGCGGGTCACCCACGGCCGGAGGGCAGTTGCGAGTGCCCTGGAAGTTGGTGTTGAAACAGCTGCGCATCTCGTCCTAGGAGGAGATTGAGCCGGGAGGCAGGTTCAGGAGCCAGGTGCAGGCACCATCCTTGAGCGCCATGGGAAACCAGTTCGCCGTGACCTTTTCATCCCCGTTGGCCGCCTCGATTCCCAACTCATAGAGGTGCAGGAAGTCCGCGGGGTCGGCAGTGCCGTCGTAGCGAGGAGGCAGGTCCGGCTTGAACTTGCCGGGCCAAGCAACGCTACGCAGCTTGGTGGTGAAGGCGTGGCGGCTTGTGGTGGCCACTGGAGCCTTTTGCAAACGCTGGGCTTGCTCTTAATGGTTCTCGCGCGCCGCCACCAGGGGCTGTGCGGGGTCTTAGCGTGTTGGCGCAGGGATGCGATCTTGATGTGCTGGTGCAGGGAGCACATGAGCGCCTTCTTGAGGCCGAGGAATTTCTTTGCAGCTCCTTTCTTGCCGCACGGGCGCCGGACGCGGAGGGTGACATCCAGGGGCCGCGCGCATTGCAGCCAGGGCACCTTCTTCAGGAGGAGGTTGCGGAGGCGCTCCCTAAGTAGCGTGTCCCATGCATGATGGAGGGCGAGGCGGCGAGAGAGACGGTGGAGGAGAGCCCCCTGCGGTGCGGACTAGCTCGGTGATGCGAGCGAGCCACTCCTCATAGAGGTCGTCGACGGGGCGGTAGTGCAGGAGCTCACGTGCTAGGAGCAACATTGTCACATCCCTAGCTTCTGGTGCTGCCTAGTGTTTGCATCTTGCTTGCATCATGTTTAAATTTTTGAAACCTGAATTGAGGAAATTTGGAAGCCTCAAGATTTAATTTAAGAAGGGCAAAGAACCCTGGAAAATTGCATTCATTGTTTCTCAAAATGTTCTTATTAACTGTTTAATATTTTTGGCAAGGCTTTTGCACCAAACCAAAAATAATGAACAATTCTAAGGAATATTTTGGGCATTGAATTTAAATCATTATTGTATTTGAATTTGGAATTACATTCATAATATATGGGATATATTTTCAAATAACTTTGAAATGTTTTATGTGCTGTTGGAAAAGTCCATCTAGCACCATAAAATTATTCAGAGTGTTTTGTCATTGTTTGAATTCATTTTGAATTCACAAGCAGTGGCAAAATAACTGGATAAAAAGAAAACAGAACAAAACTTAAAACAGAGCAGAAAAACTCACCTGGCAGCCCACTTACTTGGGCCTCACCTGTGCTGCCTCAGCCCACCTAGCTCGGTGCCAGTCACCCCTAACCTCTGCCAGTAGGCAGTGGCGGGACAGCGCACATGCGCGCGAGGCGCCACGCCTCCTCCCTGCTCGCCTGCCTCACCGAGGCGCCTCGAAGCCCCTCCTCGGCGCCACTCTGGACACCCTGGCCCCTCTCCTCTCTCCTTGGACCTCTCTCCCTCCTCCGCTCTCTCCCTATGACGCCACCGAATCTGCCCATTGCCGCCGTTCGCCGTTGCCACGACCACCGCCGTCCCGACGACACCCCGAGCAGTCTACGAGCTCCGCCCCTATGCCCTCTTCCTCCTAACTGATCCTCAAGACGCCGGAAGCCCTTGGACGCCGCCAACATCGTCGTTTCCCTCATCGGCCACCGGAGATCGCCGCCGGGATTCCGATGTCGTCAAGCCTTCCCCGAGCCGCCGACCTTCTCTTCGACTTTGCAGTGAGCCGCTCCGTCGTTCCCTTCTACTTCCGGTGTCGATTTCTCCCTCTAGCTAGCTTCGCCGTCACGGCCGAGAGCTTTGCTCCGCCGCGGCCATAGTTGCTGCCGCCCGCGTTTGAGCGCGTGTCTGTGCTCAACGTGGTCCCAGGAGCCTAGAACAAGCATTCGTTCGTCCTCCCGTCAACCGTAGCTTCGTTTCCGTCGAGGTCCGAACTCCGGCGGCCGCCCGGCTCGTCGCCGCCGCTGCTATTCACACCCCCGGCACACCACACGGCCACCACCGGATGCGCCGGACTGCCAGCAACTCATAGCCGCAAACCGCGCTCAAAACCGTCCCCTGTAGCGCCTTCCCGCAGCGTCTCCGTCGTCGGTTTTGGTTGCCGTCGGCCGAACTCCGGCGATGTCGACGTGGCCCATCATTAGCCTCTAATGACCCTGCTAATTAATCCTAGAGCCACTTACAGATGGGCCCCACTGTCTAACTAAACATAGCTTAGTTTATGTTTAGTTTTAATTAACCTTAGTGGGCCCACGCGTCAGCTTTGACCAAGCTGACGTGGCCGTTGACTGGGCCCACATGTCATTGAGACTAACCAGCCCCGTGACACTGACCAGTGGGACCGACGGACAGGTTTGACCCGGGGAAGCCCTTTGACCCTGCTAACGTCATGCTTACTCAATGCTGACGCAGTATTTATTTTCTGGAATTAAAATAAATCAGAAATGATTTATAAATTTCAAAAAATGCCCAAAACATCTAAAATCCATAGAAAATCAACCGTAAGTCCAAATGAAATAATTTATATATGAAAAATGATCAGAAAAATCCAATCTATCCATCTGTACTGGTTTCATGCATGATAGAACAACTTATGGATACTGTTTAGGACAAATGAAATGAATGGCATTTGAATAATCACATATGGAGTTTGAATTTGAATCTTGTATTCAAACCAACTTCATTTAATCTATTGCTAGTTGCATTAGCTCAAATCACATCATATTGCCATGCCACATTCATGCATCATATTGTCGCATTGCATTGATTGTGTTCTTCCTTGTTTGCCGGTGTTTCTCCCCTCTCGATAGACGTGGTTCCGACGATGTGATCGATGACACCGATGAAGAACTATACTATCTTCAGAAGTGCCAGGCAAGCAAAACCCCCTTGTTCATTCCGATACAATCCCACTCTCTCGCTCCTGCTCTCTTTTACTGCATTAGGACAACAACGATTCATCTGTTACTTGCTGCGGTAGCTGAACCCCTTTATCCTCTGCATGACTTGTCATTGCCACAGTAAATAGATGGAACCCACTAGCATGAGTAGGAGTTGTTTGAGCCCTGTTATGCCTACTCATTCATGCTTGTTTGTCATGCCTCCTACTGCTTAGAGTTGAGTCAGGTCTGATTCATCGGGGATGAATCGGAGGTGTGTGAACATGTCCTACTCTGTGTGAGCTAAGTGTGTGAACACGATTTGGTAAAGTTAGCGGTGAGAGGCCATGTAGGAGTACATGGTGGGTTGTCTCATTGAAGTCGTCCTCAGGAACTGAGTTCTGTGTTTGTGATCCATGAATAGTTACTACCACACATTGGGTTCCGGTAACTCGGCCCCTCTCGGCTTATTAATCAACTTGATCTTTGTCCAGGAGTTGCAACTAGTTTCTGGTGTTTGTAGGTAGTGTTAGTAGTCTACCAAGTGGCACCTGGTACAGGTGGGCTTGGGACAGACTAGGCACAGTGGCCCGGTGTACCAAGTGGCACCCGGATGGTGGGCTTGGGAACCCTACACACATCGTTTGGGGCCGTGAGCGACACCCCAGCCGGATCTCCTTGCGGATGGAACCCTAATAGGCGATAAACCTGGACTAGAGACTTGTGTGGTTAGTCAGGTCGTGGCCGACTCCCTCGCCAGGCTTCCGCTTGAAGGTTGCCGAGATAGACAAGGTGTACATGGCGGTAAGTGGCGAGAGCGTGTGTGAAGAAGTACACCCCTGCAGGGTTAATATGATCTATTTGAATAGCCGTGTCCATGGAAAAGGACTTTTGGGTTGCCTGTACAGTTCATAGACAAGTGAAAGTGGATACTCTAAAATACACAAGATAAGCGTGAGTGCTATGGATGGCGTTCTCGTAGGGAGACAGGAGCGGATCCATAGTGGTGTATTGATATGGTGAATATGTGGACTCGTGTGCGCCACCTCAAAAGAGTTACTTGCATCCGTAGTTCAGGATAGCCACCGAGTCAAAGCTGGCTTGCTGCAGTTAAACCCCACCATCCCCTTTGTTGATAATGATGCATATGTAGTTAGTTCTGATGTAAGTCTTGCTGGGTACATTTGTACTCACGTTTGCCTATTTTATGTTTTTGCAGAGCGACTTCAGTCGCATTAGTAGTTCCGCTTGGACTTCGACGTTTAGCTTGTTACCTTAGCTGTCTGTACTCAGGCTTTCCAGCCTTTTTCATTTGTAGTTGTCTGTACTCAGACATGTTAATCTTTCGCATGTGCTTTGACTTGTATGCTCTGAATGTTGGGTTGTGAGACCCATGTTTGTAATATCTCGCTCCTCGGAGCCTATTGAATAAATACTTGAGTTGTAGAGTCATGTTGTGATGCCATGTTGTATTTGCACATATCGAGCATATTGTGTGTATGTTATTGAAATGCTTGGTATGTGTGGGATCTGACTATCTAGTTGTTTATCCTTAGTAGCCTCTCTTACTGGGAAATGTCTCCTAGTGCTTCCACTGAGCCATGGTAGCTTGCTACTGCTCCGGAACACTTAGGCTGGCCGGCATGTGTCCTTCTTCGTCCTGTGTCTGTCCCTTCGGGGAAATGTCATGCGATGAATACCGGAGTCCTGTTAGCCCGCTACAGCCCGGTTCACCGGAGTCCTGCTAGCCCAGTGCTACAGCCTCGATTCACTCGCTGATGACTGACACGTTCGATGCTGGGTCATGGATGCCTGTCCCTGTAAGTCTGTGCCACTTTGGTTCTACGACTAGCCATGTCAGCCCGGGCTCCTTATCATATGGATGCTAGCGACACTATCATATACGTGTGCCAAAAGGCGCAAACGGTCCCGGGCAAAGGTAAGGCGTCACCCGTGGGAATACCGTGCGTGAGGCCGCAAAGTGATATGAGGTGGTACATGCTAGATCAATGTGGCATTGAGTCGGGGTCCTAACAGCTTTGGTATCAGAGCTTGACTGCCTGTAGGATTACCAAGCCAAACTGGTCGAAGTTGAGTCTAGAAATTCTTTAGTTATATAAGGGAATTGATTGTGGTTGGGAATGTAAGGCTCTTTTTACTCCTTATCCCTTATGCTTTCTGATCCGAGTCATCTTATCTTTCCTACGGGGTTAAGGAACTAGGCTTCGCTTCTTTATATAAGTCTCACGTGTTACTAATCTGTATACTTGCAAGATTGTTGGATTTAAGCCCCAGTTCAGTTTCTATTACTTCCGTATGTTCATAGCTGGCCTCGGAACCTTGATATGATGTTGTTGAGTGGTTATCCCACCATTTTGCATGATGTCTCAAATCTTTTTAAGCATTTACAGTCGTTATGTTGTCCGAGTCATCCCAGATTTCTAAACAATCTGATGCATTTGCAAAAACCTTTCCCTCTGGTTTCGATGTCCCTTTAGACCAGGTTAATCACACCAATTGTTGAGTTGAGGTATTTTATTGCCTCGGCATATATGTTGAAGCCATTATTATGACCCTAGGTGTCTTAGGGAGTCACCTACTAATCTAGCAATGCTTGTATTCCCAGTGTGATGATTCTGGCCATCATTCTCGAAAGCATCCCGTGATGCCACTTAGTTAGTAGGCATTCTACTCCTGGGTTTTTGAACCCGAGATTCACCCTACTTACCTCGTGTTGATAGTGTTTGCTAGTTCCTTTAGGATATTAGTAACCTTTGCGATAGTCCTCGAGGTCCGTGGTATATCGTTCTTCCAAATACCATGAACCATTCTTGGCAGGAGTTCTTTTGAACCAAAAGATCACAACCAAAGTGCTCTTGATGAGTTCTCCATTCTATATTGTGAATCTGCCAGTTCTACCTTCTGCATGGGTTATCTGGAAGAAATGTTGAGCTTCGCTCGACATACTAATCTATGCATCCACAACTCAGAAAGATATATGTTCCTTTGAGTTGTCCCTCTTCAGTCGTATTCCGATCTTCGTCTATCAATTGATAGTCAGGAGTAATTGTGCATTCGTGTTATCGATGTTTATTATTCTTGTGGTCCGTCAAGCCATTCTATTCAGGCTGACTAGGAGAAACAAACTCCAGTACCTCATCCATATCCAGGATTAGGTCAAAATTGTTGTGCTCCGCAGATCAAAATGCCAACCCAGCTTTTGATTTTGTTCTACCCTGAAGTATTACCGTTTTTATGTCAGGATTTTCATGAGAATTGCACCGGCTCTTGTGAATTCTTGACGTAGTGATACTTCTCGCCATCATTATTCATCCCTCGGTTCAGTGTTGTCGCAACCGGAATGCCGACAAGTGAATCGTGATGTGTGAATTCAATACTCCTGGCAACCTGTTGCTTGGTAGTTAAATGGACAACAACCTCATTCTTAGCATGCTGATTATTGAATCATCATTCTAAGATAGATTGTGCTACCTAGTCCTTATTTCCAGTGCACTCCTCGATCAATGAGTTAGGGTTGTGCCAGTCCCTTGCTCTTGTGATCATATCGTCTTCCCCTGAAAGGCAAGGTTGTTCTCGAGCTTAGTAACATATCGGTGGTTTGTGATTTTCTTAATATCTTCTCGGAAGTATCACCAGGTTGTCGCCTGGCCGCTATGTTGAGCTCGTGATCAAGTTGGTTTCTTGTAAACCACCCATTCTCCAAGATTTTGTGTTGGATACCCTGAACTAGTTGGTTGAGCTAAACAACAACTTGGGGAGTTGGAAGATAAAAACTTTTTCTTAAACTTAGTTCATTTCAAAGGGATATCTTTTTTATATGTGTGTTGAAGAAAGATGATATCTTCATCGATTGGTACTCGTGATCAGCTGTTGGATCTATCATCTTATCAAAACTTTGATTTGAGTGTGGGCTATCCTCAAATCAAGTCAGAACCAACGATGTTCGTAATGTTGTATTACTCGTGGTTGATCCCTCGAGCATACACCATTACATCTTTTGGTCTGACCAATACTATCACATTGTTCACATAACGGTGGAAATCCAGTGATATGGAAATTCCGATGAGTGACTGTTGAGCCCATCAGCAGCATTTTGTCTCCTCCATGATTCATGTTGAACATCAAGCTAGTGTTGGAAACTTTTGTACGCATTATCTTCATGTCCCATGCATGAAGCATATGTTCGGATGAAAGAAGTGACCTCCTCTAATTCATGTGCATTTGATGCAAGTAGCCGTCGTGAATTCGAGAAAGTCAATGTTGCCTCCTCTAGAACCATCTCAAGTCAGTCATGCATGTGCGAAGTATGCTATGGTTTGATAGGCTCGCTACCTCCATTCTATTTGTGTCCCTAGCACACCAAGCCACTGATTGATTTGTTCAAGGAAAAGAAGTTCTTAAGTGCTAATCCTTAAGGACCCAAAGGTACATGCGCATGACTTCGCTCTCCGCAATGATGGTTCCCAATCGGAACTCGGTAGTGTTGCGTTGTAAGACTACTATGTGGTCATGCTTGTCTTGGACAACGTGTTCACATGTATGTAGCAGAACCAGCTCATGTTTTGGAGCTTACTACAATAGTCCATTTCCTGAGAATCCTGCAACGCCATCTCATCGATTTGTGTTGCGAACTTTCATTTTTCCTTCTAGACTTGATGAGTCTGGGATATCCTGACACCAACCAGATCTGAATCTCAGGCAAATATGATGGTTGGAATGTGTCCCAAGAATTATAATTTTGGTCTCTCGGTAACCCAGTAACGTGCATGTCATGGCCAACACACCTAGTCGGAAGGCCTATTATTGTAGTATCTTGGTTGAAGAAGTTGGTCACCTCCCCATAAGGATTTCGTAGGATTTACTCCAACAATTGTTCCTTATGGATTCTTGTGCTCTCGAAGTCCGACCTTTACTTGATGTTCTACGTATCTAACCATTTTAATAAATGGGTTGCACTAGCACATCAAGGAGAACATTAAAAGCGGAGTGCTAAATGTCTCTCGGTCGATCATTCAGATTTTGTCCCTTGGCCTCGCTAATGTGAAATCCGAGAAGGTGTTATCTTCCTTTGCATCTGCATTATCCATCACTATTCATCATGGTAGTATGTTGTGTTGCCAGGATCCTTGACACGGATATTGGTAAATCCTTGATGATTATGGAATTGCTCAAGTTCTTGAGAGCACGCACAAGCAAAATCATTCCTTGTGTTGTTTTCAACAAGGTAATCCACATCATCCATTCTAATTCGGGTATGCCATTCTACCGAACCCCTCCAAACGATCGCTCGAGAATTGCCTTAGGCTAGTATAAAGAGTTTCAATGATCTCTGAGTCAAAGGTAATTCTGTTTGCCACTTAAGGGGATATTTCTACAAGTCACCTTCCCTACGGTGCCCCGTTATGGTATCATGGCAACTCAACTCCTCGCTACGTTGACAATCGTTTACCATCTTCTTAAGTGTGGAATTGTTGTCTACCTAGTGAACCGTCGTCATCTGTTCCACTCCATCCCTCTAGATGTATGCTTCGTGTCTCAGCTCGGGAGATGTTGCTATGTCTCATCCCATGAGTTGATCCTGAGTTGTTTGGTCTTTGAGAAGATCGATTCTTCTAGAGTTTTCCTTTCCTCTTATTGTCATGTTACTTGGAGTTCTCAGAGGAAGACATCGAGTCAAAGATGGTGATCGAATCAATGCTCGTATGAAGTGCAACCTGGATCGTGAAGATTGTGTTAGTTTGCAATCCCCCTTCATCTTACCCTACGATTGAATCTCGGGATGAGATTTTTGCTTAGTGGGGGTGAGTTGTCACATCCCTAGCTTCTGGTGCTTCCTAGTGTTTGCATCTCGCTTGCATCATGTTTAAATTTTTGAAACCTGAATTGAGGAAATTTGGAAGCCTCAAGATTTAATTCAAGGGCAAAGAACCCTGGAAAATTGCATTCATTGTTTCTCAAAATGTTCTTATTAATTGTTTAATATTTTTGGCAAGGCTTTTGCACCAAACCAAAAATAATGAACATATCTAAGGAATATTTTGGGCACTGAATTTAAATCATTATTGTATTTGAATTTGGAATTATATTCATAATATATGGGATATATTTTCAAATAACTTTGAAATGTTTTATGTGCTATTGGAAAAGTCCATCTAGCACCATAAAATTATTCAGAGTGTTTTGTCATTGTTTGAATTCATTTTGAATTCACAAGCAGTGGCAAAATAACTGGATAAAAAGAAAACAGAACAAAACTTAAAACAGAGCAAAAAAACTCACCTGGCAGCCCACTTACCTGGGCCTCACCTGTGCTGGCTCAGCCCACCTGGCTCGGTGCCAGCCATCCCTAACCTCTGCCAGTAGGCAGAGGCGGGACAGCGCACGCGCGCGCGAGGCGCCATGCCTCCTCCCTACTCGCCTGCCTCACCGAAGCGCCTCGAAGCCCCTCCTCGGCGCCGCTCTGGACCCCCTGGCCCCTCTCCTCTCTCCCTGGACCTCTCTCCCTACTCCGCTCTCTCCCTACGACGCCACCGAACCCGCCCATCGCCGCCGTTCGCCATTGCCACGACCACCGCCGTCCCGACGACACCCCGAGCAGTCTACGAGCTCCGCCCCGATGCCCTCTTCCTCCTCACCGATCCTCAAGACGCCGGAAGCCCCTGGACGCCGCCAACATCGCCGTTTCCCTCGTTGGCCACCGGAGATCGCCGCCGGGATTCCGACGCCGCCAAGCCTTCCCCGAGCCGCCGACCTTCTCTTCGACTTCGCAGTGAGCGTCTCCATCGTTCCCCTCTACTTCCGGTGTCGATTTCTCCCTCTAGCTAGCTTCGCCATCACGGCCGAGAGCTTTGCTCCACCGGCCATGTAGCCGCCCGCGTTTGAGCGCATGTCTGTGCTCAGCGTGGTCCCAGGATCCCAGAACAAGCATCCGTTCGTCCTCCCGTCAACCGTAGCTTCGTTTCCATCGAGGTCCGAACTCCGGCGGCCCCCCGGCTCGTCGCAGCCGCTGCTTTTCACACCCCTAGCACACCACGCAGCCACCACCGGATGCGTCGCACTGCCAGCAACTCATAGCCGCAAACCGCGCTCAAAACCGTCCCCTGTAGCGCCTTCCCGCAGCGTCTCCGTCGTCGGTTTTGGTCGCCGTCGGCCAAACTCCGGCGATGTCGACGTGGCCCATCATTAGCCTAAAATGACCCTGCTAATTAATCATAGAGCCACTCACAGACGGGCCCCACTGTCTAACTAAACATAGCTTAGTTTATGTTTAGTTTTAATTAACCTTAGTGGGCCCACGCGTCAGCTTTGACCAAGCTGACGTGGCCGTTGACTGGGCCCAGATGTCAGCGAGACTAACCAGCCCCGTGACACTGACCAGTGGGACCCACGGATAGGTTTGACCCGGGGAAGCCCTTTGACCCTGCTAACGTCATGCTTACTCAATGCTGACGCAGTATTTATTTTCTGGAATTAAAATAAATCAGAAATGATTTATAAATTTCAGAAAATGCCCAAAACATCTAAAATCCATAGAAAATCAACCGTAAGTCCAAATGAAATAATTTATATATGAAAAATGATCAGAAAAATACAATCTATCCATCTGTACTGGTTTCATGCATGACAGAACAACTTATGGCTACTGTTTAGGACAAGTGAAATGAATGGCATTTGAATATCACATATGGAGTTTGAATTTGAATCTTGTATTCAAACCAACTTCATTTAATCTGTTGCTAGTTGCATTAGCTCAAATCACATCATATTGCCATGCGACATTCATGCATCATATTGTCGCATTGCATTGATTGTGTTCTTCCTTGTTTGCCGGTGTTTCTCCCCTCTCGATAGACGTGGTTCCGACGATGTGATCGATGACACCGATGAAGAACTATACTATCTTGAGAAGTGCTAGGCAAGCAAAAACCCCTTGTTCATTCCGATACAATCCCACTCTCTCGCTCCTGCTCTCTTTTACTGCATTAGGACAACAACGATTCATCTGTTACTTGCTGCGGTAGCTGAACCCCTTTATCCTCTGCATGACCTGTCATTGCCACAGTAAATAGATGGAACCCACTAGCATGAGTAGGAGTTGTTTGAGCCCTGTTGTGCCTACTCATTCATGCTTGTTTGTCATGCCTCCTACTGCTTAGAGTTGAGTCAGGTCTGATTCATCGGGGATGAATCGGAGGTGTGTGAACATGTCCTACTCTGTGTGAGCTAAGTGTGTGAACACGATTTGGTAAAGTTAGCGGTGAGAGGCCATGTAGGAGCACATGGTGGGTTGTCTCATTGAAGCCGTCCTCAGGAACTGAGTTCTGTGTTTGTGATCCATGAACAGTTACTACCACACATTGGGTTCCGGTAACTCGGCCCCTCTCGGCTTATTAATCAACTTGATCTCTGTCCAGGAGTTGCAACTAGTTTCTGGTGTTTGTAGGTAGTGTTAGTAGTCTACCAAGTGGCACCCGGTACAGGTGGGCTTGGGATAGACTAGGCACAGTGGCCCGGTGTACCAAGTGGCACCCGGATGGTGGGCTTGGGAACCCTGCACACATCATTTGGGGCCGTGAGCGACACCCCGGCCGGATCTCCTTGCGGATGGAACCTGAATAGGCGATAAACCTGGACTAGAGACTTGTGTGGTTAGTCAGGTCGTGGCCGACTCCCTCGCCAGGCTTCCGCTTGAAGGTTGCCGAGATACACAAGGTATACATGGAGGTATGTGGCGAGAGCGTGTGTGAAGAAGTACACCCCTACAGGGTTAATATGATCTATTTGAATAGCCGTGTCCGCGGAAAAGGACTTCTGGGTTGCCTGTACAGTTCATAGACAAGTGAAAGTGGATACTCTAAAATACGCAAGATAAGTGTGAGTGCTATGGATGGCGTTCTCGTAGGGAGACGGGAGCGGATCCATAGTGGTGTATTGATATGGTGAATATGTGGACTCGTGTGCGCCACCTCAAAAGAGTTACTTGCATTCGTAGTTCAGGATAGCCACCGAGTCAAAGCTGGCTTGCTGCAGTTAAACCCCACCATCCCCTTTGTTGGTAATGATGCATATGTAGTTAGTTCTGATGTAAGTCTTGCTGGGTACATTTGTACTCACGTTTGCCTATTTTATGTTTTTGCAGAGCGACTTCAGTCGCATTAATAGTTCCGCCTGGACTTCGATGTTTAGCTTGTTACCTCAGCTACGATCTTGTGCCCTCGGCAGGATCTGGTTGATAGTCAGGATTTCCAGCCTTTTTCATTTGTAGTTGTCTGTACTCAGACATGTTAAGCTTCCGCATGTGCCTTGACTTGTATGCTCTGAATGTTGGGTCGTGAGACCCATGTTTGTAATATCTCGCTCCTCGGAGCCTATTGAATAAATACTTGAGCCATGGTATGTTATTGAAATGCTTGGTATGTGTGGGATCTGACTATCTAGTTGTTTATCCTTAGTAGCCTCTCTTACCGGGAAATGTCTCCTAGTGCTTCCACTGAGCCATGGTAGCTTGCTACTGCTCTGGAACACTTAGGCTGGCCGGCATGTGTCCTTCTTCGTTCCTGTGTCTGGCCCTTCGGGGAAATGTCACGCGATGAGTACCGGAGTCCTGTTATCCCGCTACAGCCCGGTTCACCGGAGTCCTGCTAGCCCAGTGCTACAGCCTGGATTCACTCGCTGATGACCGACACGTTCGATGCTGGGTCATGGATGCATGTCCCTGTAAGTTTGTGCCACTTTGGGTCTACGACTAGCCATGTCAGCCCGGGCTCCTTATCATATGGATGCTAGTGACACTATCATATACGTGTGCCAAAAGGTGCAAACGGTCCTGGGCAAAGGTAAGGCGTCACCCGTGGGAATACCGTGCGTGAGGACGCAAAGTGATATGAGGTGTTACATGCTAGATTGATGTGGCATTCAGTCAGGGTTCTGACAAATGAGGCCTGCGTGCCCGTGGGGGCGCGACGAGCGTGAGACGATGAACCAGCTGGGGTCAGCGACAGAGTGGCAGTGCGGCCTTCCCACCGCACCGACGGATGCAGCAAAGATGCTTGCTGCTCGTTCCCCGCCGGGTCGGTGGCGGCATTGGCGGCAGGCAACGGAGAACAACGAGGAGGCTCGCCGACGGGAGCCGTCTGGGCAACGCGGGTGGCGAGAGCAGCCCAGTGCTCGGCACGAGCTCGGCAAGCGTCTGCCATGGATGTGATGAAGCGATGTGACGCAGATTAGCGGAGGAAAGATTTTGGTGCACCCCTACATAGCGCGCCAAATGTCGGATATCACGTTCCGACAAAACCCTTAATGTTAGAACTCTGGGGTGCACACGAAGATCTTCTCCCTACCGAATCACGCCCACAACCTCACCATGATTCTAAGCTAGCACGATGAACAACACAAGAGACACAAGATTTATACACGTTCGGTCCATCGTTGTGGTGTAATACCCTACTCCTATGTGTGGTGTGGTGGATTGCCTCTTGGGCTGATGATGAACAGTACAGGGGAAGAACAACCTCGTGAGGAGAGGTGTTCTTGTGGTGGAATGCGGATGAACCTAACTTAGGAAGGATTCGATCGGACCCCCCTTCTATTGTGGTGGCTGTCTCTATTTTAGAGGCCCTGGTCCTCTTTCCAAATATTGAGCGGGAAGGAAGCCAACAATGGCCATTTTGAAATGGGACAGCTAGTACAAGCTATCCTGACTAAAGGTGGTCTTCGACTGCCAAAGGCACTGGTGATGACGCCGTCTTGGGCTCCATGGTGACCTCCGTCCTGCCGCTCTACTAGTCTTGGTCTCGTTGCACCGATATGGAAACCTTTGCTTGATGCCTCGGTACTCCGCGCCTACGCTTGCCCCCTTTGCACCAAAGAGGAAACGAGGACACTGCGTAGGCTGGAGCCCGCCTGGTCTTGATCGTCATGGCTTGCGTCATGAGCACCTTGCGTGGTACCCCTTGCCTTGATCTCTCCGCCTCCTTGCGAGCCTGCCTAGTGAGGCCGCCCCTGAGGAGGCCTTGTGCCGTCTGCCCCGCGAGGCTTGGCCCCTCGTGAGGGTCTTGAACTTGCATTGATGAAGACGGGTCATACTGGGCCATTGCTGAGCCACGCTGCAGGCCACATGCAGGCAAGTCTAGGGACCCCCGTTACCAGAACGCCGACAGCCACCAACTCCTCATTGGCCTCTTGCCGAAATGTGGCCAGTTGGGTCATGTCCGGCCCGGGATACCACGCTCGGACGAACTCCAACACCCGCATAGCGCCTGCCCGGGCTGCTGAAGCCTTCCAAGCCTCGAAGCGGCCAGCCGCCAACTCCAGCCAGTCGGCAGTCCGACTAGGAGTGCGGGGAATCACTTCGCCAGGCCAGAGGGCGGAAAGCACCTGGGCTCCAATGCGCTGAAGGATGCGGAGCATGCGATGAGCCGGCTGGAGACGGGCATGGATGGCCAAGAGCTACTCCTCGAGCGTCCGACGCAATCTTAGCACCAGCCTGTGGTGGGCCTTGATAACTTGGATGGTGGCAACAGAGTAACCGGCGAAGTACTCTGCACGAAGAAGAAAGAAAAAATGCAAAGTCAGAAATCGGACCAAGCAGCATGCGGAAAACAAAGGGACGAAGAGGAAGGCGGCCTACCGTCAACCATGTCTTCAATATGGCCGTAGCCATCATTCAGCGCCTGCCTCAACTCGGCCCAGTTCGTCGCCTCGGTCTCATACTTGGCTTGGAGGGCGGCCTCACTATCCGTCACTGCCTTTAGGGCCGCCTTATGGATCTCCTCCTGGTTGGCCAGCTTCTTGGCCTGGCGGTCACGCTCCTGAGCTGCGACGCTGCACTCGGCCTCCTTGGCACGCAGCACGGCCTGGGCTTCACCCAATTGCTGCCGCAGGATGGCATTGGCCTGTGCAAAGACGACAAAGAGGAATAAACAGTGAGAAAGAAGTCGCCAAAAAAGATCCGGCCCGACTGCTCAGCACTCGGCCCGAATCTCGGGGACTACACCCAGTGGGTGCGCTGACGCACCCCCACAAGAGATGGAAGATGAAGCACTTACTCCGGCTCTCAGACAAGTTGGTTGTCTTCTGAGCCAGCTCCCGGGCATGGGAGTTGAAGGTGGCCACACGGAGGTTGTGATAGTCCTGCAAAAAGGACAGACGAACATATAAAGACAAGTCAGCACCCGAGTCTACTAAGAAGTTCCCGGCCGCCTGCTCAGTAACCGACTCGGAACTCGGGGACTACACCTAGTGGGTGCGCTGACGCGCCCCCACAGAAGAATACAAGAGCAAGAAGCAAGAGGCGAAGGGCTTACAAGAGCAAGAAGCAAGAGGCGAAGGCCTTCTGCGGGTACGGCACCGAGTCCGTCTTCCCTGCGAGCTCTCATGCCAGAGATCGGACCACAAGGTCCTCCCCCGCAGCCGGCTCGCCTCCAGCCGGTGGTGCAGGCGGCGCGCTGGGTTGGCCGCCTTGGTCCACCACGGTCGGCGCTGGCGGAGCTACCTCCTTATCAGGGGCGACAACGTCGCCCTCCTCCCCTCTCCATAACCAGCTGGTCACAGCCGGCTCCTTCCGACGGCACCACCGGGACCTCAGGCGCCATGGAGTGGACGGGGATGACAAGCTGCGGGGGCTGGTTGCGCAGGGCCTCCTCCGCCTGCGCCGCGACCGAAGCATCTGCCTGGGCCATGGCCACCGCGTCGGCCTGCGCCCTCGCAGTCTCCTCCGCCGCCTCCCATGCTGCCTTGGCGGCAGCCGCCCTCTGCTGCTCCGCCTCCCGCTCCTCACGCGCCTCCCGTGCATTCCACTCCATCGCCGCCTGAAGCTTGGCGCGAGGGTCCATGCAGTGGGCGCTGGTGGAGCCTCCCGCTGCCCCAACCATGGAGGTGGCAAAACAAAGGAAAATCAGAAGAACATTAGGACAAAGGAAGAAAGAATGCGTGAGGGAGTCGGCACTTACGCGGAAACCATCTGCGGCTCCTTCACCACCTTGCGGAATCAGGTTGCCTTCGCGACCACTTTGTCCCGCTTGGTTGCCGCAACCGAGCCCTTGGGCTTCTTTGGCCGACTGCCGAACATGGACGGCGCGGCCCGGCGTTTCTGCGCGCCGCTTCGGGCAGCCGGCGTGGAAGACGAGCTCGTGCCTTGTTGGTCGGGCACCGGCTGGCGGCATGGGGTGACTTCCCCCTCGTCGTCGTCTGGCCAGTCCTCGAGGCCGGCCCCGAGCCTTGAGCCGCCTGATTCGCCGCCTCCTCCCATGGCGTCATCGTCCAAGGAGGCCGCTGAGGGAGTCCTGGATTAGGGGGTATCCGGACAGCCGGACTGTATACGTCGTCTGGACTATTGAAGCGTGAAGATACAAGACTCAAGACTTCGGCCCATGTCTGGATGGGACTCTCCTTTGCGTGGAAGACAAGCTTGGCGATCCGGATATTATATTTCCTTCCTTGTAACCGACTCCATGTAAACCCTAGCCCTCTCCGGTGTCTATATAAACCGGAGAGGATGGTTCTTAGAAGGCCGATCACAATTACAATCATACCATCATAGGCTAGCTCTTAGGGTTTAGCCTCTATGATCTCGTGGTAGATCTACTCTTGTACTACTCATATCTTAAATATTAATCAAGCAGGAAGTAGGGTTTTACCTCCATCCAGAGGGCCCGAACGTGGGTAAACATTGTGTCCCTTGCTTCGTGTTACCATCAGCCTAAGACGCACAGATCGGGACCCCCTACCAGAGATCCGCCGGTTTTGACACCGACATTGGTGCTTTCATTGAGAGTTTCTCTGTGTTGTCACTTCGAGACTTGTTGGCGTCTTCAATCGCTAACAACGCGGTCCATGGCGAGACTTTTCTCCCCCGACAGATCGTTGTGTTCAGCGGCTTCGCACTCCGGGCCAATTCGCTTGGTCATCTGGAGCAAATCGACAGCTACGCCCCTGGCAACCAGATCAGGTTCGGAAACTTTAACTACATGGCGGATATTCGCGGAGACTTGATCTTCGACGGATTCGGCCCTGTGCCAGGAGCACCAGATGGTCACAACGAGCACGGCCTAGACCTGCTGTTGGACAATGCTCGGAACATCATCCTTGCAATAGCCCCAGATCTAAATCCGGAACAGGTTGCGTTGCCCAAGGACAGAGGGATAGACCCGTCCCACCTCTGTGGAGGCCTGTAACCACGGCCCCCCGGACTCGTATCTGATTGTTGGTTCTGATCCACATGCCCTCGAGCCAGGTTGGGCTCCGGTAATGGAGTTTACCGTTGCGGACATCTTTCAGCACTTGCCCTTCGGCGACATGCTAAACTCATTAAAGTCTCTCTCTTTGTCTAGAGGCTCCGGGCCGAACTATATCCGGCCTAAGTGGGAGGCAGGCGGCAAAGGAATTCGCTGCCCACCCACCACCCACTTCATTGCCACGATCGATGATTTAACCGACGTGCTTGACTTCGACTTTGAAGACATCGATGGTATGGACGACGATGCAGAAGACACACAGGAGCCACCGCTCACAGGGTGGTGGATAGCCACCTCTTTATACGATATATATATATAGTGGATACTCCGAGGGAAACCAATGATGATGAAGCAACGGAGGATAACCCCTCAGAGGGAAAAGCAAAGATGGGCGTCTTCGGTGCCACTCCAAGCCCCACCATATCAATACCTACCCCGGAGATGAAAGCAATCCGGATGGTGTCGAGGAGGAATACAGCCCAGATCAGCCTACCTTATAGCAGGCCGGACCGGCCACGGCGGGATACTTGGAGAGGGACAACTATACACCCCCCTTCGAAGACGAGGTAAGCCTCGGCAACGACGAATTCGGCGTGCCCGAAGACCCAGTGGTACAGGTTCGCTTTAAGCGACAGCTCATGGCCACGGTAAGGAACCTGCAGAGGAAGCAAGAGCAGCTTAAAGTCGACCAGGATTTGCTAATGGATAGGTGGACCAAGATCCTGGCCACCGAAAAGTACGGACTCGACCGCCCTAACAAAGGGCATACGCGGCAAAACTGGCTACCTCAACCTAAGAAGACGATCCAAAGGCACACAACCCGACGTCCGCATACCACTACAGTCCAAGACAGCAAGAAGGACACACGAAGAGGCATCCTCAAGCCTTCGCTCAATGGTCATAAACGTCAAGTCAGAGAAGTTGGTGCCAAGTTCAGCAACTCCCAGTCCGGTCAACGGACAAAGAATAGCTCAATCCTATTCGGTCCAAGCCACAAACTCGATCAACCGTGTGAAATTCATGGTACTCCGAGAAGGACGGCAAAACATACCAATAGAGAATGCCGAATCTTAAAAACAAAGCGACCGGTCGTGTGCCGGAAATAATGAAGGGAGGCATCTAGTCAAGAGACCCCCCAGGGCATAACAGTACGGCCGATCGCCCCCTATCATACGAACCACAACAATTCAATTGCCGTACCCCCAGACCTAGCAGTCCAGGGGCTCCATAACACACAAAGCCCCCGCGGGTGTGAATCTACAAATAACATCTTCTACAAGATGTCAGATGCAAAGGTCATGTTCATTGGCCCACCGCCCTAAACGGTTGTTTTCAGATAACCAAAAAACACCACATCATCGGTGCATTCCCCCTCATACGGTAACTCACCATATGCTAACGGGATGAACCACGTTGACTAGATTCATGCGGTGAACTGCAAGGCCAACACCAGTGATATCCTCACGCCTACGCACAAAGCCGAACCCCGCCACTAGAGCGGAAATCATAGAGCTGCCAGAGTAACAAGTTGTGCATGCCTATCAATATTTTGATACGACACCCAACTATCTAGACACCAACTGAGGAGTCCGGGCTACTTCTCGGTATAGCAGCTGGGTTCACCAGGGTCCGATCAGGAACCTTTAGACCAACCACGGGAGGATGCTCGGCTGCCTCCGAGCATTTACCTTCACAAACTAACTTTTATGCAAAACAGGATTGGCGGCGTGGAATCGGCCCGGACACACAAGGACAGGACCTTGCAGGTAGAAGGCAGTTCGGATTCACTTTCGATCCATTCATAGTCCCCTCTAGTCCGGCCATCACAGGTTCCGCCAAAAACCACCCCTTTTTCATATTCATAAATCGCACTCATGTGCGTAGACATATCATCCTACTGCAATGCGTAGACTTAAATAACAAGCACATGCCGTCGTTTATCATCGACCCTCTTTGCCACAAAACGGAAGCCACGCCTCGTGTTACGCCCGGTTATGCCAGGGCTTCACAATATGGCAACAAAGCCCCACCACCTTTTCGGTCGCTCGGCACCCCGAACTTATAGCACTATATGCATCAGCTCCGAATCATGTCCTGGGTCATTGGTTGGGTTTGCCCGGCTCCCATGTTTTGGTACCTTACGTTCCATTCCGTCGGCTAAGGTAGCGCTGGGAGAACTACTGCTATTGTGTCCCGGTTCTGCCGGACGAGCGCCTCGGTAGTGAAAGCCGAAAACCGACTATCATGATGCAGCGAGAGCTGGTCAGCTGTTCGAGAGGTTGTAAAATCCATAAAGATTTATTCTGCATAACGCCATCATAAATGCAAACTACGACGGATCGGTCTTCCGATCAGGCGCCAATAGAGCCCCTAGTTCGGCTTTCCGAACACTAGGGGCTGCGCCGACCATACTCGAATTCCTATGGCTAAGTGAGAGTAGTAAAGCCCTATAGTCCAATTGCCTGGTTCATTGTGAGAAACAGCTCCTCATAAGGACACAATCATGGGATAAAGAGTGTTCAGAAATATCTCGAACACCCCCGTACTTGTCACGTGGGGGCTGAAGCCGAAGACTGGCCAACTCTCAGAATTTACATACAATAAACAGCCGCACGGGAAGAACATATGTTCACACAAAATAGGCAATACATAATAAAAGTGCCATTATCCCATATTACAAATATTGGCGAGAATGCCCTCAGGGAAATATAATGTCTTTGGTGCACTTATCCGCCGCCAGGCGGGCCCCCTTCAGTACACCTTCATAGTACAGTTCAGGCTTGCGATGCTCCTTACCCTCCGGTGGCCCCTCAGTTATCAGCTTCTCCGCATCAAGCTTCCCCCAATGCACTTTTGCATGGGCAAGCGCCATGCGCGCACCTTCTATACAGACTGATCGCTTGATAGAATCAAGCCGAGGACAGGCGCCCACAATCCGCTTACGAGTCCGAAGTAACTGCTTGGAATTGGCTCTGCAGGCCACAGCCGGATAACCAAGTCCTTCATGGCTAGTTCGGCCGCCTGGTGCAGGTCGACCAACTGCTTCAGCTGATCGATAAAAGGCACCGGATAGTTCGGCGCCAAATACAGCGACCAGAAGTTCCTCTCCGCAGACTCCCTCTCCTCGGTCCGGCAAAATTGGGCAGCATTTGATATGCTGCGAGGCAGATCTGCCAATGCCCCTGTAAAATCAAGAATTCAGCTTGCCGCTTAGAGTTCTCCCCACTATCTCATAATAATGGCCATATATACAACAGGCCTTACCAGCCGCAACTTTCCGGGCCTCCTGAATGTCCCGTACAACACCTCGGCCTTCTTCCCGAGAATCTTCCGCCGCTTGGAGAGCTTGGGCGAGTTCGGATTCTTTCCCTACTAGACTCTGCTCCAAGCTCTCGCTTTTTTCACAGCCTCCTGGAGCTCCCGCTCAGCTGTGATAACCCTGGCCTCGTGTTTTTCACGAAGCGCCTGTTCAGCGGCAGCCTTCTCATGGGCATCCGCCACTGCGTTCTTCAGCGCCTCATATTCGGCACTCGCTCCTAGGGCGTAGAACATAAATACTTTTCGATAGGCACCCTTATTCATTCGTGCCCAATGCAAGACAATGTTTAAAAATACCTTGCTTCTCCTCTAACTGCTTCTTCACACGGCCAAGTTCTTCCTTGGACCGTTCTAGGCTCCGCTTCAGTTCAGACACTTCTGCATCATGAGCGGCCGTCTTCTTCGCAGACGCCTGTTTTTCAAACAAAGAGGTATACATCATTAAACAGAGGTTCCTACTACAAAAGAGGGTTTGATCCCCTGCCCGGCTCTATTTTGCCGGATAGTGTATCAGGGGCTACTCCTCATATCATGATGATTCTTCAAAGGTTCCTTAGAAACCATACCTCAAAAGCCTTTATAAGGCCAAGACAGGACTCATTCAGCCCGCTTTCGGCAGCCTGAATATTTCCAACCACCATACCCATAAGGGTCCGATGTTCATCGACGACAAACGCATTCTTTAACGCTGTCGATAGACCGCCCGACAGCTCTGCGTAGACAAAGGTTGCCGGCGGAGTAGTCAAACCTCCCTCTGTGGAATGTGGCCGCTCGCCTGATCCTTGAGCCTTAGAGGCCTCCAGAACCTTATTTGGCTCTGAGTCTCTTTGAGACGACACCTTGGTGTCGCGCCTGGACTTAGGAAAAGGAGTCCTAGGAGGCGTCTCGCTCGCCACAGCATCCGAGCTCAACGAATCCTCCGATGAGGACTGTCCGGCAAGAGACCTCGCCGGGCTATACGAGATGTGGCGACAGTCAAAACTACTGTACCCAGACGACCTTGGATACATAGGCGAATTCGGATTTTGGTTACTTACGATTTTCCCAGGGGCTGGGCCTCGGGACCCCACTCTGGGCTGTTATTGGCAGCCGGCGTGGATGCCTCTTGATGGGAACCTCTCCCCCTCTTGGGCAATTCAGCCTCCAGGGACGGGTAAGTTGCACGCTTCTTCCCACCTTCAGAGCGAGGCTCTTCCTCCTCTGATTCCTCCTCTTCGTCTTCGGAAGAAGGAGCGTTGCTGGAGCCTTCAGATTTGGCGTCCGAAGCCTCGCGGCAACGGAGGCCACTCCGGGTCTTCTTGACCTTCTTGGAGGCCTCCTTCTTTGGTGCCTCGTAAGGCGCAGGGACCAGCATCTTCGTTAGAAGAGGTCTGGCCGGTTCCTCCGGCACCGGGGCCGGACAATCTATCCGCTCCACCTTCTTTATCCATCCCGGAGGTCACGACTAGCACGATTAAAATTTTCCCTCACGACATGTCGGTTGAAGCATGGATGGACAGGGCGTGGCTGTAACCTACCGGGCTTGCAGAATGGGATAATTGGTATCCCCGGTCTTCGGCGGAGTCCGGCCATGATTTGCCGGACTTGAAGAGCACCTACTAGATATCCTCGTGGGAGGAATCATAGAGCTCCCGAAGGGTTTGGTGCTCGGTTGGGTCGAACTCCCACAAAGTGCAGGCTCGACGCTGGCAAGGGAGAACCAGGCGAACTAGCATCACATGGACTACATCGACGAGTTTGACGTCCTTGTCTACCATGCTTTGAACGCGCGTCTGGAGCGGTGACAGCTCATCGGACGAGGACCAGTTCGGGCCCTTCTTGGGCCAGGACGTGAGCCGCAGTGGAGCTCCGGATCTGAATTCAGGAGCTGTAGCCCAATTTTTGCCGCGTGGTTCGGTGATATGAAACCACTGCTGCTGCCATTCCTTGACGGAGTCGTTGAAAGTGCCCTTTGGCCAAACAACCTTGGGCATCTTGCTCACCATGGCACCGCCACACTCGGCGTGTTTGCCGCTCACCACCTTTGGCTTCACATTGAAAATCTTCAGCCATAGGCCGAAGTGAGGTGGAATCCGGAGAAACGCCCCCGCATACGACGATGAACGTCGAGATATTGAGAAAAGAGTTGGGGGAAAGATCATGAAAATCAATCCCATAGTAATACATGGCTCCACGTACAAATGGGTGGAGGGGAAACCCGAGCCCACAGACAAAATGGGGAAGGAACACGACCCTCTCGTGAGGCTCCGGGGTCGGGACGACCTATCCCTCCCGTGGGAGACGGTGGCAAATCTTCTTGGCCAGATACCTGGCTTCCCGGAGCTTCTTGATATCCTTCTCCCGGAAGGTAGAGGCCATCCATCTGCCT
The DNA here is from genome assembly GCF_018294505.1 of Triticum aestivum. Lineage (NCBI taxonomy): Eukaryota > Viridiplantae > Streptophyta > Magnoliopsida > Poales > Poaceae > Triticum > Triticum aestivum. The sequence continues at coordinate 143,994,477 of NC_057810.1, forward strand.
CCTGCTCCGGATCCGGACATCTTTGGAAAACCTCTCTTCAAGGGAAAGGGAGAGTGCTTGGGCGCTAGGGCTCGAGCGGAGGGGAATGAGTTAGCGGAAGGAGAAGGCGTGGGTAAAGAGGAAGAGACCTTATCTCTTTATAAGAGGTGGTAAAAGCTTTTTGCGCCTCCCCAATTGCCTGGTGGAACCCGCTCACCTCCCACTTGCTGCAGTTAGCGGTGTGGTTGGATTACCCATACCCGTATTAACGAGCATCCCGTGATAAGGGGACATGATATTTGCTTCGACAAGACGTGCCATCGAAACCGCCTCACAACATACGCTGAGGCTGGATGTGGGAAAACGGCTCGGATGATGACCCGACCTTGATGACATGTCAAATTGTCTAGAAAACTGTCAGCAGAGTACATTTGTGAAATATCATCCTCTCTACGGCGGTATGTGAAGATCATCTTGGAGATCCGGACACGGCCTACGTGTTCGATGATAACCTTGGAGTATTTGGAAGGAGGAACCCGCCTTGCAATGCCGAGGACAAGACTGCTCACCGGACTCATCGTCATTGAAGCCTGGTTCAGGGGCTACTGAGGGAGTCCTAGATTAGGGAGTATCCGGACAGCCGGACTATATACATCGTCCGGACTACTGAAGCGTGAAGATTCAAGACTCAAGACTTCGGCCCATGTCCGGATGGGACTCTCCTTTGCGTGGAAGACAAGCTTGGCGATCCAGATATTATATTTCCTTCCTTGTAACCGACTCCATGTAAACCCTAGCCCTCTCCGGTGTCTATATAAACCGGAGAGGATGGTCCTTAGAAGGCCGATCACAATTACAATCATACCATCATAGGCTAGCTCTTAGGGTTTAGCCTCTACGATCTCGTGGTAGATCTACTCTTGTACTACTCATATCTTCAATATTAATCAAGCAGGAATTAGGGTTTTACCTCCATCGAGAGGGCCTGAACCTAGGTAAACATTGTTTCCCTTGCTTCGTGTTACCATCAGCCTAAGACGCACAGATCGGGACCCCCTACCCAAGATCCGCCGGTTTTGACACTGACAGCCGCCCCCAAGTCGGGGTCGTCCACGTCACTCTCCTCCCGGTCAGTGAGAAATTGACGCGCCAGCCCGGCGGCGCAGGCTACCAGATGGAGGAGGGGGGCTCTATTCCATAGCCGATTGGTCAAGCCGGCCAGGGACAACTCGACATCAAAAGAAAAGAGAAGAAAAGAAAACTTACCATAGGTGGATGATCGACACATGAGTATGGCTCCTTTCCGAACCGCCACTCCTCCGTGAGCTTGGAGTTCACAAGGTAGTTCACCATGTGAGCTACCCACGTGTGAGGCATCTCCTTGCTGCACAGCCGGCTTGGGTCTCAATGCCCGCTCATCTGGCATCTCATGTGAGGCCGGCCCTGGAGTGGGAGCACCCGGCGCGCCACGAAGGAGGTCAGGAAGTCGAGCCCGGTCAGGCCCTCCGACTTCACTAACACCCGAAGTTGCGCGATGGCGGCCGCTCTAGAGGCCGACAGCGACCTGGCCCGATATGAGCAGTCGGGCCGCTTCCCAGTCGGCGGGCTAGCTAAAGAAGCCAGCAGATTGACCCAGTCACAATCCAGGAAGATGCTCTTCACGTAGAAGTACGAGTGCTGCCACATCTTCACCGACTGGATCAGCGCAATGGCAGGAAATGGATTCTCGGCCGTCGACCTCCGCACCGCGATGTAGGCGCCGCATTGCGCCAGCATGCTCTTGCCGACAGTGCCAAGCTTCGAGTAGAAGAACTCATCCCAAAGCACGATGGTGGGGAGGACGCCAAGGAAGCCTTCGCACAGGGTGATCAAGGAGAACAGAAGCACCACCATGTTCGGAGTAAGGTGGTGCGGTTGGAGGTTGTAGAATTCGAGAAGGCCCGGAAGAAGCCGCTCGCCGGTAGGCCGAGGTTGCGTAGGCAATGCGAGCGGAAGATGACGCGCTCGCCCTCCTCCGGCGCCGGTGAGATCTCCCGCTCCAGCGCGAGGTAGACCCTCACGTAGTTCTCACCGGGCAGTCGCCGCGTCTTGTGGAGGAAATCGATGTGGTCTTCATGGACATTGGAGCCGTCTCAGGCTTCGGTGTTCACCATGAGGACGAGAGGACGATGGAGAAAGCACGGACGGCGAGAGCGCGACCCCGCAACGACGAGCTACAGCATAGCAAGGTGGCCAGTGGATCGGCACGACGGTGGATTGCAGCGGCGATAGAGAAGAAGAAGAAGAGGAAGATGGCAGAGTAGGAGGCAAGCGCGCGTGCGTCTGCCACTCCCCCCTCCTCCCCCATATTTATAGCCACGGTGCGACAAAGCCGAGAGGGCGGGACGTGGGGGACATGGGATTAACTGCACCCACTCCCCCACGACCCGCGATTATTGCATCTTAAAGGCGTGCGGTAACTGCCGCAGGAATCCCAACCGTCCGCCTCGGTCATAGAAGATCCGCCGTGTGGGCCGAGGCGTGGTGGTGGAAGGCCCCAGCTTGCAGCGACATCCCGTCGCACGTGTGGGCTGGCTTGCTGGTCCAGCCAAAGGGTGCCACGTGGCACGCGGATGGTGGGCAGCCGGCCCGGCACCCGGCACGCGCGCTAGCTGGTTCCCGCCTTTAGATTCCAAAACTTTCCAGACAGCGCGACTAATCGAGGCCGACTCCTAGCTATCGGTTCTTCAAGATAGGAAGCTGCTTGGGCTTCTTGTCCCACTTTCAGTCGTGAAGCCCGACCAGCTTCAGGGACTACTGTTGGAGTAAATGACCATGGGTAGCCTAACCGGCTACCCGTGGCTCTTCAAACAATATCGTGCCGACTGAGCCCTCAAACATCCAAGACGCAGGGCCGCCTTCCTTTGGCTGGATGTCCCACCGGCCGACTATCAGAAGGCATCCAGGCTCTAAGAGCCCTCTCGAAGAGGGCCTACTCCTAGCAGTCGGCCTCCAGAGGGCCGGCTCCAAGCAGGCGGCCTAGTCCCTACCCTCAAAGTTTGCACCCACATAACGGCGAGGAGATGGGGCGTGGCTACAGTGAAGCCTGCCACCCCCGAATCCCGGAGCGAGCGTGGCCACACTCCGCCGTATGAGGCAGCCACCCCCCGTCCGGCGCGGCACTGTTGCCACGTTGACCATGACCTCGCCCACGACAGGCTGTCAGTACAGCCTGCAGGCGGTGGGCCCCACCTACCAGAGAGATATGAGAAGGCGGCCGAGCTTGACCAGTCGGCCTAAGGGGAGCCCGGCACCCTACAGTCAGCCTTCCCCCACCCTTGAAGTTCATCCACCATTAAACAGATAAGACGAGGTAAGGCTACAGTGAATGACTGCCAGGCGGCGGCACTATAGCCGTTCTTACCCCGACAAAGCCATCGTCACCAAGAGTAAGGCTACAGTAACCTGCAGCCGACAAGACCCCCGGGCGGTGGGCCCGGCTTGTTGGCCAAGAGGCCGGCAGCCGGCGGGACCCACCAGTCGGTGGGCCCCAACGGCCGGCAAAGAAGTCGGCGGCCATAGTCATTGACGGCCTGGATCCGTATCCAGCCGGATTACAATTGTACCCCTGGGGGTAGGCCTATATAAACCCCACAGGGCACCAATGCAAAGAGTTGATTTCTTAGAGTTTTAGACACCACATAGTGAGAAGAGGAGAGCTAGCCTCACCCTTCTTCTTCCTCTAGCAAAACAGCTCAAGGAGCCTCTTGTAGCTACTTGTTGATCTAGTGATCATGCGGAGACCCCGCAGAGCAGGACTAGGGGTGTTATCTCCTAGGAGAGCCCCTACCCTGGGTAAGATCCGCCGGCATGCATGTCTTCACCTTATCTTGTTTCCAGGCACCGGCGATGTCTTACTAGCTCCCACAATGATTAGCCAACCATTGGCATATGTCGCACCTACCATCCGACAGTATGATGATACCGACGATCGAATCTCGGGCAAGTAACCTACCGATGACAAAGGGAACAATGTATGTTGTTGTGCGGTTTGACCGATAAAGATCTTCATAGAATATGTAGGAACCAATATGGGCATCCAGGTTCCACTATTGATTATTGACTAGAGTTGAGTCTCGGTCATGTCTACATAGTTCTCGAACCCGTAGGGTCCGCATGCTTAACGTTCGATGATGATTGGTATTATGAGTTTATGTTTTTTGATGTGCCGAAGGTAGTTTGGAGTCCCATATGAGATCACGGGCATGACGAGGAGTATCGAAATGGTCGAGATAGAAAGATTGGTATATTGGATGACTATATTGAGACACCGGGATGGTTCTGAGGTGTATCGGGTATTTACCGGAGTACTGGGGGGTTACTGGAACCCCCCGGGGGGTTAATGGGCCTTCATGGGCTTTAGTGGAAGAGAGGAGGAGGAGGCCAGGTGGAGGTGCACACCCCCCCATACCCATTCCGAATTGGGGGGGGGGCTTTCCTTCTCTCCTTCTTCCTCTTTCCTTCCCCTCCTAGTTGGCCTAGGAAAGGGGGAACCTACTCCTAGTAGGAGTAGGATGCCCCCCTTGGGGCGCGCCCCATGAGGCCGGCCGGCCCCCTCCTCCCCTCCTTTATATATGGGGGAGGGGGCATCCCGTAGACACACAAGTTGATTTTTGAGCCGTGTGCGGTGCCCCCCTCCCTCCACAGATTTCCACCTCGGTAATATTGTCGTAGTGCTTAGGCAAACCCCTGCGTCGTCAACTTCGTCATAGCCGTCAACACGCCGTCGTGCTGATGAAACTCTCCCTCGTCCTCAGCTGGATCTAGAGTTCAAGGGACGTCACCAAGCTGAACATGTGCAGATCGCTGAGGTATTGTGCGTTCGGTACTTGATCGGTTGGATCGCAAAGACGTTCGACTACATCAACCGTGTTACTTAACGCTTCCGCTTTCGGTCTATGAGGGTACATCGACACACTCTCCCCACTCATTTCTATGCTTATCCTAGATAGATCTTGCGTGATCGTAGGAATTTTTTGAAATACTACATTCCCCAACAGTGGTATCAGAGCTAGGTCTATGTGTAGATGTTATATTCATGAGTAGAACACAAAGAGTTGTGGGCGATAACTATCATACTACTTACCAGCATGTCATACTTTGATTCGGCGGTATTGTTGGATGAAGCGGCCCAGACCGACATTACATGACCGCGTTCATGAGATGGTTCTACCGCCGTGCTTTGCACACAGGTGGCTAGTGGGTGTCTGTTTCTCCAACTTTAGTTGAATCAAGTGTGACTACGCCTGGTCCTTGTTGAAGGATAAAACAGAAAACTTGATGAAAAAGCATTCTGGTTTTGATGCGTAGGTAAGAACGGTTCTTGCTAAAGCCCGTAGCAGACACGTAAAATTTGCAACAACAAAGTAGAGGATGTGTAACTTGTTTTTGTAGGGCTTGATGTGATGTGATATGGTCAAGACGTGATGATATATAAATTGTTGTATGAGATGATCATGTTTTGTAACAGTTATCGGCAACTAGTAGGAGCCATATGGTTGTCGCTTTAATGTATGAAATGCAATCGCCATGTAATTGCTTTACTTTATCACTAAGCGGTAGCGATAGTCGTAGAAGCAATAGTTGGCGAGACGACAACAATGCTTTGATGGAGATCAAGGTGTCAAGCCAGTGATGATGGTGATCATGACGGTGCTTTGGAGATGGAGATCAAAGGCACAAGATGATGATGGCCATATCATATCACTTATATTGATTGCATGTGATGTTTATCCTTTATGCATCTTATTTTGCTTAGTACGACGGTAGCATTATAAGATGATCTCTCACTAAATTTCAAGGTACAAGTGTTCTCCCTGAGTATGCACTGTTGCTACAGTTCGTCGTGGCGAGATACCACGTGATGATCGGGTGTGATGTCACGCCCAATATGCGACCCTATCCTAAAGGAACTCGAAGGTCCAACCAAGGATAGAAGCGCATATTGGAGACGCTTTTGCAAGGTGGATATCGTTACATCGTACCATTACATAATAGTTGGGGATACATACAAGAGGCATACAATGCCACATGAATACAACAACATCATACATAAAAGCAACATCCGACTACGGATGAAACACAAACAGAAACTCAATGACATCCACCCTGCTAGCCCAGGCTGCCGACCTGGAACCTATCCCTTGATCAAAGAAGAAGCAGAAGAAGAACTCCGCAACAATTAACATCACTCTCGCATCATGATCATCACATTACCTATACCTGCAACTGTTGTTGTAATAATCTATGAGCCACGAGGACTCAGCAATCACATTACCATGGGTATCAAGACTAGCAAAGCTTAATGTGTATAGAAAGGATAAGTGGTGAGGTTGCAGCAGTGATTAAGCATAGATGGTGGCTAACATACGAAAACAAGAGAGAGAAGAGAAGCAACGCAATGGTCGAGAAGCTAGAAGTGGTCAAGAAGTGATCCTGAAATTACTTACGTTCATACATAACCCAAACCGTGTTCACTTCTCGGACTCCGCCGAAAAGAGACCATCACGGCTACACACGCAGTTGATGCATTTTAAATCGAATCTGGTGTCATGTTCTCTACAACCGGATATTAACAAATTCCCATCTTCCACATAACCGTGGGCACGTCTTTCGAAAGTTTAAACCCTGGAGGGGTGTCCCACCTTAGCCCATTGTAAACTCTCACGACCAACGAAGGATATTCCTTCTCCCGGGAAGACCCGATCAGCCTCGGAATCCCGGTTACAAGAACTTTCGGCAATGGTAAAACAAGACCAGCAAAACCGCCCGGATGTGCCGACAAATCCCGATAGGAGCTGCTTAGGGCACACTAGATGAACACTACGTACAGCTAAAACCAACCCTCAAGTTTCCTCGAGGTGGCGCTGCAAGTGGCTCTAGTTTGGACCAACACTTAGAGAAGCACTGGCCCGGGGGGGTTAAAATAAAGATGACCCTGTTGTTAATTACTCCCACGGGAAAGGTTATAGGTTGTTAGGCAAATGTAAAACCAAGGTTGGGCCTTGCTGGAGGAGTTTTATTCAAGGCGAACTGTCATGGGGTTCCCATACACCCGGCCGCGTAAGGAACACAAAATCAAGGAGCATAACACCGGTATGATGGAAACTAAGGCGGCAAGAGTGGAACAAAACACCAGGCATAAGGCCGAGCCTTCCACCCTTTACCAAGTATATAGATGCATTAATTAAATAAGAGATATTGTAATATCCCAAAATAATCCTGTCCAACATGGAGCAATCTTCAACTTCACCTGCAACTAACAACGCTATAAGAGGGGCTGAGCAAAAGCGGTAACATAGCCAAAAAACGGTTTTCTAGGAAGGGTGAAAAGGTTAGAGGCTGACATGGCAATTTGGGAGGCTTGATAAACCAGAGATAGGTAGCGCAACATAGCGATAGAATGAAGCAACTAGCATAGCAATTATAGTAGTGAGATCCAGAGTAACGGTCATCTTGCCTGAAATCCCGATAGGAAGAAAATGAGTCCACGAAGAAGATGAACGGGCGAAGATGAACCAAACGTAGTCGAATGAATCCTCACAATCACAACGAAACAGGAACTATCGAGAAGAAGCACAACCGGAAAGAAGCAAACAACATGGTAAACACACAACACATAAACATGACATGATGCACAACCAAGCATGATGCATGACAAGGCTATATGACTCTTCTCATGGCAAGAGATGAAGCATACAAGAATCACACATCAAAGAAAGTTTAAATGAGGCTGGAAACAACATATAACAAATCCGGTAAGTCCTCATATGCAAATTTCGAAATTGGTCCAGATCTGAATAAACCTTATGTTCAAGTTGTTAAACATCAAGTTAAGTTGCACCAAGATGATCTACACGAAATTCTAGTCAAGTTACATATAAAGTTCATTTAATTTGGAGCTACGGCCTAGAAGATATAAGCAAAACAAATTAAACATGGCATTGATGCAAAATGCATTCAAACATCAAGCAAACACTCTCAAAACATGGATGCAGCATGATAGGATGAAACTACATGCAAAATTAAGCAAGTTTCATATAGAGCATGCTCAAAACAGAGAAACGGTGCAACACATACACTCCAAACAAGATATAACAATCTGCCCAAAACAGCAAGTAGGCACTTTGGAAATATCAAAACAACATGCTACAGAAATCAAATGGGAATAAACTTGACATGCACTTCATGTACAGATAACATACTTCAAATATGATTAACGTTCAGGTTCATAGGCATCAAGATTAAACCAATATGATCAATGCAAAATGCAACTTTATAACACAGGAGCATATGCATGAGCATAGTTAATATGATGGCAACTTGAGAGCAAGAAAGATACAAGCTATAGCAAGTTTATATAGCAAACAGGGCCATGACATCAAAGTACACATAAGAAAGATAAAATAACCTCATGGCATCATATACATATGGCTCATGGATTGGTAGGAACCAAAAAGACAAGATTGAATGTTAAAATAGTTTCAGCAAGTGTAAATCAGCAACATTATGATAGCATGTTTGCAAGAATGGAACAGAGGAATATGACATCCAAAATTAACAACCATGGCATGTGAACAAAGTACTCCTAGAATATTTCAAATCATGTAATTGGAGAAGCTCCAAAAGAGGCATATAATAATTACTTTCAAGCTCACAACATAGCCTCATGAAGTTAACAGGAATCTGGAACATTATTTAAGCATGTTCATGGCAATGAAAGCATATGCTACAGGACATATATATGGCATCAGAAGGCATGGCATTGTATATCATAACATATAAAACAAAACATGTCAACTAAGCATCTCCATAATATGCATGGATTAATTGGTAGCATCAAGAAAACATGGCAACATGATATAGCAGTTTCAGCATTGACAGAACATTAACAGCAAGTAGCCCACTTCACAAGCTTGATGCACTCACTACAGAGCATGTAAAAATACATGGATTGCGCACCGGTAAAGATGGCATAATTAAGCTCCTAAAACATGTAGACATCATGCTCATAGGATGCACACACAAAATGCAACAAGAATGACAAATCAACAAGTTACATCTTTCAGCAGTTAACAGCAACATGCACTCTTGCAACAGGGATTAAGATATCAAAATGCAACCTAAGATGAACGCAAAGCGCACAAACATGTATATCATGAAGAGAACAACATGAGAATATCAAGATCACGCAAAATGGTGCATCGAGCATTAAGTTATGGCATGTCAAACATATGCACATGATGTTGAAAATCTGGGACTTAGCAGATTTTCACCTCGCGGAAAGTGGACGGGGACGTGTAGCGGGACGGAGTGGATCCAGGGAGGCGGAGGCGTTTGGTTGGCGGGTCGTGGTGATCTGGGATGCGGCCGTCCAGATCTAGCCGGCTTCGGCGAGGAGGCAGCAACGGCGACCGGCGAGGTCGCAGGACGCCGGCAAGGGGACTCCGGCGACGGTGACGATCCGGGGCGTCGGGATTCGGGGGCGCAGGCTCCAGCCCGGCTGGATCAATGGCCGCCGGGGTCGGGGCGGACGATAGCGCTTGAAGGGGGCGGATCCAGCGGTAGGGCGGCGAAGGCAGGCGCGCGGGATGCCGGAGACGCGGGGGCCCGTGGTGGTCGGGGCGGACGAGGCGACGACGGTCCGTGCACGGCGGCAGGGGGCGCGCGGCGGCGGAGCAGGGAGGCGCGGGCGAGGTGCGGTGGAGGGCGATGGCGGCGAGGCGCGACGGTGACGGGGAGGCCGTAGCGGGCGACGGTGGATGCTCGGGCGAGCGGGCCGGCGGTGAGCACGGCTAAGGGCAACGCGCGGGCTCGTTCGGGCCCCGATGGGCTCGGGCGGGCTGGCGATGGGCTTGGCGGGCCCTGGTGGCGGCGCACGGTGGGAGACAGCGGTGGGGTGACGTGGCGTGCTGGGGTTGGCTGAGGAAGCAGCAGAGGACATGTCCGTCGATGGGAAGGTTTTACCCGGCGGTGCGGAGGGGGAAGAAGACTAGGGTTTGCCCGAAATTTTGGGGGAGGGGACTAATTTATAGGTAGAGGGAGCTAGGAGAGTCCAAATGATGTGCGGTTTTTGCCCACACGATCGGGATCGAATGGCGGAAGGCATGGATGGGAGTTAGATGGGATAGGTGGGTTGTGTGAAGAGGTGATGGGCTGCAAAGAGAAGAGGGTTTCAGTTAACTCGGTTAACCGTTGGGACATCAAACGACCTCCAAATGGAACAAAATTTGACGGGCGGTCTACCGGTGATATACCAAGGCCACTAGGAAAATCTCGGCCCATTCCGAGAACTTTTTTGGTGGCTCACAAAACAAGAACTGGGAGGTGTCTCTGGCGCGTGCGAGTGTGGTTGGGCTCCGAACGAACAACGGAGAGAACCGAGAGGACCCGAACGGATGCAAGTTTTGAAAAACATGTAGATAAATGCAGATGATGACATGGAAAAATGCAACACACAAACAAATGACATGGAAACAACGACGAATAACTGGAAGACACCTGGCGCATCGGATTCGGGGCGTTACATGTGATAAGCTCTACGTTCACATACAACGGGTGTAAGCCAGTTTTGCACATGTAGAATACTCGGGTTAAACTTGACGAGCCTAGCATATGAAGATATGGCCTCAGAAAACTAAGACCGAAAGGTCGAGCGTGAATCATATAGTAGATATGATCAACATAGTGATGTTCACCATTGAAAACTACTCCATCTCATGTGATGATCGAACATGGTTTACTTGATATGGATCACGTGATCACTTAGATGATTAGAGGGATGTCTATCTAAGTGGGAGTTCTTAAGTAATATGATTAATTGAACTTTAATTTGTCATGAACTTAGTACCTGATAGTATTTTGCATGTCTATGTTGCTGTAGATAAATGGCCCGTGCTACTGTTCTGTTGAATTTTAATGTGTTCCTAGAGAAAGCTAAGCTGAAAGATGATGGTAGCAACTACACAGACTGGGTCCATAACTTGAGGATTATCCTCATTGCTGCATAGAAGAATTACATCCTGGAAGCACCGCTAGGTGCCAAACCCGCTGCAGGAGCAACTCCAGACGTTATGAACACCTAGCAGAGCAAAGCTGTTGACTACTCGATAGTTCAGTGTGCCATGCTTTATGGCTTTGAACCGGGACTTCAACGATGTTTTGAACTTTATGGAGCATATGAGATGTTCCAGGAATTGAAGTTAATATTTCAAGAAAATGCCCGGATTGAGAGATATGAAGTCTCTAATAAGTTCTACGGCTGCAAAATGGAGGAGAATAGTTCTATTAGTGAGCATATGCTCAGAATGTCTGGGTACCACAATCACTTGACTCAGCTGGGAGTTAATCTTCCGGTTGATAGTGTCATTGACAGATTTCTTCAATCACTGCCACCAAGCTACAAAAGCTTCGTGATGAACTATAATATGCAAGGTATGGATAAGACAATTCCCGAGCTCTTCGCGATGCTAAAAGTTGCGAGGTAGAAATCAAGAAGGAGCATCAAGTTTTAATGGTCAACAAGACCACTAGTTTCAAAAAAAGGCCAATGGGAAGAAGGGGAACTTCAAGAAGAATGGCAAGCAAGTTGCTGCTCAAGTAAAGAAGCCCAAGTCTGGACCTAAGCCTGAGACTGAGTGCTTCTACTGTTAAGGGACTGGTCACTAGAAGTGGAACTGCCCCAAGTATTTGGCGGAAAAGAAGGGTGGCAAAGTGAAAGGTATATTTGATATACATGTTATTGATGTGTACCTTACTAAAGCTCGTAGTAGAGCCAGGGTATTTGATGCTGGTTCTGTTGCTAAAATTTGCAATTCAAAACAGGGGCTACGGATTAAGCGAATATTGGCTAAGGACGAGGTGACGATGCACGTGGGAAATGGTTCCAAAGTCGATATGATCGCCGTCGGCATGCTACCTCTACATCTACCTTCGGGATTAGTTTTAGACCTAAATAATTGTTATTTGGTGCCAGCATTAAGCATGAACGTTATATTTGGATCTTGTTTGATGGAGATGGTTATTCATTTAAATCAAAGAATAGTGGTTGTTCTATTTATATGAGTAATATCTTTAATGGTCATGCACCCTTGATGAGTGGTCTATTTTTACTAAATCTTGATAGTAGTGATACACACATTCATAGTATTGAAGCCAAAAGATTTAAGTTTAATAGTGATAGTGCAACTTATTTGTGGCACTATCATTTAGGTCATATTTGTGTAAAGCGCATGAAGAAACTCCATGCTGATTGGCTTTTTCAATCACTTGATTATGAATCACTTGTTGGAAATAATACATACTGATGTATGCCACTAGTAGAAAAAGGGCCTATTGTCCAGGTTGGTAAGGGCCTTTAGTCCCGGTTGGTGAACCGGGACTAAAGGGTCAGTACTAATGCCTCCCCCCTTTAGTCCCGGTTCAATCCAGAACCGGGACAGAAGGGCCTCCACGTGGCCTGTCCCCTGAGCCCAGGCAGGAGGGCCTTTGGTCCCGGTTGGTGGCACCAACCGGGACCAATAGGCATCCATGCGTCAGCGTTTATGTGGCTGTGGTTTTTGTTTTTTTTTTGAAAGGGGGGGGGTTTGGGGGGTTTTGGGGGGTTAATTTAGGTGTTTCATATATTGTGCTATAGCTAGCTAATTAATAGAGAGAAGTGTCCTCTCTTTTGTCCGTGCTTGGTCGACGCTACGTACCATACATACATACGTATAGAGAGGACTAGCTAGACATGCTAGCTAGCTAGTAAGCAAACAGAAGATCGTCATGAACATATATGCATACAGAGGGAAGTGATATCGACCACCTCTCCTTCTCCGAGAGATTGGTCGAACAAACAAGTTCTCGTATATCTATCCGACACTACCGGCTACATATATACAATAATTATCTTTAACAAATATATAATCTCCTAAAATATGGACGCGTGGTCCACATAGTATTCTCTGTCTTCAGCGATCACGTGTTCAAGAAAGAATGCCGCCAATTCCTCTTGAATTGCTCGCATGCGATCTGGTGCTAGGAGTTCATCCCGCATTCGAAACATCTAATTTTAAGAAGGGGGTCAATACATATATATATATATATATGAATGAATGAAACTCAACACAAATGATTGTAATAAAATAAAATTGTGAATATTGTTATTTACGCACTTCATATTGTTTGTCGGAGTAGCCCCGCTCACAGGTCGTGTGGCGGATGGACTCGCAAATGTAGTATCCACAGAAATCATTCCCTTGTTCCTGCCACAACCACTTTACAAGAAATAGAGGTCAATCAAACTGATAATTAGCAAGCATGCTAAATGGTATTGATGAAACTAGCGCTTGAATCACTAGGAGATGCCTGGAATATGCTATTATATAGTACTTACTTTCGGGTGCCTAAATTGCAGCTTCTTCGGTAGTCCCGGAGCTTTTTTGGTGAATTTTCGGGTGCCTAAATAATGTTATCGGGGAGGGGGTATCGGTACCCCCCCCTCGTGTCAAAGTTTCTTCTTTCTCCTCTATTCCTTTCTTTCTTCTTCTCCTCTTCTTTTCTTCTTATCCCTCGAGAAAGGAAAATAAGGAAAAGGAAGAAAAGAGGAAGAAGGAAGAAGGAAGAAGAAGAAGAAAAAAAAGAAGAAAAAAAAAGAGGAAAAGAAGAAAAGAATAGAGGAGAAGAAGAAAAAATAGAAAAAAATTCTATTTTTTCTTCTTCTCCTCTATTCTTTTCTTCTTCTCCTCTTATTTTTCTTCTTTTTTCTTCTTCTTATTTATTTCTCCTCTTCTTCCTATCCCCTCTTCTTCTCCTTTCTTCCTCTTCTTTTTTCCTTTTTCCTCTCATTCTTTTTCTTCTTCTTGTATTGCTTGTTTTTTTTGCATATGACCATTCATACATTTTCTTTGCATATGCTTTGCATATAAACATACATACATATGAACATACATACATACATATAAACATAACATACATACACAAAAAATTCTAAAAATCTGCCTAAAAAATCTAAAAATCTGCCTAAAAAAATTATATGAAAAAAAGCATACATCATCCATCCATCCATATAATGAACATATACATCATCCATCCATCCATATAATCAACATATGCATATGAAAAAAAATTATATGAAAAAAAATTATATGAAGAGGATCGAGGGGACAGGGAGGAAAGGGGGTCGCCGGAGCCGGACCGAACGGGGAGGAGGGGCGGCGTCGAGGCAGGGGCGGCAGTGGGGGCGGGCGCCGGCAACGACGTCGACAATGGTGGGGGCGGGCCGGGGCACAGGGGCGCGGCCGTGCGTGCTCGGGGACGGGGCAGGGGCACGGGGCGGCGGCCGGCGTGGGCTCGGGCGCGGGGCAGGGGCACGGGGAGACGGGGATGGCGGCCGGCGGCGGCAACGGCGACGGCGACGAGGAGCGCGCGAGCGATTTGGGCAGCCTGGCGGCGGGGGCAACTGGCTAGGGAGGCGAGGGAGATGTCAAATTTTCACAAGTCCTGGTTATATAGAAAGGGCATTAGTCCCGGTTCGTGGAACCAACCGGGACTAATGCCCCCCTTTAGTCCCGGTTGGTGCCACCAACCGGGACCAAAGGCCAATTTTCAGCAGCCCAAAGGGCGGGAAGCGGCGGCCTTTGGTCCCGGTTGGTGGCACCAACCGGGACTAAAGGGGGGCATTAGTCCCGGTTGGTTCCACGAATCGGGACCAAAGGCCCCCTTTAGTCCCGGTTGGTGCCACGAACCGGGACCAAAGGCCCCCTTTAGTCCCGGTTGGTGCCACCAACCGGGACCAAAGGCCTTGTGCTGCCCCGCGCCAAATGTTTAGTCCCACCTCGCTAGTTGAGAGGGAGCCGCACCAGTTTATAAGGTGCGGTGCGGCTCCCCTCTCGAGCTCCTCTCTAAAGCAGGCTTTCAGGCCTAACTCTGCCATCTGTGCCTGTGGGCCTACTGGGCCTTCCACGGGCCTGAATCCTGGCCCATAGGGTTTCTAGTCGTATTCAGGCCGTGGGGGCCCAGTAGGTGGCATTTTTTTTGTTTTTTTGTTTTATTTGTTGCTTTATTTAGTTTATTTTGGTTTTGATTTATTTTTCTTTTGGTCTTTTGCTTTATTTTTTAATTCTTTTTGCTTTTAGTTTTAGAAAAATTATAAACTTTCTGTTAGTGCGACGTTGTGTCATCCATGAACAAGGTTTTCGAAGACCCGGGATCTCTATCTAGCTGGCGATACGTTGTGTCATCCATGCACCTTACGCATCCAAAAAATCCGTGGACTACCTGCCCCGCGAGATATCCATAACCGAGATAGTCGTGCACCGTCGTGAGCAGTGCGGCTCTCATAGGGAAATATTCTTTCTCTGCGGTGTCCCACGTATTGGCTGGCATTTTCCACAGCGTGTCAAGCTCCTCTTTCAGCAGCCCCAGATACAGATTGATGTCGTTCCCTGGTTGTTTCGGCCCTTCAATTAGCATACTCATGTGAATGTACTTCCTCTTCATGCACAACCAGGGGGGAAGGTTGTACATCCACACAAACACAGGCCAGGTGCTATGTGTGCTTCTCTGGCTGCCAAACGGATTGACTCCATCGGTGCTCGCGCCCAGCACGATGTTCCTTGGATCGTTCCCAAATTCTAGGTATTCGAAGTTCAACGCTTGCCACTGGCTCGCATCCTTAGGGTGACTCAGCATCTTGTCTTTTTTATCTATCTCCGGATCATTTGCGTCATCTTCTCGCTTCTTCTCCTCCCTATCCGCGTGCCAACGCAGGAGCTTTGCTACCTTAGGGTCCGCGAAATACCGCTGCAGACGAGGAGTGATCGGAAAGTACCACACCGATTTTCGAGGAGCTTTCTTCCTCTTCTTGTATCGAGTGACGCCGCACACCGGACATATGATAGACTCCGCGTGCTCGTCCCGATAAATGATGCAATTGTTCATGCACACATGGTATTTCACGTGCGGTAAATCCAGAGGACACACGATTTTCTTCGCCTCCTCGAAACTGGTCGGGCACTTGTTCCCCTTGGGAAGACGTTCGTACCAGAATGACATGTTCTCGTCGAAGCATGCGTCGGTCATTTTGTGTTTTACCTTCATCTCCAGAGCCATGAGCGTTACTTTCAGGCGGGTATCCTCGGGCCTGCATCCTTCATACAATGGAGTAACCGCGTCTATCTCCAGTTGATCCAGCTTGGCTTTCTCTCGGGCGGCAGCTCTTGCGTTATCCGTCCGCTTGAGAAGCAGCTCTTGAATATGAGGGTCCTGCACCCAGCCTCCATCGTTGTCTGCTCCGGCATCTTCATCTTCATGATCATTCCCTTCGTCTTGATCTTCCTCATCATCATGTACGACATCTTCTACATGATGACTGTGTACAGCATCACCGTCGTGATCATGTCCTGGAGATTCTTCGTCTTCTCGCCCGCCCTCGCCGCGGTGGTACTTGTCTTGTTGCCCTTCATCATTTCTTGCCCGGCCCCGGCCATGGACGACTTGATAGTCATCTTCATCACCTTGCCACCGATAGCCATCCATGAAACCACGCAAGAGCAGGTGGTCCCGCACCTGCCCGGAATCCGGGTCCGCAATAAGGCTCTTTAGCTTGCATCTTCGACATGGACATCTTATCTCCGTCTCGTTCTTTTGAAGCATCTTGGCCTTCGCGGAGCTCAAAAACCTATTCATGATGCCTTCAGTCATCGTGCGGACCATGGTCGCCTGCGGGGTAGAGCAAAACGATATGTTAGAACCAAGAAAAAATTTGGCATGACCTTCCCTAAAAATAGGACCAAAAAGAATGCATAGTGCCAAAATTCTCGCCGAAACGGAAATGAATCAAAACATTCCGGCAAAATATTGGCAACTATCGCATATTTCAAATACCGGTACCTTCAAACACAAACATATATGCAACACCACAAACACATGCAACACCACAAACATACATAGATCTAGCTAGGCCACAAAAAGTGCATGTGCACGTTGTTGGAGCGAGCTAGGGAGAAAAAAAAAGTAGATCTATATCATGAAGATAGCTTTCCCTTACTTACCTATCAAAAAAAGGTAATTTCACCACTTAATTTTGTTGAATCTATGGTGGAAATGAGGTGAGGAGGAGGAGATGGCCGAAAGCTTGGAGAAGGAGGTGGATGGAATGAAGTGGGGAAAGTGAGTGGGTAGGTGTGGGCTATCCAAAATATCTTGTTGGTCCCAGGTTACTAATGGCGCACCGTAGGAAAATGCGCCATTAGTAACCCTGGTTACTAATGGCGCATCAGCCTACGGTGCGCCATTAGTAGTTTTGCAAAAAAGTAAAAATAATAAGTATATATACTAATGGCGCATCTCCTCTGAGTGCGCCATTACTAGTTTAAACTAGTAATGGCGCACTGTGCCACGATGCGCCATTAGTAGTTTTGCAAAAAAAAAGAATAAAACAAAATTTACAGTAATGGCGCACTGCCTGCTTGGTGCGCCATTAGTAGTTATAGATAGTAATGGCGCATTATGGACCCGATGCGCCATTAGTATGTATGGGAAAATGGAAAAAAAAATTCATACTAGTGGCGCACCCTGTTTACGGTGCGTCATTAGTGTCTTCCACACTAATGGCGTATCACAAACAGGTGCACCATTAGTATATAGTAGTGGCGCACTGCTTCCACGGTGCGCCATTAGAATCAATCCTATCTATAGCCCTTTTCCTAGTAGTGTATGCCTTGTCCATGTGCTAGTTGTAAGAATGGTCACAATTACTCTACGTCAAGAACCATTCACGTCCACCTGTTTGAGTCCGGTTTCATGCCCCACTATAATGTTTGGACCAAGCACGGAGAAAGAGGGGTTATGATGGAAGACAATGAAGAAGAAGAGGACGACGACAGCTATCCTGGCCATGGGTTCCCTGAATTCGATGATACAACAATGGGGGAAGAAGCTGAGCCGGTAATGCGGGAAGAAGCTGAGCCGGCAATGCGGGAAGAAGCTGAAGAAGAGGCATCAGATGAGCCCGTTGATGATCTAGGTCGGGCCATTGCCGATGCAAAGAGAAACTGCGCAAGTGATTTGGAGAAGAAGAAGTTGCAGCGCATGTTAGAGGATCACAAAAAATTGTTGTACCCGAATTGCGTAGGTGACAAGAAAAAGCTGGGCACCACACAAGAATTGCTGCAATGGAAGGCAGAGAATGGTGTATCTGACAAGGGATTTGGAAAGTTGCTGGTAATGATAAAGGATATGCTTCCAAAGGACAACGAATTGCCCGAGAGTACGTACGAAGCAAAGAAGGTTGTCTGCCCTCTAGGGTTAGAGGTGCAGAAGATACATGCATGCCCTAATGATTGCATCCTCTACCGCGGTGAGTACGAGGATTTGAACGCTTGCCCGGTATGTGTTGCATTGCGCTATAAGATCAGCCGCGATGAGCCTGGTGATGTCGAGGGCGAGCGCCCCAGGAAGAAGATTCCTGCCAAGGTGATGTGGTATTCTCCTATAATACCACGGTTGAAACGTTTGTTCCAAAACAAAGAGCATGCCAAGGCGATGCGATGGCACAGAGAAGACCGTAAGAAAGACGGAAAGTTGAGAGTACCCGCTGATGGGTCGTAGTGGAGAAAAATCGAAAGAAAGTACGGGAAGGAGTTTGCAGATGACGCAAGGATCGTATGGTTTGGTCTAAGCGTAGATGGCATTAATCCTTTTGGGGAGCAGAGCAGCAACCATAGCACCTGGCCTGTGACTCTATGTTTGTATAACCTTCCTCCTTGGTTGTGCATGAAGCGGAAGTTCATTATGATGCCAGTGCTCATCCAAGGCCCTAAGCAACCCGGCAACGACATTGATGTGTACCTAAGGCCATTAGTTGAAGAACTCTTACAACTGTGGAATGGAACAGGTGTACGTGCGTGGGATGAGCACATGGGGGAAGAATTTGACCTAAAGGCGTTGTTGTTCGTGACCATCAATGATTGGCCTGCTCTCAGTAACCTTTCAGGACAGACAAACAAGGGATACCACGGATGCACGCACTGTTTGGATGATACCGACAGTATATATTTGAATAGTTGTAAGAAGAATGTGTACCTGGGACATCGTCAATTTCTTCCGAGCAGGCATCCCATAAGAAAGAAAGGCAAGCATTTCAAAGGTGAGGCAGATCACCGGACGAAGCCTCGCCACCGTACTGGTGCTGATGTACATGATATGGTCAAGGATTTGAAGGTGATATTTGGAAAGGGTCCTGGCGGACAACCTGTTCCGAAGGACGCGGACGGACACGCACCCATGTGGAAGAAGAAATCTATATTTTGGGACCTGCCATATTGGAAAGACCTAGATGTCCGCTCCGCAATCGACGTGATGCACGTGACGGAGAATCTTTGCGTGACCCTGCTTGGCTTCTTGGGCGTGTATGGGAAGACAAAAGATACACCTGAGGCACGGGAGGACCAGCAACGTATGCACGGATAAGACGCCATACATCAGGGTCATGCAAGCTATGCTCTTACCAAATAAGAGAAGGAAATCTTCTTTGAATGCCTGCTCAGTATTAAGGTACCGTCTGGCTTCTCGTCGAATATAAAGGGAATAATAAACATGGCAGAGAAAAAGTTCCAGAACCTAAAGTCTCATGACTGCCACATGATTATGACGCAACTGCTTCCGGTTGCATTGAGGGGGCTTCTACCGGAAAACGTTCGATTAGCCATTGTGAAGCTATGTGCATTTCTCAATGCAATCTCTCAGAAGGTAATCGATCCAGAAATCATACCAAGGTTACAGAATGATTTGGTGCAATGTCTTGTCAATTTCGAGTTGGTGTTCCCACCATCCTTCTTCAACATCATGACGCACGTCCTAGTTCACCTATGCGAAGAGATTAACATTTTGGGTCATGTATTTCTACACAATATGTTCCCCTTTGAGAGGTTCATGGGAGTCTTAAAGAAATATGTTCATAACCGTGCTAGGCCAGAAGGAAGCATCTCCAAGGGCCATCAAAATGAGGAGGTCATTGAGTTTTGTATTGACTTTATTCCTGAC
The DNA here is from genome assembly GCF_018294505.1 of Triticum aestivum. Taxonomy (NCBI): domain Eukaryota; kingdom Viridiplantae; phylum Streptophyta; class Magnoliopsida; order Poales; family Poaceae; genus Triticum; species Triticum aestivum. Next base: position 144,014,520 of record NC_057810.1, read on the forward strand.
CTTAAGCCGATTGGTGTTCCTGAATCGCGGCATAAGGGCAGACTGGATGGAAAAGGCACGCTAGGAGGGGAACAAATAATATGTATGGACGGACATTCTCTCACTGAAGCACACTACACAGTTCTACAGAATTCCACCTTGGTGGCTCCGTATATGGATGAACACAAGAATTTGCTACGCTCCAAACACCCGGAGCAGTCTGATGACTGGATTACACGTGAACAAACCAGGAGTTTCGCCAACTGGTTGCAGACACGTACCATGCATGACACCTCTATTGAAGATGACCTGTACTTGCTGTCCCAGTTACCATCTTCGAATATAATGACTTTCAAAGGGTACGAGATAAATGGTAATACATTTTACACGATCGCCCAAGATAAGAAGAGCACCAACCAAAACAGTGGTGTCCGCTTTGATGCAGAAACCAAGACAGGAAAGGAAACATATTATGGTTATATACAGGACATATGGGAACTTGACTAACGACGTGGTTTAAAGGTCCCTTTGTTTCGGTGCAAATGGGTCAATATGACACGAGGCGGGGTAACGGAAGACCCGCAGTACGGAACGACAACAGTGGATCTCAACAATCTTGCGTATGCAGACGAACCATTCGTCCTAGCCAATGATGTGGCACATGTTTTCTATGTGAAGGACATGTCTACCAAGCCAAGAAAAAGAAAAGATAAGGAAGCGAATGCATCGTACGATGAGCCAAAGCGGCACACATTTCTTTCTGGGAAGAGAAACATCGTGGGAGTGGATGACAAGACAGACAAGTCAGAAGATTATGAAAAGTTTGATGAAATTGCTCCATTCACAGTGAATATTGACCCGAGCATCCCGTTAAATGATGAAGATTTTCCATGGTTACGGCGCAAAGGGACACACGCGAAGAAAAAGTTTCACACCCAAAGATCTGGGATGTGATCGGCTTCACTATCATCACTTTCTTCTGTGTTTCACACCCAGGAGGGAATGTCTGTAATAGTTAGGGTAGTTATGTGTTTTGGCATTTGAAACGCGAAGAAATTTTATGTGCAAACAAATTCTTTTCATGCATTTACTGATTTTTTTCCAGCTAAATGACCCTGAAATTGAAAAGCAATTCAAATGAACTCAGAAAAGGTTGAAAGTTGGCATGGTATCATAATTTCATACAAATAGCATGTGCAAGAAAGTAGAGATGGTTACGGCAAAAACTGGATGCACTTCGTGTACAAAATGGACAATCTCTTTCGAAGTATCAGGGTTTCCGATGAAAACTGAACTGTTACAAAGGCATTTCATTTTTTAAATAACCTAAGCATTACTAAATTGAATATAATGATAAAACACACTAATATTAAACATAAGAAAAAAGAATCACTGAAAAAACTTTTTTCACAGTTAAGTTATTCACAAACTAGTGATTCACACAAATTTCAAATAATTCAAAATTTAAACTATTCAAATTTGAAATCTACCGGCACTAACAGAAAGTTTGTAATTTTTTGTACCTAAAGCAAAAATATTCACAAAGAAACTCTAAATACAGCAAAAAACAACTCAAAAATAAATTTTAAAAAAAAATAAAGCAAAAAAATAAGAAAAAAAGCCCCGCCTACTGGGCCAAAGCGGCCTGCATACGACTAGCGACACAACCTTTCGTTGGGCCAGGATGCAGGCCCGCGAAGGCCCAGTAGGCCCACAAGGCGAGGAGGACAGGTAGGCCCAGTAGGCCTGATTAGGAGAGGAGCTCGAGAGAGCTACCGCACTGGGGCTTATAAACCAGTGCGGTAGCCCCTCGACTAGCGAGGTGGGACTAAACTTCCGCACCGCACCTGCGCCAGCGCACCCCCTTTAGTACCGGGTCATGGCACAAACCGGTACTAAAGGGGGGGGCCTTTAGTACCGTTTGTGCCACCACCCAGTACTAAAGGGGGTCGCTTCCCGCCGCTTGGCCTGGCCAAAACAGACCTAGGTGCCTTCTATATATACAACTGCTATGAAAATTTCAGTTTCCCTCTGTTTTCGCCTCTGTTCCGTCGTCTTCATCGCCGTCGTCGCCGCTCGTCTTCGTCGCCGCCCCCGTCCCCGTCGCCGCCCTCGTCCCCGTCGCCGCCCCCATCCCCGTTGCCGCCCCCGTCCCCGTCGCCGCCCTCGTCTCCGTCGCTGCCCTCGTCTCTGTCGCCGCCCCCGTCCCTGTCGCCGCCCTCGTCTCCGTCGCCGCCCTCGTCTCTGTCGCCGCCCCCGTCCCCGTCGCCGCCCTCGTCTCCGTCGCGCCGTCCCTGCCGTCGCCGCCCCGGCCTTCGCCTCGCCGTCGCCTCTCCTCGCCGTCGCCGTTGCCGTCGCCGTCGCCCGCTGTGAGTCTCCAGCCCCGAGCCCGTACACACACACACACAAGCATTAGATAATTAGTCTTTAATTAGTTTAAATAATTAGTCTTTAATTAGTTTAGATTATTTAGATTATTATTTTGTATGTTTAATTAGTTTAGATAATTAGTGTTTAATTAGTTTAGATTATTTAGATTATTATTTTTTCACTATTATATATGTATGAATGCATGTTAATTAGATGGATATAATTAGTGCTTAATCAGTTAGAAATTAGTGTTATATAGAAATGTTAGAAATTAGTGTTATATAGAAATGTTAGAAATGTTAGAAATTTTAGTGTTATTTAGATTATTTAGATTAGCATAATTAGTGTTATATAGAAATGTTAGAAATTTTAGTTATCAAAATCCAATGATTAAAAAAATGTTACTTTTTGCGGGCATATAGCTAGTATTTGTTCTCGACGATGCCCGGCCCGCATCCTCGCCGTCGACCCGTCCGCGACGACGTCCAGCCGACCCATGTCCGGGACTGGGCTCCGCCGGGCTGGCACTGGGAGGTGCTGCTTGGAGGGGCGCGCCGCTTGATGAGGAACCCGGCCGCGGGTCCCGTCGTCGACCATGATCTCGTTTGGTGGCGTTCGTGTGGGCCAGTTTCGGTGCGGAGGGACCCGGCCTCGCCGGAGGTGGTACGTCGCCGTGTCAGGGAGGAGGACGAGCACGTCCATCGCTACATGGTTGCGTTAGAGGGCGGCAGGTTCTCCAATACGTGGCAGTATCTTCGGGGATCTCACTTCAGCTATGATCCTGTGAGGGTTCCTTCTCTTTGGGTGTCCACCGCCCGCGCCGGAGGAACCGCGAGTGTCCTAGATTCTTCTGTAGTATTTGATCTTTATTAGCTAATAGCCAGTGATGTACTATTCAATATTATATATTATTCGAGACGATGTATTCGAGATTATATCTATTATTCTGGACGATGTATTCGAGATTATATCTATTATTCGAGATTTGAATACTAAATTGTTTTATATTTCTTTTGGATTAGTTAAACAAAAGCTATGGCAGACAATACCGACAGAGAGGGAGAACAGACCATGTTCGATATGATACGCGGGGCAGATGATAATCAGAATGAAGAAGATTATGACGGCTCCGAATTTCTAAACAACACCAGAGAGGTGATATGATATTCGATCGCGACAGCGAAATTAATGAAGTCATGAACTATGATTATGACGATGACGAAGAACATGTTGATCATGAAACAACAAACACCGGCGAGGTATATATATTTATATAAGCAGGCATCTGGTGATCATCACATGTTTTAAATGACTTGAAGATATATTAACGAATCGATCTTTGTTCTTTCAGCCATCCGGATCGAGCAAATCTTCAGGCAAAATGACGAAACGAGGCCCGAACAAAAAGTTGAAGCCGGGCATAAAGTACAATATCGAGGCATGCGGCCCTACTGGCAAACCATTAGCGCCTAAGAAGATTGCGGACAAGTTCGTTCGTCAGTGCGGAGTTCTTGTGAAGGACCAACTCCCGATCAAGCTTCAAGAATGGAGAGCGCCAGCAAAGCCACGTCCAGATGTTACTTTTGTCGACAAGAATCAAAAAGATCTGCTTTGGGATACTCTCATGGAACATTTCACCCTACCAGATCATTTCACAGAAGCAGATGTGCAGAAAGTCAAAGAGGCTGCTCTTAGGATGATGGCGACTGCATTCAAGAACTACAAGAATCGTGAATGGAACAAGTACGTCAAGGGAGGAAGGAAGACTCCAGTATTCAAGGGAACACTGGAGAACCAACGTGATCATTGGGACGATTTCGTGAAATTCAAGGATTCAGAATTAGCTAAGGAACGGTCGAGAATAAACAAGAAGAATGCCGAAAAAAAGGATAAGTTCCATAAGCTGGGGCCAGGTGGCTATGCGGTGGCAATGCCTAAGTGGGATAAGTCTGAGAAAAAGATGGAGGATGCAGGTGTCACTCCGGCTACTAAGAGCTGCCCCCCCCCCCCCGGGGTCAGGACTTGGTTCTATGCGCATGGGGGGAGTTGGACTGGGAGACAGGCAATGTTTCGACGAGGGCAAGTCTGAAGGGAGCCGACGATGCGATACTTGTTGCAATAGAAGAGGCACGAACAGGGGTGTTCCAGCCCAACAGAGAGAACGACGAGCTTACGCGTGCCCTGGGAAATCCTGAACACCCAGGAAGAACACGAGGCAAGGGTGCTATGCCGTGGTATGAGGGGTTTTCAGACTGGAACAACGACTACAGAACCCGTGCGAGAAAGAAGATTGCGGAGGAGAAGAAGAGGAAGATGGAGGAGGAGCAGAGGAAGCGGGACTATGAACGCCTTCAAGGCCTAGAAGCAAGTCAAGCGGAATTGGCAGTCAAATTCCAGCGGCAGCAGGAGCAGGTCGACTCACTTACCCATCAAAGGGGGTCTTAGCAGCTGCAGCAGCTAGCGGATGATCCAGCATTGGATAGCACCGGCCCATCCATGCCGAGAAGCAGCGTGGGTTCCGTCCCGGACGACGCAATGCTGGGTAGAACACTAACTGCGAGCTACACGTCAAAATGAAGAACATATCCATGAAGGTGGCGGACGGCTGTGCTTTCACAAATCCCCCCGAGGCAACCTTCCATTGCAACCCGATTCCAGCGGGCTATGCTCGTGTCTTGGTTGATGAGGTGGTGGACCCACCATATTCGGGGCTACAGCTTGACATTGCTGGAGGTGACGGCGAGCGCTTTCTCGGAGAGGCCAAACATCGTATCATCCTATGGAAAAAGGATTTCATCATCTTTCCAAGGCCACCGACACAGCGTCAGCCGAGTCCTCGTCGAAGTCCGCCACCGAGTCAGCAGACTCCCGCTCCTGCAAGTCCACCAAGTCCGGCAAAGTGTCAGGCCACTCCTCCTCCTCCAAGTCCGGCAAAGTGTCAGGACAATCCTCCTCCTCCAAGTCCGCCACAGCGTCAGACGTCCACTCCTCCTCCAAGTCCGGCACAACCTCAGGCCACTCCTCCTTGTCCAACTCAGTCCCGTCAGTCGTCTCCGCCGCCTCAGCAATCGCAGAAGAGACACCCCGCAGCTATGGTGCGTAGCGGTACAGGTCGAGGTAGTACAGGAAGTACAGGCGGAGGCAAGCGATATAAATATGGTCCAAGCCTCAAGCCTCTTCCGCAGAGGTCTTATGACAGGTTCGAGGAGGAAATCACAGCCATATCGAAGGCCGAGGTGGAAGCCCATTTTGCACCGAAACCGCCACCGCCGCCAAGGGAGAAAGTGCCTGAGGAAATGATTGACCACTTCATTCGTATGGCTCAACCACCAGCTCCCAAGCCTGTTGACACAGACTATGAGCGCCACATCAGGAAGTTAAATCGAGCACGTCTACAAAGGGAGGCGAGCACGTCTACATCGGGATCGAGCAAACAAGAAGCAGCTGCCAAAAAATGCGGGAAAACCATTCCCCTGCTGGGAGAACAGGCGGCGCAATCGATCCCCTCGCTTGTTGTGCCAACAACAGGTGACAGTACGCGCGCCCAATATTATTGTGGGCAAACAGTGCATGTTCCCGAGGTGGGCAATGTGGTAATAACGGAGGAGCATATAATGCAGGCTGAAGTTCTCAACATCACTGTTGGACAACTCCTCGAGATCGAGCCCATGCCTTTGCTTAGAGAGGATGAAGTAAAACAGAAATATGTCCGGGGCCAACCTTTGGTCACGCCAGACAAGGTCAAGAACCTCCCAACGAGAATGTATGAATTGCATCAATGGTACATGAACATTACCAAGATTTCAGAGCGATTGTCCCTCATGGTGAATGTCAAGCAGGACCATTACTACCATGAGAAAGCTGTGTCCGTTGAGTATTTAGAACTGTTTCAGTTATACAATCTAGATGCACTCGACAAATCTATCGTCAGTTGCTATTGTCTGTAAGTGATTTCTTTCTATAATTTAAGTCTCAAGCTAGCTGTAGTGATCCTTTTGATCAATCATTACCTGTAATTATCCTCACTATATTCTTTTCTGTGGTATTATATATGCAGGATGAAGATATATGAAATGAGAAAAGGTGGACGCTTTGGCATTGGGTTCATTGACCCAAACATCGTTAATGAATACACATGGAAGATAAATAAACGTTGTGCAAAGGAAGTAGAGGACAGCATGCTAGAGTTCTTGAAGCGCCTCAAATACAATGAAGATATACTACTTCCTTACAACTTTCAGTGAGTCACACTGTCTTGTACTACAAATTCTCTGTTTTTGCCTACTAGCTAGCTACATGTTTTTGCTTACATATGCCCGCTTAATTAAGACATGTAAATGTGTGTGCATGCAAATTTCACTGGGTCTTGTGTATCATAAAAGTTGACGCCGGAACAGTTGAAGTACTGGACTCACTAATCTCAGAAAAAACTGACTATAACATCTTGTATGGGATAGTCAACAGGTAATTTCAATCATTATTAACTATATATCTCGGCCTATTTAGTTCGTCATTTCATGATATGAACTATTTAATAACCTCTTTATTCATTTTCTTTGTCGGCGGGCAGGGCTTGGGAAAGATTCATTAGCGTCACGGAAGGTGAATGGAAACAAAAGCTTAAATGGATTCGACCCAAGGTAAGTAATTAAGTAGCACTAGCTAGCTAGCTAGCTGCCATCTCTTTAATTATCATGCTTGATTAATTATTATCTAATCAGATTCCATTCTCGTAAAGGCCCTGAAGCAGGCGCAGGGGACTGATCTGTGTGCATTCTGCGTTTGCGAGAACATTCGCATGATGGCATCCGAAAGGAGCAGATCTCAAAGACAGCAATGGGTACGCTTGTCAGAACACTATTCACAATTTTTACACCATTATCGATATCTAGTGACACAACTAATACACATGCATATTGATCTCCTTCTTAACAGTTCAAAGAGGTGCGGGAGAAGCTCATAGAAAGGGAGCGCGTAGAAGCACTTCAAGAGGAAATAGCGGGATTTTTGCTCGACCAGGTCATAAATCCGAATGGAGAATTCTATTACCCGCTAACGCCCCCATGAAAACCACTTCCAATTGTAATCGTGCTCTGAAGGCACCAATTAGGCTAATGCCACTGGCTCCGAAGGCAACATTCGTATGTAGGAGAAATTGTATATAGCTATACATGTGTGTATGTGTGAATTAATTAATATGGTGGTTTGTGAGACATTGATGATATATATATGCATGATTTGTTCTACTAGAAATTCTATTTATATATATATATATATATATATATATATATATATATATATATATACATAATGTGAACAATGTGTAGTATCGTAAAATACCAGCAAACGAAAAAGAATTAGAATGGAAACACAAAATTAAATGAAAAAGAAATCATAAAACTAAAAACCCCCCAAACCTTATAGTACCGATTGGTCTTACCAACCGGTACTAAAGGGCTCCAGGCCCCCGGAGCTGGCTCGTGCCACGTGATTGCCCTTTAGTACAGGTTCGCGCTGAACCGGTACTAAAGGGGGGGGCTTTAGAGACCACAATTTAGTGCCGGTTATGTAACCGGCACTAAAGGGCCTTACGAACCGGTGCTATTGCCCGGTTCTACACTAGTGTACATACGGCAAAGAGCTCATTTTACCGTCTGTAAGAAAAAACACAGAGGGCAAAAATCTTTGCCGTCTGGGTTTTTTATTACAGATGGTAAAAAAACTCTTTGCCGTCTGTAATATAAAACGCAGACGGCAAAAAAGAAGCACACCACGCGGATCGATCCCACGGATCGATGACGTGGCGTGATCTGGTCCACCCAGTGTGCACTCCCACGATGGGCAGCCCAACCCACCGATCTCTCTCTCTCCCTTATCCCACGATCTCTCTCTCCCACGTGACTTGGTCTCCCACGTACCCATCTCTCTCTCTTACGGGCACACTACAGCGGCAAGATCAAGCGGCGCAGGCGAGGAGAGAAGGAGACGCGGGCGGCACGGCACCGGCCAGCAAGCTCTAGCGCCTCCTCCCTCCGACGCCTCCTCACTCCGGCGAGCAGCGCGACGCGGCCTCCTCCCTCTGACGACTCCTCCCTCCGGCGCCTCCTCACTCCGGCGAGCAGCGCGGTGCGGCCTCCTCCCTCTGACGACTCCTCCCTCCGGCGCCTCCTCACTCCGGCGAGCAGCGTGGGCGGCACGGCACGGGCCGGTGAGCAGCGCGGCGCTGCCTCCTCCCTCTGATGACTCCACCCTCCGGCGCCTCCTACTTCGGCGAGCAGCGCGGGCGGCGCGGCACGGGCCGGTGAGCAGCAGCGCGGTCTCATCCCTCAGGCGCCTCCTCACTCCGGCGAGCAGTGCGGGCGGCGCGGCGCGAGCCGGTGAGGAGCGCAGCCTCGTCCCTTCGGTGCCTCCTCACTCCGGCGAGCATCACGGGCGGTGCGGCCTCCTCCCTCCAGCGCCTCCTCACTCCAGCAAGCAGCACGGCCTCCTCCATCCGGCACCACCTCACTCCGGCGTGGCCTCCTCCTCTCCCTCCGTCGCGTGAACTCCCTCCAGCAGCGGCCAGCGAGATCCTTTTCTCAGGACGAATTCGGGCGCGGCCAGCAGCTCTGCTCCGGCAAGGTCGACCTCTGCTCCAGCGAGCTCTGGACGATATGCTCTAGACGTGCGGGGGGAAGGCCCAATCAGGGGGCGTGTTAACCGCCTCGCTCCACCGGCCACCGCTGGCCGCATCGGCTTCTGCCCGTCGTACTCGGAAGGTGGTCATGCAAGCTTCGGGGTGAACTTGGCAGCCCTGTGTAATCTGATTTTTTTGTCTTCATACTATAGATGATTGTTAGACTATTGAATGATTGATTGTGAAACTACTAGTAAAACGCCAAAACGCAAGTGTAGATTTTGCCTAAGCCTTGTTATTAGCTGTTTTTATAATGAGCAAAAAGATACTACGCCTTCGACCATCTAGGGCCACTGTACCTAGACTATTGTTACCTATATTTTTATTAAATAATAAAAAATTATTTGCCGTCTGGGATGTATGAAGCTGACGGCAAAGGCATTGTCTAGCTTACGGCAAAGATGGTTTTTTTTGCTGTCTACTACTACTGGGCTTGATGGCAAAGAGAAAATTGGCTGACGGCAAAGTCTTTGCCGTCTTCCCTATGAAAAGCTGACGGCAAAGTATTCTTTGTCGACTTATCTTTGCCGTCTGAGTTTGCCCTCTGCTTCCTGATGGTAAAATCTTTGACGTCTGGATTTAGGTCTTTGCCGTCTGGGATTCACAGACGGCAAATTACCAGTTTCCTATAGTGAGAGTTAAAGGTGAACTTAAACTTATTAGTAAATATGCTTCTATGGTTACCACTCAAGCAGAACAAATACTTAAGGTCAAAGTGATCTGCTCGATGAATTAAATAATAAACATGATTTTGATGTTAGAGTGGCTACTAGAACTGGTAAGATGACTCAGGAACCTTTCTATCCTGAAGGCCACCCTAACAGAATTGAGCAAGATTCTCAAAGAAATAATTTAGATGCACCTAATCCTTTTAAAAAGAAGAAAAAGAAAAATGATAGGACTTTGCATGCTTCTAGTGAACCTGTTATAGACACACCTGAGAATCCTAGTGATATTTCTATTTCTGATGCTGAAACACAATCAGGTAATGAACATGAACCTAATGATAATGTTCATGTTAATGCTCAATCTAGCAATAATGATGATGTAGAGATTGAACCTGTTGTTGATCTTGATAACCCACAATCAAAGAATCAACGTTATGATAAGAGAGATTTTGTTGCTAGAAAGCATGGTAAAGAAAAAGAACCATGGGTTCAGAAGCCCATGCCCTTTCCTCCTAAGCCATCCAAGAAAAAGGATGACGAGGATTTTGAGCGCTTTGCTGAAATGATTAGACCTATCTTCTTACGTATGCGCTTGACTGATATGCTTAAAATAAATCATTATGCTAAATATATGAAGGATATTATCTATTATATAATTAAAACATAAGTAAAACAAGCCTTCATGTTAATCCACATATGCTAAAAATATACAGACCATTGATTTATATTATGATGGTTGAGATTAAAAGATCTAAAATTTACGTAAAACTTTAATGTGTACAGTTTTTATCATCTGACACATATAAGATTTATCAATGTTTACGTAGCTCTACCAAAAGAAAAAAACAATGTTTACGCAACAAAAGATGTGTTACAACATATCTTTGTTGCCCGAAAGCAAAAGGCATACGTACGTGTTAGTATAGGATACAAGAGAATAAAAAAGATTTTACCAAGTTTATACGTAGCAAAAGGTGCGTTACAACATGTCTTTGTTGCCGAAAAGCAAAAAGGCATATGTGTTACGAGATTACAAATCAATCTAGCTCCAGTTTATTGCCGTAAAGCAAAAAGGCACATGTGTTACGAGATTTACAAACCAACTGGACTCCAGCCAAACGGATAAAACTAATTTATAAGGATGATGTCATGTTACATGTTCATATCAGATCTTCCTCTTGTGGTCTCCTCCGCAGCATGCAGATCATGATATGCACAACTTTGGCATCGTCGGCCGTCCTCGATTAGCCGCAAAATCCCATTGAAGCCTCCTCTTCCACCTCGCTATCAATCCCCTGTTCTCCGGATCCTCCTCCACCTCTCTCGCCATGTACCAACTCTCACGTCTTGGCTGGTGGCTGGCGGGCGCTGATTACATTGGGACCCAACACTCAGCAGTTAGAGATAATGAAGTGAGGAGAGGCGGCGTGACCTAAGAGGCCAGCGTTGTTTGACGCCTCCGCTTGGGATGGGATACATCAATATCTGCAGAGTGTTGATCGTGTCTGGTGTGAAGTTCTATGACACCAAGTTTGGCACTAGAAGGGAAGGGAGGCTCTTCGCACCTGCAACCGGCCGATACTAGCACGGGGTCTCCTCTGCTTCTTATTGTGTCGCTTGCTGGAGGCCGGAGGCATGGAGGACGTACTGTACTGGTGGTGTTTTGATGCAAATACGGTTGCGGGCACAATCAACTGATGCCTCACAGGTTGGCTACATTCGTTCTACGACATGGATGGGGAAATTGTGCAGTGCGGGACAACACTCATCCATGCAGCTATGAATATTTTTTCTTGATCTGCTTGGACGGAAAATCTGAAGAAGTGCCAAGATTATACAACAACTATGTGGATTATGACTTAACTTTCGATTCAAGCTTAATGTTGTAATCTCACCTTCGGCACATAAAACTATGCAATAAAATGAACATTTTTTGCTGATGATAAGCTTGATATGTCATACTTGAACAATAAAGTTGAGGAGGTAAAGTTGCATTTAGTACATTAAAATGTATGTACCATGTTCCTAATTACTTCAATAACTAGATGATTCAATAACTAGATGATACCCCGCGCGTTGCTGCGGGATAATATAGTTCATTTGATATGTGAAAAAAGAAGCTTCAATGCAACATTATTAAATAAAACTAACGAATTCCCAATGGGAAGAAATAAGGTAGTATAATTTTAAATGAGGCCATAAGGAAGAAACCAAAGATCCAACTTTCTTGTATTGATGTGTAACAAAGGAAGGATGGAAGCAATGTATGTAAGCATCATCAGTTTTATTTGTAACATTTCGGTAAACAATACACACCTTGAAGGTTCGCAAATAAAACGATTTCGCTTTGAAGACATGCCAACACTGGACATAAATGATAAAACATAAGCTCCATTGTTTTTCCAAACACGCAAACACAAAAGAGGTGTGTGAAAGCACAATCTTTTTATTACTGGAAAATATTAGAAAAAAACTTGATCATCCGGAAGGACCGAAATGCCGGCTTCATTGTCCACGGTGGCGCAATTGCAAAGTTAGTGAGGGACCCTTTGTGTGAGAACCAAGGTTGTAGCCTTACACCTAGAGGACTTACCGCCATGCTAGAAGCACGTCCTTCAAAATACTGAAAAGAGTATAAGATTCGAAAGGAAGTGAAGCTCCTACTTCAAAATTTAACAAACGAATATAATCAATTCATCCCTGGGGAATCAAAGGCATATTTTACAGTTAACAGAGGGGAAGATAGCTTGTCAGACAACTAAAGAAAATGCAGTGGTTGTCAATCCCGTAAGTGACACACAATTAAATTTCCGCAAAGCAAACTAAGAAAATGACTCTGTACAATAAAGTGTTAGGTTCAAACCAAACATGGAAACCGTACCTGCTTCATTGTTTAATTATTTGGTAACACTTGTGGTCTTCATCATTGTACAATTTTCAGCGGTTCCCAGTAGTGTTGAAGGAACATGACCTGAAAATTACCTTTGAACAAATAATTACTTCATGAAGAGTAAGTACAGGCATTAGAAGTAATGTCAGTATACACATATGATATCCATACATTTCGATAGAGCTCCCATTAGATAGGCATTTGAAAGTTTTTTTTTTGTGCATATTCAGAAAGCACCAATTACTTGAAACAAAAGCAACCGAATCATAATAGAACTTCATTGTTCGTGTGTTTACAACTTTTGCGTGATTTAACTATTGGTTACAAAATAAAATATTCTCATACAAATAATGTCAAACAAAGAATTGAGGGTTGAATATTCAGTTATTATTCAGCAAGGCGGGATCGCAATATGATCGATCTGGAAGGTTTAACAATAGTTCACCTTGGTGCCCATGTAAATCATAATGATACACGAAAAAACATAAAATTAAGAGAGAGAAAAACGCTATGCTTTTGTAGCACGACGAATATGAGCAATACATGAACCATCACTGTAAAAGGGGATTGCAAAATAATTGTAGCTTCCGCAAGACTTAAATTGATTTAATAAATATAATCAGTTTTAAATGTAGGGAAATAATGAATATCCATGCTAGTTTTTTTTCATCTGATCCTTTTTCCTTTTCTTTTCATCTGATTTTTTTTCTCTGGTCAAATGAATGAACGGCTGGCATTTTTCTCAAAAATCTAAGAAATAACTGAATGTTTATATCCGTCGTATGGACCGATGCAAAAATCTCCTGCATCAAAAGGGTGAGATCGAAAACATGGAAGAATAGCGTTACTCCCGTCCATTGCCCGTCAGGCCGCTGGTAAACATGCCGCGGCCACATCGCACGTGTCGCCGTTATATATAGCTGCAACGCAGGAATACATGCATATAGATCGGCTTGCCGATGGATCAAAGTTGGATGAAACTAATAGTACTGTAAGAACAATATATACCTGTAGATTAAGGTCGAGTTTGCCTGTTGGACCGGACAGGCGAGATTGATCGATCGAGAAGACGTTGTCTTATCGATTAGCCTACTTTGATCCCCGTTGGTGCGACCTCCTTCCAAATCGATTGTCTTGCGATCCTAAATACTCCCAAGCAGTGGGAGGGTCAGTGCTAGATACCGTTGCTTGTGGCGTACAACATCAAAAGCTGCAGTCTGAATCTGAATTTAATAATGAAACATACATACTTTCTCTAACTTGGGAACTGCTAATCCCAGACTTAATCAACAACATCAATTTACATGCGTGGGACAGGATGAGATCATGGAGCATAACCTTTGGTGAGAAGAATAATTTCATGATGCGGGGACAGGGCCACCATGATCTAAGACAATAACGCCATGGGACTTTCGTTGCTGGCCAATCACTCAGAATCCAAGGTAGCCCTGGATGGCATCGGTAGGTGAAGAAGACACGCCGACCTTGAGAGGAACCCAAGGTGAGGAAGAGGATGCCCAAGGCGAGGAGTAAAAGCGAGGGAGGGTTGGGGATGCGGGGCGGATGTTACTGATGGAGGGAGGGGGAGAGGCGGGGGTGGAGAAGCGGAAGGAGTTATTGTTTCTGGATATCACGAAGGGAGGAGCCAGACTGACGATTCGTTGGAAAAAATAAGAAAAATAATTACTTAGTTGGCAGATGTTATGACGTGGAGTCTGCATGTTAGATGTGATAGGTTGCTGATGTGGATAGCTTGCATGTTAAGAGAAATAGGATAGTGGGGATGAACTATTTAGGTATTATAGATTCTTCTTACAAATGCATATATGGTACATAGGATTTGATGGCTCATGAAGTTATGAAATGTTAAAACATGAAAGGAAGAAACCGAACATGCAGGCTAAAAGATAACTGATATTTTTATACATCTGTTTTTGGATTATTACAAGCGAGTTTAATTCTTCAATATTTTTTGTTTTGCAGTTACGAAATACAGTAATAAAAATCACTTGGAAAAGTGTTATATCAACTGGTGCATGTGAAAGAAGAACCACCCAGTACTGATAGGACTGTCGTAAATGAGGATGGGCATGAAGTCAAATATCAGCATCACATTATCTCTCAAATGGTAAAAGAAAGGGACACATATCGACTATGCACTGAAGCAAGTGTGCCAGTAAGAAAGGAAAGGGTTGTACGTGAGGAAAAGAAAACCTTCAAGCAAAATTAAAAAATACAATGCTTGAAGATGAAGACTCAGAGGCCCGCTGAGCCAAAAGAAAATATACAGGTACTGCAGCAGTAAGACCGCAAGAAGACAAACGATCAGTTTCGAGATAAAATAGAAGAAACAGAACCTAGAAGAACAAGTAGGTAATCTAAAAATATAGATGATTAGAAGCTTATCCAGTGAAACTAAGAAACTATTTATATTACTGAGATGGAGTAACAATACTTAACATCAACCAATATAAGGAGTAGATGCCATACTGTGATTATTATTTCAAATCCATTCGGACATACACTTTTGCGAATTTTATGTTCTTTGTAGAAGTTCGTCTATCGTGTAGCCCTTTCAGTTCAAGAGAACCATGAGAAAAAATCCAATATTATGGTATTCCTAGGAAGGAGTACAAGAGAGAATCTGCACTGGGAAGGACACAAAGCAATAGCACTTACAGTGGTACAAGTCTGACAGCACCGACATTTAGGAAGGCGACAACTCGCTGGGTACACTCATTGGACAGCAAATCTGAAGAAATCCAAAGATTATACACCAAACATGTGGAAAAAGATTTATGTTTTTATTGAAGATCAAAAAAAAAAATCTCAATTTTTTCACGCAAAACTATGGAGCAAGTTATGGCTGATGATTGGCTTGAGATGTTGTACTTGGACAATTAAGTTCAAAGGTAAAGCCACACCTAACTCTCTAAAAGTTTAACTACTGTATGTTTCTAAATTTCCTGCCCGCTCATTAATATCCATGAACTATCTTTACACAGTAAAGGCCATTACTAATCTCTCATGCTACAGACATACAAAAGCCACGATCAACAACACTTTCATCTATCTTACAATTAGTCTCCAAATCCCCCTCCCTCTTCTATTGTCTCTCAAAAAATAGGCATCCTACCATAGCCTCCTCATTCAACAAAGCTCATCGGATAACCCTCTGCATCACACCATCCATGGTGTTAAGCAGCGCGTCAATCCGAAAATAGAGTTATACCACTTATAATGGTACAATATTTGACTTATTTGTGTCCCATAATTTCTTGAAATGCTAACTTTGTTTTTCTGTATGTGCATTTTTAGGATTTTCTATTCCCATCAATAGATACTGATTAGTCAGAGCAAAATATTTAATGGTGGTAAGGAAATGGCAAGTATTATGGCAAGAGTTCCAGTATATGCCCAGAAACTACAACACTTCAATAAGCCAACAACTTACAACTTACGAAGCCTTTGATCCCAAACAAGTTGGGGTAGGCTAGATATGAAACCCTTTCACGAGGACTTCCCAGGAGGTCACCCATCCTAGTACTACTCTCGCCCAAATGGGTTTCATACCCAAAAGACTGGCTAGTTTTTACGTTGGCTCGCCAAGCCTATCGCAACCCTTAGATATGAAACTCTTTCACAAGGACTTCCCAGGAGGTCACCCATCCTAGTACTACTCTCGCTCAAATCGGTTTCATACCTATGGGACTGGCTAGTTTTTACGTTGGCTCGCCAAGCCTATCACAACCCTCCTCCTTTACCCGGGCTTGGGACCGGCTATGCCTAGAAGACATAGGCGGAGTTACAACACTTCAATAAGCCAATTCTACTAATTTGAAGAACTTATTTATTATACTGACTCTACACTAACAACAATGGCATGGTAGGTAGGTATCATATTCGACTACCAATTAGTGACCTTGCAGCTATTACAAGCTGCAATTTATCTGATGAGGAGGCTCAGAAGTTTGTTAATACATCTGTTTCTGACTTGCTGAATTCATTGGGTATGAAATCTGAAGGAGCCATGATGCTTATTCAACAATTATGTGGAAGAAGACTTATCTTAGACTAGAGCTAAAAATTAATAATCTCTTTTTTGGCACAATCATGCATGATGCAAAGCATTACCACTTACAGTGGTAGATGTCTGTTAACACCAACAATTAGCAAGGTAACATCTTGCTGCCACATGCCGCCACTGCTCACATCTTTCTATTCCTCCCTCAATTTCACTATATGCATCGCCTCCCTTTTCTCATGGACCAAAGCCGGCGTGTAACCTGCGCCTTAGATTCAGCATGCACCATCAGCCTCCCTCTCAGCTTTGAAAGCAAGCCAATCAAGTAATGGGTGAATTCTCAAAAAAGAAAATTTGGAAGGCCGAGAAAAACAAGATGGTACCTTCACTTCTTTTATCTGCATGTGTTGCATCGCAATCTAATTTATTTGTATGGTTCTAACTAACATCCAAAAGACTATCTTATGTCTGGACATCAACTAAAATCTACTTTTATCAAGTATTTTGCTGTAACTCTTCCAATGAAGCACTTCTTTTCCCTTCACAAACAGTAGCAGGATCAAAACACTCTTTAGATAATGCCATGACCTCCAAGTGAAAAAACATTGATAGTCATCGCAGCAGTTTAAAGATATAATCTAATAACCAAATAAATGCAACCTAATATTTTTCAGAATCGTTCGAATATTAGCTTCACAAGTACAAGGCCATCAGTCAATCACACTTGGACACCATATGTAATGGAACAAGAAATAGGAAAAAATGGCTGGGTAAACACAGAACCGATGAAGCTATTTTTTTCCCATGCGGAGATGTTCAATACACAATTATGAACTTCCGTATAATGTCACAGAACAAAAATGCAAGTCCAGTTGGTTAAAACAAAATAACATAACACATAGTAGCTGCATACATATATATTTGTGATCTTTCTAAAGAGTCGTTTACCACTTCTGTTTTTGTAAACTAATTTTACATAGAAAATGCCACAGATAAGATCATGCTGCATCAACCATGTGATCACCCGTGGAGACCATAAAAAAGATCACCCATGGATTATGTTTAAAAGCCATTTCCAAGTCACTCAAACCTCCACAATCCACGACCTCTCTCATGATTATTTTGCCAATCATCATCTATCTTCTCCCCTATTTAAAAAGGTTGTAGCATGGAGATGTTTATCTCTTTTTCACATCGCTCAAACGACTGTAGCGTGGATATTCTACCACATCTATTTTTCTCTCGAAACAGACTCGGTTAGCGCATAGCCCTTCACAAAATAAGTTTACACAACAACTAAATATGAGGACCCCTGAATATAAGCTGCTACAGAAATTAGAATGGAGAGGGCGATAGAAGTGTACGAATGACTTCATACCATAGACTCCTCCGCCGCCCAAGGTCGCCGGCTAACCCTCCGCGCCGCACCGTCCGCAGTGCGTCTTAAGCAGCGCACCCATCCGCACAATAGGATGTCAGATTTTGGTATCACGGCCAGAAGGGGCTCGATCAGATGAATAGAATTGAGAAGAGAAGCTCAGATTCAACATCAATCCGTCTTGCGGTGGCCAGCGACGAGACCGGAGTTCGCCGGCGGCGTGGGGGTCTCTAGGATAGACGTGAGAGTTGGGCTGGCTGTCGGGAACAAACGCAATGATGTGGGCTGAGTTGGGCTAAGAAATAACTCTCCTAACAAAATGGAGGCAGAACATCACACATGTGCGAGAGATTATTTTTTTAAGAAAACAAATGTTAAAAAAATTGCACGAGGAGCTCAAGCCACGTAATTTACATGCTTAAAGCCACAAAACTAGAATATTTTTTTATTCATTCCAATTTTTGTTGGTAAGCGGACCGCTTGGTCACAGAACCAATATATAGATATACGATATAGTAGTATAATGGAAGATAAAAAGAACATACATGTCAAAAATTTACATTAAAAGTGAACAGTAACCTTGGCCGAGTAAAACCAGTATAACAAAAACATACTAAATAAAGTACCATAATAATACATAAAAATGGAAATAAAAATACATAATAAATCTAGCCGCGCAAATGCGCGGGTCACTCCGCTAGTTACAAATAAAAGAAAGATACCGGAAGATGAAATTTCCACCATGCTTGCTAATTATACTTTTAAAGGTGAAATACCTAAGAAACTAGGAGACCCAGGAGTACCAACTATACCATGCTCCATTAAAAGAAACTATGTTAAAACTGCTTTATTGTCAGGACCCCGACTCAATGCCACATCGACCTAGCACATATCACTTTGCGGCCTCACGCACGGTATTCCCACGGGTGTCGTTTTACCTTTGGCCGGGACCGTTTGCGCCTTTTGGCACACGTATATGATAGTGTCGCTAGCATCCATATGACAAGGAGCCCGGGCTGACATGGCTAGTCGTAAACCCAAAGTGGCACAAACTTACAGGGACAGGCATCCATGACCCAGCATCGAACGTGTCGGTCCTCAGCGAGTAAATCCAGGTTGTAGCACTGGGCTAGCAGGACTCCGTTGAACCGGGCTGTAGCGGGCTAACAGGACTCCGGTATTCATCGCGTGACATTTCCCCGAAGGGACAGACACAGGAACGAAGAAGGACACATGCCGGCCAGCCTAAGTGTTCCAGAGCAGTAGCAAGCTACCATGGCTCAGTGGAAGCACTAGGAGACATTTCCCGGTAAGATAGGCTACTAAGGATAAACAACTAGATAGTCAGATCCCACACATACCAAGCATTTCAATAACATACACACAATATGCTCGATATGTGCAAATACAACATGGCATCACAACATGACTCTACAACTCAAGTATTTTATTCATTAGGCTCCGAGGAGCGAGATATTACAAACATGAGTCTCTCGACCCAGCATTCAGAGCATATAGGTCAAAACACATGCGGAAGCTTAACATGTCTGAGTACAGACATGTACAAATGAAAAAGGCTGAGAAGCCTGACTATCTACTAGATCCTGCCGAGGGCACAAGATCGTAGCTGAGGTAACAAGCTAAACGTCGAAGTCCACGCGGAACTACTAACGAGACCGAAGTCTCTCTACAAAAACATAAAACAGGCAAACGTGAGTATAATTGTACCCAACAAGACTTACATCATAACTAACTACATATGCATCATTATCAACAAAGGAATGGTGGGGTTTAACTGCAGCAAGCCAGCTTTGACTCGGTGACTATCCTGAACTACGACAGCAAGTAACTCTTTTGAGGTGGCGCACACGAGTCCAGATATTCACCATATCAATACACCACTATGGATCCGCTTCGTCACCCTACGAGAACGCCATCCATAGCACTCACGCTTATCTTGCGCATTTTAGAGTATCTACTTTCACTTGTCTATGAACTGTTATAGGCAACCCAGAAGTCCTTTACCGCGGACACGACTATTCGAATAGATCATTTATAACCCTGCAGGGGTGTACTTCTTCATGCATGTTTCCACCACTTAGCGTCTGCACACGACATGTGCTCGGCAGACTTCAAGCGAAAGCCGACGTGGGTGTAGACCACGACCTACCTAAACACTCAAGTCTCTAGTCCAGGTTTATCGCCTATTCAGGTTCCATCCGCAGGGAGTCCGGCCGAGGTTTCCACATACGTCCCCGAACGATGTGTACAGGGTTCCGTGACACTAAACGGGCGCCCGGTATACCAGGCCACGTGCCTACCGCATCACAGCCCACCCCTCCGGTCAGCACTGCGCACGGCCTCCAGCATACTACAAACACCAGAAACTACTTGCAACTCCTGGACAGAGGTCTAGGGTGGTTAAGAAGTCGAGCGGGGTCATATTTCAGGGCCCAATGCATGGTAGTAGCTGAATCATGGATCACAAACACAGAACTCAGTTCCTGAGGACGGCTTCAATGATACAACCCACCATGTACTCCTACATGGCCTCTCGCTGCTACCTTTACCAAATCGTGTTCACACACTTAGCTCACACACAGTAGGACATGTTCACACACCTCTGATTCATCCCTGATGAATCGGACCTGACTCAACTCTAAGCAATAGCAGGCATGACAAACAAACATGAATGAGTAGGCACAACGGGGCTCAAACAACTCCTACTCATGCTAGTGGGTTTCATCTATTTACTGTGGCAATGACAGGTCATGCAGAGGATAAAGGGGTTCATCTACCGCAGTAAGTAACAGATGAATCGTTGTTGTCCTAATGCAGTAAAAGAGAGCAGGAGCGAGAGAGTAGGATTGTATCAGAATGAACAAGAGGGTTTTGCTTGCCTGGCACTTCTGAAGATAGCATTGAGTCTTCATCAGTGTCAACGATCACAACGTCGGTACAACGTCTACCGAGGGGGAACAACACCGACAAACAGAGAAGAAACATGATCAATGCAATGCACAATATGATGCATGCTATGACATGGCAATAAGAATGTGTTTTGGCTAATGCAAGCTATAACAGATTGAGATGAGTCCATTTGTACCAAAGATTCAAATGCAAACCCATTTTAAGAGCTCATAATAGTGCATTAACTTGTTTCACCAAAATAGCAAGGTTAATGTGTTCTAACATGCATGAAACCAGTGCAGATGGATATATTGGATTTTTCTGATCATTTTTCATATATAATTTATTTGATTTGGAGCTACGGTTGACTTTCTATGATTTTTAGAAGTTTTAGTTATTTTCTGGAATTTCCTGTATAAGAATAATTCCAGTAATTGAATTAATGCGTCAGCACTGCGTCAGGGTGACGTCAGCGATCAACGGTTCTGGTCCAGGTCAAACTGACCTGTGGGCCCTGCGTGTCAGTAGTTAGTTTAACTAACTAATATTAGTTAGCGTTAAGCTAATACTAACCTAGTTTAGTTAGTGGCCTGGGGCCCACACGTCAGTGAGTCAGGGGGAAAGTCAAACCACGGTCAAGCGGGGTCAAACCCGTCGGAGCCGGTCAACGGCTCATCGCCGGCAAGGCCAGGGACGGCGGAGGGGTGCGGGATTCCTCCTCCGGCGACCAAATGGCCGGCGGAGGGCATCTATGTGACGCAGGCACTCGTCCGCGTCAAGTGGTGTAGGTGGTTGGGCCTGGGGTGGCCGGAGTCGTCGCCGGCGTCGACCTTGGTGGTCGCCGGAGCTCGGGTGAGCTCGGGGTCGTCGTTGTGGCGGTCGAGGTGGCTCATGCGGGGCACGTACGTGCTCTACGTGGCGTGGAGAGGAAGCTGGGCACGACGGCCAGACCATTAGATGGCCGGAGACTCGTCGGCGGCGAGCACATGCGGCGGTGCGTGCGGGCGAACTCGAGGCGGCGCGTACGGTGCACGAGAGCTAGAACGGAGAGGGGGAGAAGGGTTAGTGGCTCACTGCGAGTGTAGGGGAGCGAACGGCGAGCTCGGGGAGGGGCTGGTGACGACGGGAGGTCGCCGGCGATCTTGGTGGCGCGAGGAAGAAGAAGACGTCGGAGACGATGCGTCGGGGCATCCGGCGTCGCATGAGTAGGTGGGGAGGATGACGACGTCACGGTAGAGCTCGGGAGCAGCTCGATCAGGCGAGGCGGTGGCTGTGGCCGCGTGGCAGCGAACGGCGGCGACGAGCGCGTCGGCCATAGTGAGGGAGGACGAGGGAGAGATCCAGGGAGAGAGTGGAGAGGTGCAGGGAGGAGGAGTGCGTGGCAACGTCCAGAGCGTCCGGGCGTCGAGGGGGAGGGGCAGGCAGGCACGATGGTGGCGTGGCGAGCTCGGCGGCGTCGCGGTGTCCCTCCTCTGCCTACTGGCAGATGTAGGCGATGACTGGCAACGGCGCTGGGCTGGGCCGGCCAGGTGGGCTGGCCAGCTGGGGCGCGACAGGTGAGGCCAGGTGAGGTTTCTCTCCTCTCTGCCCTTATGTTTTTGTTTTTCTATTTTCTTTGTATGTTTTGATTTGGTAAAAATACTAAACCATTGATAAAATGTTGAAAATAATTGTGGGCACTCGTTAAATTATTTCCAACAGCCCTCAAGTACTTTCAGAATTATTTTGACATGTAAAAATATTTATAGTATCTTAATGTCCAAATGCAAATATTTAGGGATTAATTCAATAATCCAGAAATGACCTAGAAATATGTTCATCATTTTTGCGAGAGGTTCTAGACCAATTCAAAAGTGATGAACTTTTCCAAAGGCATTTTGGGTTCATTGAAAATGATTTTTATTTGAACCTAGTTGGATTCGTTTGTGCTAGGGTTTGGATCAATCCCCATTTCAAGTTTCAAATAAATTTTTGACATGATGCATGGGTGCTGATGCAACTAATTACAAACAAATTCTAGGGCTGTGACATTTATGTGATCTTGGAACCGGTGTTAGTGTTATGCCTCTCTTTATATCGTAGACTTGAATTGAATAAGTTGACACCTACTGAAATATCTTTGCAAATGGCTGATAAATCAACTGCTATACTTGTCGGTATTTGTGAGGATGTGCATGTTGTGGTTGCAAATATCACTATCTTAACGGACTTTGTTATTCTTGATATTCCCGAGGACGATAGTATGTCGATTATCCTTGGTAGACCCTTTTTCAATACTGCAGGGGCTGTTATTGATTGCAACAAAGGCAGTGTCACTTTTCATGTTAATGGTAATGAGCATATGGTACACTTTCCAACGAAACAACCTCAAGTTCATAGCATCAATTCTATTGGAAAAATTCCAACTATTATTATTGGAGGTTTTGAATTTCCTCTTCCTACTGTCAAGCAGAAATATGATATTCTTACTATTGGGGATGTTCATATCCCCGTTGAGATAACCTACTGTTATTCGAAATTTCTCCAGTTCCATGTTATTCGGAATGAGTTTGTTAACAAGACTTGATCAACCTTGTTAGTGGATTCCTTTTGATGAGCATGAGAAGGATGAAACTAGAAAGCACAACCTTCTGTACCCTCTTTTTACTTTCTGTTATTTAGAATAAATAAAGCAAAAATAGTATTATATGTCTGTTTTGTGAATTATCCATGCAATAACAAAATACTCCGAAAATAAAAGTTCTCCAAATGCCCTGCCAATTTAGTATGATTTTTTCTGAAATATTTGAGAATATTTGGCACTGAGAACACAGAAGGGGGAGCTGTCACCTGGCCACGAGGGTCCAGGGCGCGCCCCTGCCTCGTGGGCCCATGGTGGGCCCCTCCACTTATTCCTGCACCCACACACTCCATCTTCCTCCCAAAAAAATCACCATCCAGCTCAAGCACGAGTTACAGTTCACTTTGCTGCCATTTTCGAACTCCTTGCTCAAAGCTCCATTCGCAAAACTGCTTTGGGGGATTGTTCTTTGGTATGTGACTCCTCCAATGGTCCAATTAGTTTTTGTTCTAGTGCTTTATTCATTGAAATTTTTTGCTGCCTAGGTGACTGTCGGTGTCAAAACCGGCGGATCTCGGGTAGGGGGTCCCGAACTGTGCGTCTAGGCGGATGGTAACATGAGACAAGGGACATGATGTTTTTACCCAGGTTCGGGCCCTCTCGGTGGAGGTAAAACCCTACTCCTGCTTGATTAATATTGATGATATGGGTAGTACAAGAGTAGATCTACCACGAGATCAGAGAGGCTAAACCCTAGAAGCAAGCCTATGGTATGATCGTTGTTCGTCCTACGGACTAAAACCCTCTGGTTTATATAGACACCAGAGAGGGTTAGGGTTACACAGAGTCGGTTACAATGGTAGGAGATCTACATATCCGTATCGTCAAGCTTGCCTTCCACGCCAAGGAAAGTCCCATCCGGACATGGGACGAAGTCTTCAATCTTGTATCTTCATAGTCTTGGAGTCCGGCCAAAGATGATAGTTCGGCTATCCAGACACCCCCTAGTCCAAGACTCCCTCAGTAGCCCCTGAGCCAGGCTTCAATGACGATGAGTCCGGCGCACATGTTGTCTTCAGCATTGCAAAGCTGGTTCCTCCTCCGAGTAATTCATAGAAGATTTTGAACACCAGGATAGTGTCCGGCTCTGCAAAATAAGTTCCACATACCACCGTAGAGAGAATAATATTTACACAAGCTCAATCTGCTGACGTATTTCACGGTGTGACATCACACCACGGCCAAGCCTTTATTTGAGTTATTTTTACTGTTCCACCTTAGCACGTTTAGCGAAGCGGTTTCCTTCGCACGTCTTGTCAAAGCAGAGATCATGTCCCCTTATTCCGGGATTCTCATCAATACTACCATGGGTAACCCAACCGCGTCATTGATTGCGGCGCTTGGGAGATAAGCGAGTTTTACCAGGTTGGTGGGGACGCATAGTTTCGTCCGCCCATATATAAGGGGATAAGGATCCACCTTTTTATCTACGCCTTCTTCCTCCTTTGCTTATCCATCTCCACGCACTCGAGCTCCAGCGCTCAAGTCCGCACATCTCGCCTTGACCTTCCCCAGCCATGTCCGGAGTGGGAGGCAAGTGGATGGCCTCCTCCATCACGAAGGGGCACATCAAAAGGTTGAGGAAAGCCGGATACCTGCACAACGACACTGCGCACCGGCTTCCAGACGAGGGGCAACTCGTCCCCACCCCCAGGCCCCATGAGAGGGTGGTGTTCCTTCCCCATTTCCTCCGTGGACTAGGCTTCCCACTCCACCCATTTGTCCGGGGGCTCATGTTCTACTACGGCCTGGATTTCCACGATCTGGCCCCGAATTTCATCCTCAACATCTCAGCGTTTATCGTTGTGTGCGAAGCCTTCCTCCGCATCGCACCCCACTTCGGCTTATGGCTGAAGACCTTCAATGTCAAGCCGAAGGTAGTGGGCGGCCAGAAGGCGGAGTGCGGAGGCGCCATGGTGGGCAAGATGCCCAACGTTACATGGCTCGAGGGTGCCTTTGTGGAAACCATCAAAGGGTGGCAATCGGGGTGGTTCTACATTACCGAGCCGCGTGACCCTGAATGGGCAGCGGCCCCCGAATTCAGATCTGGCATCCCCACACGGCTCACCTCCTGGAAAGAGCAGGGCCTGACATGGGGTAGTTTGGAAGAGCTGACCGGACTCCAAACCTGCATCCAAAACCTTGTGAACGAGAAAATCAAGATCGTCAACGCAGTCCAGGTCATGCTCGTCCGCCGGATCCTCCCGTGCCAACAACGGGCTTTCAAATTGTGGGAGTTTGATCCGGCACAGCACCAGACCTTGAGCAGGCTCTTCGACACTACATACGAAGACGCCTGGAGGGTGCTGTTCAAGGGCGCCGAGGCTCCCGCATCCGCTACCGAAGATCGCGGATTCAGCTCGCAGCGTCATGCCAGCGAGGTCAGCTATTTTACCCTTTACGGGACACTTGCTTTTCATAGTTTGACTCTATGCGGGATCTAAACTCCCTTTACCTTTAACAGGCCTGGCAGAAGATGTCCGAGCAGGTTAACTGTGCGGCTCCCTTGCCAGAAGACCCAGCGGATGCCCGATTAATGGGACTGCTGGCTCCGGCGCCTTACGTGGTGCCGGAGAAGAAGGGCAAGAAGAAGGCCACGGGAACTCGGAGGAGTTCCCGGCGCCAGGTGTTATCAGACTCATCGTCCGATGACTCCGAGGCGGACTCCTCCTGTGAAGACGAGGAGGAGAAGAAGGAGGCCTCTCCCCCAGCGGGGGGAGAGAAGAAAAGGAAGGCCTCCCCAACTGGGGAGGCCGGAGGGTCCAAGAAGGGAAGGACCCTTCCTCCGGACTGTTCCGCCAACGCCGACAACGGTGAAGAGGAGTGGCCTTCGAGGGCCAAGCCCCTGGCGAGATCGTAAGTGTCCAGATTCCAGAATAACTCATGATTTTTCTTTCGTCGCATAGTGTCGTCTAACACCGAATACAACCACGTAGCCTGCCCAAGGACGATCTCCCCGCTTCGTCGAGCGGCTCCCTGGATTCGTCGGATGTGAATAGCACTTCACTTCCGACCGCCTCCACCCCCGTGACGCAGACGACGCCGAGGTGGGGTCCCAGAAGGGGCCCAGCAAGGAGGAGGAGGTCCCAGAGGTGCCGCAGGGCAACCTCCCGGACTTTGGACCGGACTCCGCACCGGAAACTTTAGTGGTTATGGAGTCCGGCGGGCGGCCCCTTCGTAAGAAGGGCGAGACTGCGACGCCGGTGACCTCCATCCAACCGGAGGCACCGGATAATTTGCCGGAGGCGCTCAACGGCGCTTCCATCGACGAGGAGCACCGCACTGTCATGAGTGTGGTGATTCAGAAGGTTCAGTCCGCCAAGAGCGGGCTGACTGAAGCCTGTACCAACCTTCTAACAGGCTTTGAGGTATGTGATTAAGATATGTAAAATAGTACCGCATAGACAGTAGCCCCTGATGCTCAGTTCGGTGTTCGGAAAGAAAAGCCGAACTGAGGATCTAATAAGATATATGCAGGAGTCTAACATAAGTATGTCAATATGGGAATGCAGGTTGCGCTGCTGACCTCTGCCGCACTGACTGCGGAGGTCAATGTATTGAAGGAGAGCCTCGAGTGGTCCCAGAACGAGCTCGGCCTTGCCAAGAAGCAGCTCGAGGACAAGGAAGGTAAGTAATACCTTATTAAAGTAATACCTTATAGAAAGGATTTGGTTTCGAAAAAATGACAGGAATAACGTGAGTATTGCAGGGGCCACGAACGAGGTGGCAACCCTGAAGGAAGCGGTGTCCAAGGCCGAAAGCAATGCGGCCGCAGAATGCACCGAGCGAGAGAAGCAGGAGGCGCGGGTGGCAGAGGTACGGCAAGAGCTCCAGGCTCTCATGGAAAAACATGAGAGTTTGGAGCGTGACTCGAAGACTCGAGAGTCCGAGCTTGCCTCGGCTCTTGAGAGTGGTGAAGCCGCTAAGGCCGAAGCCCAAAAAGCCCTCCAGGAAATTGAGGCGATAAAAAAGATAGTGGCGGGTAAGGCATTCTTCATGCAAAGAAAGCATGTAAAAGTGAATTATCTGTTACTTACCTGAATTCGGAGCTCTCCAGGAGCGTTTGCAGATCTGCCCTGTAGAGTGTCCGATGCTGCCGCGTTCTACTGAGCCAAGGAGGTGAGCTCGACGGAAAAAGTGTTCTGGTCTCAATATGCTGAGGCCGGACATCCGGTGCCCTTGAGCGACCAGCTGAAGCAGCTGGTCGAGCTCCACAAGGTGGCCGAACAGGCCATGAAGGGCCTCATAGTTCGGCTGTGGCCTAAAGAGGCCATGCCTGGGAGCTACTTCGGTCTGGTGCGGCGGCTGGTGGACGCCTGTCCATGGGTTGAAGTCATCAAGCACTCCATCTGCATTGAAGGTGCCCGTCGGGCCCTTGCCCGCGCTAAAGTGCACTGGGGCAAGATGGACGCCGAGAAGCTTGTGACGGACGCGCCACTGCAGGGCAAGGAGTATCGCATGCCCGATATGTACTATAAGGGTGTCCTGAAGGGTACCCGCCTTATAGCGGGTGAATGCTCCAAAGATGTAATTGTTGAGTAGACTCGCATTTTGTTATCATGTGCGCTGAAAACTTGTTCATATGCGCTAAGCAACGCTTGTTAATTTAAAATATTACCTTCTGTGCGGCCATTTATCAAATTTGAGAGATGGCAAGTCGTTGGCTTCAGCCCCCATGCCATGAGTGCTGGGGTGTTCGGGATAAACTTGAGCGCTCTTTTTCCCATTTTTGGGTCCTTCGAGGGAGGCACTCAACACAACGAACGAGGCAACCGGACTTATAATGCTTGAACACTCCCACTTAGCCATAGAATTCTATAATTTTAAATTTTGGTGAAGCCCCTAGTGTTCGGAAGGCCGAATTCGGGGCGCTATCCATGCCTGGGGCCGGACAAAGCCGGCTCCTCGCTCTAAGCGGCATAAGTCTTAGGGACTCAAAAAAACCTCTCGAACAGCAAGCGGCTCTCGCCCTATCATGACGGTCAGTTTTAGCTTTCTCCACTGAGGTGCTCAACCCAGCTCAACTGGGGCACAATCGCAGTGGTTCTCCCAGCGCTACCTTAGTTGATATAGCGTAACGTAAGGTACCAAAACATGGGAGCCGGGCAAACCCAACTATTGACCCAAGACATGATTCGGAGCCGATGCATACAATGCTATAAGTTCGGGGTGCCGCACTTGTGAAAGTGTTCGGACTTATCACACCATAATTTGGGGAACTTAAGCCCCTGGTGTATTTGGCCGTACCAAAGCGTACGGATGCAACATGTCATAAGTGAACATGTATAAATAGGAAAAGGAATGCAATAATAGGCAAAAGCGATGCATTGTTTATTCAAAAAATACTGCAATGAAAGCAGAACGATATAAATAGTGCGATAAGCAAGGGATGTGACTATTTAACATGTCCCCCTCCAGGGGTAGGCTGCGGGATGGTATGCAAGACAGGTATAATGCTCGTAATAGAGACCACCTGGATACTCGATGTAGCTTTTCTGCTTCCCTGGCTGTTGCATCATGAGTTTGGCAAGTCTAATGTCGGACAGGGCTTCTGGAAAACGGAGTCCTGCGAATACGAGAAAAAAGGAATGACACAATTGGGAGCCCCTGGTGTGGTTGAGCCGCCCTCCGGGCATGCCATGGTCGTGCCCCTACCCCTATGCCCATGGTATCTCCAGGGCGTAGTTATGTATGCGTAGTACTAGTCTCGCGATTTCGCGAGGGTTGGGGTTGGGGCCGCATTGCTACGCGTGATAAGAACGCGCCAGACGGTCTTGTTGTAGGTTACTCCGGGCGCGCTTGACGGTGTCCGGCCGCTTAGCAGCCGAACTCGAGAATTTCCTTAAGAGGCTGCTTTGTACTTCCGCCGCGAGAGCCGCTGTATGCTCCTCCGTTCGGAGAGAGCGTTCGGTGTTTCCGTTGACCGTAATGACTCCTCGAGGGCCTATCATCTTGAGCTTGAGGTATGCGTAGTGCGGCACTGCATTGAACTTTGCAAATGCGGTTCGTCCGAGCAGTGCATGATAGCCGCTGCGGAACGGGACTATGTCGAAGATTAACTCCTCGCTTCGGAAGTTATCCGGGGATCCGAAGACCACTTCAAGTGTAACTGAGCCTGTACAATTGGCCTCTACACCTGGTATGATGCCTTTAAAGGTCGTTTTTGTGGGTTTAATCCTTGACGGGTCTATGCCCATCTTGCGCACTGTATCCTGATAAAGCATGTTCAGGCTACTACCGTCGTCCATCAGGACTCTAGTGAGGTGAAATCCGTCGAGGATTGGGTCTAGAACCAATGCGGCGAATCCGCCATGGCGGATGCTAGTGGGGTGGTCCCTTCGATCAAAAGTGATCAGGCATGAGGACCACGGATTGAACATTGGGGCGACTGGCTCCATCGCATATACGTCCCTGAGTGCACACTTCCGCTCCCTTTTGGGTATGTGGGTTGCGTATATCATGTTCACCGTCCGCACTTGTGGGGGGAAACCCTTTTGTCCTCTATTGTTTGGCGGCTGGGTCTCCTCCTTGTCATCACTATGCAGCCCCTTGTCATTAATGTCGGCAATTAACTTTCCTGCCTGCTTGAACACCCAACAATCCCTGTTGGTGTGATTGGCTGGGTTTTCGGGGGTGCCATGTATCTGGCACAAGCGATCGAGTATTCGGTCCAAATTGGACGGGCCTGGAGTATTTCTTTTGAATGGCTTTTTCCGCTGACCGGGTTTAGAGCCTCTGAATCCGGCATTGACTGCCGTATCTTCAGTATTATCACCATTAAAGCGGCGCTTGTGCTTATTGTGACGCGACCTGCCATTGCTGCCCTTGGTATCCGAACTACCAGAGTTTTTGGTCAGGTTGTTACTGCGAGCTAGCCAGCTGTCCTCTCCCGCGCAGAAGCGGGTCATGAGTGATGTGAGGGCTGCCATGGATTTCGGCTTTTCTTGTCCTAGGTGCCGGGAAAGCCACTCGTCGCGGATGTTATGTTTGAAGGCTGCAAGGGCCTCTGCATCCGGACAATCGACGATTTGATTTCTCTTGGTTAAGAACCGTGTCCAGAATTGTCTGGACGATTCGTCTGGATGCTGAATTATGTGGCTTAGGTCATCGGCGTCTGGTGGTCGCACATATGTGCCCTGGAAGTTATCAAGGAATGTGGCTTCCAGGTCTTCCCAACACCCAATTGATTCTGCTGGCAAGCTGTTGAGCTAATGCCGAGCTGGTCCTTTAAGCTTGACTGGGAGGTATTTGATGGCGTGTAGATCATCACCGCGGGCCATGTGGATGTGAAGGAGATAGTCTTCGATCCAAACCGCAGGATCTGTTGTGCCATCGTATGATTCAATGTTTACGGGTTTGAAACCCTCGGGGATTTGATGATCCATAACTTCGTCTGTGAAGCATAGTGGGTGTGCGGCGCCTCTGTATTGGGCTATATCACGACGCAGCTCAAACGAGCTTTGTCTACTGTGTTCGGCCCGGCCGGCATTGCTGTATCCGGCGTGACGGTTGTCGTCACGTATCGTGGGGGCACCCACGCGATCCATAGATCGATCTTGTTTGTCTTGCCTTATCCTCCAATATGTCTCGTAAGTCCGGCGCATTACCCCGTGGCTTTGTACTTTTCGAGCGACGCCGGGGTGCGGCTTTAGTGGAGGGCCTAGAGGCCTCTCTGTCGCGGCCACGAGGTGGCCGGTCGGCCGTATTGTGCGCTGGTGATGTAGGTTTATGTGCTTCCTCCTCTAATTGGGGTAGCAGCTTGCGTTTTGGGTAGCATTTGGAGGGGCGTTCGAGTTCATACTCTTCGGCCGCAAGGACTTCAGTCCATCTGTCAGCTAGCAAGTCTTGGTCAGCTCTAAGCTGTTGCTGCTTTTTCTTGAGGCTGCTTGCCGTGGCCATAAACCTGCGTTTGAAATGCTCTTGTTCGACGGGATCCTCAGGCATGACAAATTCGTCGTCGTCGAGGCTTGCCTCGTCTCCGGAGGGAGGCAGATAATTATCGTCCTCTACCTCTCTGTCTGCCGCTCTCTCATGAGGGTTGGCTTCTCCATCCTCCTGCGCTGAATCCTGCTGGAGGGGGTTGTCTTCGGCACTATCCGTGGTGTTTTTTTTGACACCTGAAACAGTAGGAGAGGCTCCTACTGTGTATATTAATTAAAGTATCAAAAAGGTTTTTACAAGATCATAACCTTACATCCATGGCCATGATTCAAAAACAGAGTATTAAGAAGTGTGAGCAAAGTACTAGACTACCCTACGGATGTACAAAAGACTCTAGGAAAGATGTGATAAACCCTCTGTGTCTCTCCTTGGCCCTATAAATAAGGAGAGAGAAGTCTTCTCTTAACCTTGCTGCCCACAAGCTGATAGAGGGAGCAATGCCTCGAAAGTGTTTATTATTCCTTTCTTTCCACAGGCTCCAAGAGGCATATAGGAATATTTCCATGAACAGTGGGTTGTTCCAAGCAGTTTTGGCTTCTTGAATCCAGAATAGTCTATCCTCTCGTGTAGTCCATTGGATGTGCAAAGCATCCCAACAAGACTTGCTGAATGGGCAATGAAAGATCATATGCTCAAGTGTTTCTCCATCATCATTGTCCGGGTGTTATTATCTCCCGTCCCAGAATCACCTATTTTGCTGTGGTGGGATTTAGAGCGGTGCCGCTGACGCCGACGCTTAGGCTGTTTCTTGGAGGGGTTGTCCTCCGTTGTTCCATCGCCATTCCCATCTTTTGGGATGTCCACCATGTAAATGTCGTATGACGAGGTGGCCTTCCAGTGCCCTGTAGGTGCTGGTTCTTGGTCGTCTCCTGCATCGTCGTCCATACCGTTGATGTCTTCGGAGTCGAAGTCTAGCATGTCGGTTAAGTCATCGACAGTGGCTACGAAGTGGGTGGTGGGTGGGCTTTGAATTTCTTTGTCGTCCGCATCCCAACCGTCCTGACCATAATCCGGCCAAGGCTCTCCTGATAAAGAGAGACACTTTAGTGAATTCAGGATATCA
The DNA here is from genome assembly GCF_018294505.1 of Triticum aestivum. NCBI lineage: Eukaryota > Viridiplantae > Streptophyta > Magnoliopsida > Poales > Poaceae > Triticum > Triticum aestivum. The sequence goes on from NC_057810.1 coordinate 144,047,039, forward strand.
CCCAAGGGCGAGTGCTGAAAGATGTCTGCAGCGGTGAACTCCATGATCAGCGCCGAATCGGATTCGATTGGTAGGGGCGCGGAAGGTTCGGAGTCCGGAAAGGAGTCCGACACCTTAGAGTCACGGGCTTCGCAAAGGACAGGGTTGGTATTCGACTCCATCACTGTAGAGGTAGCAGCCCCCGAGGCGGTGTCCAGCCACCCGTCCTGGATTGGTGCAGTCGGCTCCGAGCTAAGGGTCGGAGAGGATACTTGTGCGGCCTCCAGGGCACTGTCCGGTGGTAGAGCTAGATCATGCCCATCGTAACAGTGCGGCGCGCTTGGCTGTGGCTTGAACCCGTCGAAGATCAAGTCTCCGCGGACGTCAGCCGTATAGTTCAAACTTCCAAATCTGACCTGATGGCCAAGGGCGTAGCTTTCGATCTGCTCCAGATGGCCAAGTGAATTGGCCCGCAGTGCAAAGCCGCCGAATACGAAGATCTATCCAGGGAGAAAAGTCTCACCCTGGACCGCGTCGTTGTTGATGATCGAAGGAGCCATCGGGCCTATAGGTGACGACACAGAGGAACTCTCAATGAAAGCACCAATGTCGGTGTCAAAACCGGCGGATCTCGGGTAGGGGGTCCCGAACTGTGCGTCTAGGCGGATGGTAACAGGAGACAAGGGACACGATGTTTTTACCCAGGTTCGGGCCCTCTCGGTGGAGGTAAAACCCTACTCCTGGTAGATTAATATTGATGATATGGGTAGTACAAGAGTAGATCTACCACGAGATCAAAGAGGCTAAACCCTAGAAGCTAGCCTATGGTATGATTGTTGTTCGTCCTACGGACTAAAACCCTCCGGTTTATATAGACACCAGAGAGGGTTAGGGTTACACAGAGTCGGTTACAATGGTAGGAGATCTACATATCCATATCGCCAAGCTTTCCTTCCACGCCAAGGAAAGTCCCATCCGGACACGGGACGAAGTCTTCAATCTTGTATCTTCATAGTCTTGGAGTCCGGCCAAAGATGATAGTTTGGCTATCCGGACACCCCCTAGTCCAGGACTCCCTTAGTGACCCTGTTCTTGAGCTTGCATGTCAAATTTATATGGTCCCAAGTAATTCTAATGCATGATATAGGCTCTAGGCACTTGTGGGAGTAGCTGCTATCAGTTTTCTTGAGTTTGATTCACTTTTGTTATGAGTTACTAAAATTTCAGAAAATTTTCAAAGGAAGAAATATGTCTAGGAAAATGTACCAAGGTGGTTCTTCAAGAAAGCAAGCACCCATGCGCGCAATGCATGAGTAAGATGATGAACCACCAAGGGAAGCTGACGTGTGGCCTTGTGAATGGCCGTCAGAAGAATTTATGGTCAATGCAGGCATCAAGGATGAATTTGATGCATATGTGCATAGTGCCAATCTTGAGGACTTCATGCAAGATAACTGTCCTCAGTACTATTATTTGACTGATTCATTTGTGAGAAGGTTTAAATTTACATCTTCGCGTAATTCTGAAAGTGTCATGTTTGATATTTATGATCAATCATATACCATGGACCTAGAAGATTTCACTACTGCTTGCAAACTCCCGCAGTGGGGTAGTGTTAATGAACCCCGTAAATCTAAATATAAAGACTTTCTTGCTAGTATCAATGTGGGAGAATCTAGAGATATAGCGCAAGCTACCATAGGGAGCATTCATTTTCCTGCTATACATTATTTTGCTCTCTTCATTGATAGATGCATTAACAGTAAGGATGAAGCATGTCACATGTGTGTTCTTGATCTTTGTGTTCTCAAGAGTGTTGTATTAGGTAATAAATATTACAACTTGGGGGCAATTGTTGCACGTAGGTTGCATAATAATGGTTTATTTGGAGGAATTTATGCGACCTGTGTTGCTAATTATCTTGGTATACCTCCACGTGAGGGCGATATAGAGTTTCCTCCCGCTTATTTATATTATAATGCTATGGTCAGTCATCATTTTCTTGAGAGGAATGAACAATTCCTCCAGTATCGACTAATCTTTGACAGACGTCGCGCTGTCCATGTTACTCTCCCTGCTCCTGCCCTTTTTGATTACCAGGCAAAAAGAAGATATGTTGTAACAAGGGAGGAGGCAACCGAATATGAGAGGAGGACGGAAGCAGCTCGCTGCCATGCCACAACTCAGGAGGCATTGGCTTCTGCATCTCAGTACGACCCCAGTTACAACTTCGGATATCAGTCGGGCTACCCATGGCCATATACCAACTTAGTCCAAAAGCCTAAGCTTGGGGGAGTACGTATTTCTCACCGACATTACATTCATGTTCACACACTAACTCTAGTTGTCGGTGCTCATACTTTTTCATTGTACTATCCATGCTAGTTTAATTTCTTTTTCTAGCTTTCTTCTTGTGTGTTTGATACACCTTAAGAAAAAAACCAAAAAAATTAGTTAGTCTAATTTCCATGCTTGTAGTAGTAATTAAAAGAAAACCCAAAAAGATTTCTCATTCTTCTTTTACTTGTCGGGAGCTTTCCCGTGTAAATAGTTTTATTTCTTTTCTTTCCTTTGGGGGTCGAGAGGAGTAGACCATAATGAAAATGTTTAGTGGGTCTCATATGCATGATTGTTGATTTCACCAAGAGCCCATATTACCTTGTCTTATCCCTTGAATTGAATGCTTCTAGATTCCAGCTTAGTCCAATGCACGTGCACTATTATTATTATCCACACCATTCGGTCGTGCAAGTGAAAGACAATAATGACGATATATGATGGACTGATCGAGATGAGAGAAGCTGGTATGAACTCGATCTCTCTTGTTTTTGTAGATATGATGAGTTCATTGTTCCTGATTCAGCCTATTATGAATAAACATGTTTGCAATGACAATTAGAGATTATAGTTGCTTATGCCATACTTAATTAGCTAGGAGCTTATAATGGTTTACCTTGCGTGCCAACATTCTGTTAAAATGGTTGTGATGTGGTATGATAGGGTGGTATCCTCCTTTGAATGAATTGAGTGACTTGACTTGGCACATGTTCACTCATGTAGTTGAAACAAAATCAACATAGCCTTCATGATATTTATGTTCATGGTGGATTATATCCTACTCATGCTTGCACTCGGCGTTGATTAATTTTAATGCATGTTCATGACTGTTGTCGCTCTCTCAGTTGGTTGCTTCCCAGTCTTTTGCTAGCCTTCACCTGTACTAAGGGGGAATACTGCTTGTGCATCCAAACTCCATAAACCCCAAAGTTATTCCATATGAGTCCACCATACCTTCCTATGTGCGGTATTTACCTGCCGTTCCAAGTAAATTTGTAAGTGCCAAACTCCAAAACTTCAAATGAAATTCTATTTTGTATGCTCCAGCAGCTCCTGTATCAACTAGGGCTGTCTGTATTTTCCATGCTAGGTGGGTTATTCTCAAGAGGAGTGGACTCTGCTCCTCATTCACGAGAAAATTGCTGGTAACTAGGATGCCCAGTCCCATGATCAAAAGATCAAATCAAACCAAAATAATTAAACAAAACTCCCCCAGGATTGTTGCTAGTTGGAGGCACCCGTTGTTTTGGGCAAGCCATGGATTGATGCTTGTGGTGGTGGGGGAGTCTAAACTTTACCATTCTGTTTGGGAACCGCCTATAATGTGTGTAGCATGGAAGATATCAAGATCTCATAGTTGTTATGTTGACAGTGAAAGTAAACCTCTCAAAATGTCATTCATCTCTATTTTAAAATTGAGCTCTCACACCTCTACAAATCCCTGCTTCCCTCTGCGACGGGCCTATATATTTAATTTTATGTTGAGTCATCACCCTCTTATTAAAAAGCACCCTCTGGAGAGCACCACTGTCATTTGCATGCATTACTATTAGGTTATATTGGGTATGACTTGACTGGATCTCTTTTAACATGAATTACAATGTTTAGTCAGTCCTTGATCATTAAAGGTGCTCTGCATTTATGTTTTGCGGTCTCAGAAAGGGCTAGCGAGATACCATCTTGTCATATCATATTATGATTGTTTTGAGAAAGTGTTGCCATCCGAGTTTTATTATTATTGCTCGCTAGTTGATTATGCCATTGATATGAGCAAACATGAGACCCAAGTGTTATTGTGAATATGGTTAGTTCATAATCTTTGCTGAAAACTGGAATGCTGGCTTTACATATTTAAAACAACAAGAGCAAACAGGGTTTGTAAAAGTTTTTCTTTATCACTTTCAGTTTATCAACGGAATTGCTTGAGGACAAGCAAAGGTTTAAGCTTGGGGAGTTGATACGTCTCCGCCGTATCTACTTTTCCAAACACTTTTGCCCTTGTTTTGGACTCTAATTTGCATGATTTGAGTGATACTAACCCGGACTGACGATGTTTCCAGCAGAACTACCATGGTGTTATTTTTGTGCAGAAATAAAAGTTCTCGGAATGACCTGAAAATCCATGGAGCAACTTTTTAGAATTAATTAAAAATACTAGCGAAAGAATTAGCGTCAGGGGCCCACACCCTGTCCACGAGGGTGTTACCTCGTGGCCCCCCTGGACGTCCACCGACCTCAACTCCAACTCCATATATTTTCTTTCCGGAGAAAAAAATCAGAGAAAAAGTTTGATTACGTTTTACGATATGAAGCCGCCGCCAAGCCCTAATCTCTCTCAGGAGGGCTGATCTGGAGTCCGTTCGGGGCTCCGGAGAGGGGGATTCGTCGCCGTTGTCATCATCAACCATCCTGCATTACCAATTTCATGATGCTCACCGCCGTCCTCAGTAATTCCATCATAGGGTCCCTGGACGGTGATGGGTTGGATGAGATTTACCATGTAATCAAGTTAGTTTTGTTAGGGTTTGATCCCTATTATCCACTATGTTCTGAGATTGATGTTGCTATGACTTTGCTATGCTTAATGCTTGTCACTAGGGCCCGAGTGCCATGATTTCAGATCTGAACCTATTATGTTTTCATAAATATATGTGAGTTCTTGATCCTATCTTGCATGTCTATAGTCACCTATTATGTGTTATGATCCGACAACCCCAAAGTGACAACAATTGGGATACTTCTCGGTGATGACCGTAGTTTGAGGAGTTCATGTATTCACTAAGTGCTAATGCTTTGGTCCGGTACTCTATTAAATGGAGGCCTTAATATCCCTTAGTTTCCATTAGGACCCCGCTGCCATGGGAGGGTAGGACAAAAGATGTCATGCAAGTTCTTTTCCATAAGCACGTATGACTATATTCGGAATACATGCCTACATTACATTGATGAATTGGAGGTAGTTCTGTGTCACCCTATGTTATAACTATTACATGAGGAATCCCATCCGACACAATTATCCTTCACTGATCCAATGCCTATGAGCTTTTCACATATTGTGCTTTGCTTATTTGCTTTACCGTTGCTACTTTTACAACTACTACAAAACTGCTATCGTTACTTTTGCTACTGTTACCATTACTATCATACTACTTTGCTACTAAACACCTTGCTGCAGATACTAAGTTATCCAGGTGTGGTTCAATTGACAACTCAACTGCTAATACTTGAGAATATTCTTTGGCTCCCCTTGTGTCGAATCCATAAATTTAGGTTGAATACTCTACCCTCAAAAACTGTTGCGATCCCCTATACTTGTGGGTTATCAGCAGGCTACGCGTTACTGAACCCGAGCGATCGATCGATCCTTGCTATTAACTGAAACCGAGTGATTCCTTCGCTACTGCTGCTAACTGAAGCCGATCGATGCTGCCTCTGGATGAACAGTGAGCGTTGTCTGGCGGTTTGGATGAACTGTTCCTGGTGGGGGTATGATGAACAGGACCCCGTGGTAGTAGAGGCCGTTGCCGCTGGATGAACAGTACCCCGATCAATCGAGCCGGTGGATGAACAGGACCCCGTGGAGGGCTGGATGAATAGGACCCCGTGGAGGGCTGGTTGAAAGTAGCCGGTGGAGGGCTGGTTGAACAGTAGCCGGTGGAGGGCTAGATGAACAGTAGCCCGTGGAGGGGTGGTTGAACAGGACCCCGTGGAGAGGGCTAGTTGAACAATTGCCGGTGGAGGAGCGGTGGAGGTTGGATGAACAGGAGCCCATGGATGAACAGTCGCAGGTGGAGGCTGGAGGAGGTCGACGGTGGATGAACAGGAGCGCGTGGAGGCAGTCGACGGTGGATGAACATTAGCCGTGGAGGCAGTCGATGGTAGACGAACAGTAGCCCGTGGAGGCAGTTGATGGTGGAGATGAACAGTATCCCGTGTAGTCCTGTTTTGCGGTACGCCACACCCCTCCCGATGAACAGGACCCCGTTTCAATCGTAGCGCTCCAACACATGTCTGTTTCCTCTGTTTTGCGGTACGCCACACCCCTCCCGTTCAACAGGACCCCGTTTCCTCCGTTTTGCGGTACACTAGACCCCTCCCAATGAACAGGATCCCATTTCGATCGTGGTTGGTCAAACACAAGGCCGTTTCCTCTGTTCTGTGGTACACCAGGCCTCGTTTCCATCATTGGTTCCGTCCTAGCCAGTTGGCTCTCGATGAACAGCACGCGTTCCGTTGCCTCCCCATGAACACGACGCATTCTGTTACCTCCCCATGAACACGACGACAACGCAGTTTCTCCGTTTTGACCCAGCCATGTACACGAGCCCTGGCCGTACGTATGCGTGAGTAGGCATTCGAGACCCCACCCGTATGTACGTACGTGGTGGTATTTTCTTTCTTGTACCCTGGTCATTTTACATACGTGTACATGCTACGTGTGCGCCTCTACTACGACACGTGCGCGCCTCTACATCGACCACTATGTACGTACATGTTCGCGCCCAGAATGACAACGCTACGTACGCTTCGACCATGTGGGTCCCGACTGTCGGGCACTTCCTTCCATGCGAAGATGTAGCTGGTGGGTCCCAGAAGTTAGGGGAAACGTTTTTTTTTCACGAAATACGGTGGCCCGTCCGGTGGGTCCCTGCTGTCAGGTGGAGGAATCATTATTTTTCGCGTAATAAGGAGGCACTTCCTTGCTGTGGTCGTGGACCCAGCTGTCAGCCTCTCCACGTACAGTACTCTTCTGATGGAAGTCGTTCCTTGACCACGTTGACCACGCCGCGCCAAGAGCACCAGGGCGGTGTGAGGGAGTCCTGGATTAAGGGTTCCTCGGGCGTCCGACTGGTTAGCCATGGGCCGGACTAATTGGTTGTGAAGATACAAAGACCGAAGACTGTACCCGTGTCTGGATGGGACTCTCCTTGGCGTGGAAGGCAAGCTTGGCGACCGAATATGCGGATTCCGTTCCTTTGTAACCGACCTTGTGTAACCCTAGTTCCTCCCAGTGTCTATATAAACTGGAGGACTTAGTCCGGAAAGTATATATACTCATTACCATAGTCATACAAGCTAGACTTCTAGGGTTTAGCCATCTCGATCTCGTGGTAGATCAACTCTTGTAATACTCATATTCATCAAGATCAATCAAGAAGGAAGTAGGGTATTACCTCCATAGAGAGGGCCCGAACCTGGGTAAACATCGTGTCCCCTGTGTCCTGTTACCATCGAACTTAGACGCATAGTTCAGGACCCCCTACCCGATATCCGCCGATTTTGACACCGACATTGCCGATGGAAGCCGTTCCTTGACCACGTTGACCACGCCGCACCGAGAGAACCAGGGCGGTGGATGACGGCGAGGCCTAGGAAGGGGATGACACAGAGCCGGGGAAGACGCGGCAGTGGATGCCCACGCGTAGAGGAGTATGAGGGTTCACTAGTTTGCTGCAGTGTGAGGCTACCATCGCTGTGGAATAACAGGGGGTGTGGGTGAGTAGATAGATAGCTTGGCCAGCGGTGGGAGTATTAGGGAGTGGTGAGGCCTCCGCGGCATTGCAGCCAGCCACAGAAGGCAGGAGCACGAGGCACGACCGGCGCTGGTTTGGGCGGCTGGAGCAAGAAGACCAGAGGTTGAAGAAGCACTACGACCATTAGATGGATATCGTATGGTCACTAGAGCTAGAATCGTGCATATTGACTAAGTTGACAAAGCCCTCTGTCCCCGTCAACTTAGTAGGCCCACAAGTTAGCCTGCCACTATACTGGGCCCCAGCTAGCAGGAGGAGTATTCATTTTTTTGTGCGTAATAAGGAGGCACTTCCTTGCGTGCGAAGATATAGCTGGTGGGTCCGAGCTGTCAGCGGTGGTAATGTTTTTTTTATGAAATACAGAGGCCCTTTTGGTGGGTCCAAGATGTCAGGTGGAGGAATCATTATTTTGCGTGTAATAAGGAGGCATTTCCTTGCGTCTGGTCCCAGATGTCAGCCTCTCCACGTACAGTCCACTTCAGATGCATGTAGGTTGTTGACGATGTTGACCAGGCCGCGCTGAGAGCACCAGGGCAGTAGACGACGACGAGGCCTAGGAAGTGAACGACACAGAGCCAGGGAAGACTCGACAGTTGTTTCCCACGCGGAGGGGAGTACCACTGTACGAGGGTTTACTGGTTCGTCTACAATCGCCGGAGAATAACAGCAGGTGTTGGTGAGTAGAGGGATGGCTAGGCCAGCGATGGGAGTACGATGGGGCAGTGAGGCCTGCGTGCCAGCACAGCCGGCCACGGGGAGGAGGGAGGAGGCAGTCCCGCCAGTGCTTGTTTGAGCGGCTAGAGCAGGAAGACCAGAGATTGAAGAAGCATGACGGCCATGATACGTCCATTTTGCATCATGCTTTTATATCGATATTTATTGCATTATGGGCTGTTAATACACGTTATGTCACAATACTTATGACTATTCTCTCTTATTTTATAAGGTTTATCATGAAGAGGGAGGATGCCAGCAGCTGGGACTCTAGCTAGAAAAGGAGCAAATATTGGAAACCTATTCTGCACAGCTCCAAAAGTCCTAAAACTCCACGAAAGTCATTTTTTGAATTAAGAAGAATTATTGAGCAAAGAAAGTACCAGAGGGGGCCCACACCCTGGCCACGAGGGTGGGGGGCGCGCCCACCCCTACTAGGCGCGCTCCCCTGTCTTGTGGGCCCCCTGGTGGCCCTCTGGTGCCCATCTTCTGCTATATGAAGTCTCTTACCCTGGAAAAAATCATAAGCAAGCTTACGGGACGAAACTCCGCCGCCACGAGGCGGAACCAATCCAGGCCTCCGGCGGAGCTGTTCTGCCAGGGAAACTTCCCTCCGGGAGGGGGAAATCATCACCATCGTCATCACCAACGATCCTCTCATCGGGAGCGGGTTAATCTCCATCAACATCTTCACCAGCACCATCTCCTCTCAAAACCCTAGTTCATCTCTTGTATCCAATCTTGTATCAAAACCACAAATTGGTACCTGTGGGTTGCTAGTAGTGTTGATTACTCCTTGTAGTTGATGCTAATTGGTTTACTTGGTGGAAGATCATATGTTTAGATCGTTAATGCATATTAATACTCCTATGATCATGAACATGAATATGCTTTGTGAGTAGTTATGTTTGTTCCTGAGGACATGGATGAACTCTTGCTATTAGTAGTCCTGTGAATTTGGTATTCGTTCGATATTTTGATGAGATGTATGTTGTCTCTCCTTTAGTGGTGTTATGTGAACATCGACTACATGACACTTCACCATTATTTGGGCCTAGAGGAAGGCATTGGGAAGTAATAAGTAGATGATGGGTTGCTAGAGTGACAGAAGCTTAAACCCTAGTTTATGCTTTGCTTCGTAAGGGGCTGATTTGGATCCACTAGTTTCTTGCTATGGTTAGGTTTACCTTAGTACTTCTTTTGTAGTTGAGGATTCTTGCAATAGGGGTTAATCATAAGTGGGATGCTTGTCCAAGAAAGGGCAGTACCCAAGAACCGGTCCACCCACATATCAAATTATCAAAGTACCGAACGCGAATCATATGAGCGTGATGAAACTAGCTTGACGATAATTCCCATGTGTCCTCGGGAGCGCTTTTCTCATTATAAGAAATTTTCCAGGCTTGTCCTTTGCTACAAAAAGGATTGGGCCACCTTGCTGCACCTTATTTACTTTCATTGCTAATTACCCGTTACAAATTATCTTATCACAAAACTATCTGTTACCTACAATTTCATTGCTTGTAGAGAATACCTTACTGAAAACCGCTTGTCATTTCCTTCTGCTCCTCATTGGGTTCGACACTTTAACTTATCGAAAGGACTATGATAGATCCCCTATACTTGTGGGTCATCAAGCCTCTTTTCTGGTGTCGTTGCCGGGGAGTGAAACGCCTTTGGTGAGTGGAACTTGGTAAGGAAACATTTATATAGTGTGCTGAATTTTTTTGTCACTTGTTACTATGGAAACTAATCCTTTGAGGGGCTTGTTCGGGGCATCTTTGCCCCAACCAGTAGAGCAAAGAGTTGCTCCTCAACCTACTGAACCTACTGAAAATGTTTACTTTGAAATTCCTTCGGGTATGATAGAGAAACTGCTAGCTAATCCCTTTGCAGGAGATGGAACATTGCATCCCGATTTACACCTTATTTATGTGGATGAAGTTTGTGGATTGTTTAAGCTTGCTGGTATTCCTGATGATGTTGTTAAGAGGACGGTCTTTCCTTTATCTTTGAAGGGAGACGCATTGACATGGTATAGGCTATGTGATGATATGGGATCTTGGAACTATAAACGATTGAAGTTGGAATTTCACCAGAAGTTCTATCCTATGCATCTTGTTCATCGTGATCGTAATTACATATATAATTTCTGGCCTTGCGAAGGAGAAAGCATCGCTCAAGCTTGGGGGAGGCTTAAGTCAATGTTATATTCATGCCTCAATCATGAGCTCTCAAGAGAAATGATTATTCAAAAAATTTATGCTCGACTTTCTCTCAATGATCGCACCATGCTCGATACTTCGTGTGATGGTTCTTGTATGTTGAAGACTATTGAATTCAAGTGGGACTTACTAGAAAATATTAAATGCAACTCTGAAGATTGGGGTTCCGATGATGGTAAGGAGTCAGGTATGACACCTAAGTTTGATTGTGTTAAATCTTTTATGGATACCGATGCTTTTCGTGGATTTAGCACTAAATATGGACTTGACTCTGAGATAGTAGCTTCTTTCTGTGAATCTTTTGCTACTCACGTTGATCTCCCTAAGGAGAAGTGGTTTAAATATAATCCTCCCATTGAAGTAAAAGTAGTTGCACCTGTTACGGTTGAAGAAAAGACTATCACTTATAATGATCCTGTCGTTCCTACTACTTATGTTGAGAAACCACCTTTCCCTATTAGTATAAAGGATCATGCTAAAGCTTCAACTGTTGTTCGTAAGAGTAATACTATAACATATACACCTCCTGAGCAAATTAAAGTTGAACCTAGTATTGCTATGGTTAAAGATCTATTGGCTGATAATATAGATGGGCATGTTATTCACTTCTGTGATGAAGCTGCTAATATTGCTAGACCAGATGGTAAGATACATAGACCTGTGGTAGGCATGCCTGTTATTTATGTTAAAATAGGAGATCATTGTTATCATGGCTTATGTGATATGGGTGCTAGTTCTCGTGCAATACCTCATTCCTTATATGAAGAAATTATGCACGATATTGCACCCGCTGAAATAGAAGGTATTGATGTTACTGTTAAGCTTGCCAATAGAGATACTATTTCACAAGTTGGGATTGTTAGAGATGTTGAAGTCTTGTGTGGGAAAGTTAAATATCCTGCTGATTTTCTTGTTCTTGGTTCCCCACAAGATAGCTTTTGTCCCATTATATTTTGTAGACCCTTCTTGAATACTGTCAATGCTAGGATTGATTGCAAAAAGGATGTTATTACTATTGGTCTAGGGAATACGGCACATGAGTTTAATTTTGCGAAATTTTGTAGACAACCCCATGATAAAGAATTGCCTAGTAAGGATGATATTATTGGTCTTTCTTATATTGTCGTGCCTCCTACTGACCCATTAGAACAATATTTGCTAGACCATGAAAATGATATGTTTATGAATGAAAGAAGGGAAATAGATGAAGTATTCCTTCAACAGGGTCCTATTCCGAAACACAACTTGCATGTTGAAATCCTAGGGGATCCTCCTCCACCCAAGGGTGATCCCGTGTTTGAGCTCAAACCTTTACCTAATAATCTTAAATATGCTTATCTTGATGAAAAGAAGATATATCATGTTATTGTTAGTGCTAACCTTTCAGAGCAAGAAGAGGAAAGATTATTGAAAACTCTGAAGAAGCACCGTGCTGCTATTGGATATACTTTGGATGATCTTAAGGGCATTAGTCCCACTATATGAAAACATAAAATTAAATTGGATGAAGGCTCCAAACCAGCTAGAGATCATCAACTACAGTTAAATCCTAAGATGAAAGAAGTGGTAAGAAAGGAGATACTAAAGCTCCTTGATGCTGGCATAATTTATCCAGTTGCTAATAGTGATTGGGTAAGTCATGTCCATTTCGTCCCCAAGAAAGGAGGTCTTACTGTTGTTCCTAATGATAAAGATGAATTGATTTCGCAAAGAATTATTACAGGTTATAGGATGGTAATTGATTTCTGTAAATTAAATAAAGCTACTAAGAAAGATCATTACCCTTTACCTTGTATTGATCAAATGCTAGAAAGACTATCCAAACATACACATTTCTGCTTTCTAGATGGTTATTCTGGTTTCTCTCAAATACCCGTGTCAGCGGACGACCAATCAAAAACTACTTTTACTTGCCCTTTTGGTACTTTTGCTTATATACGTATGCCTTTTGGTTTATGTAATGCACCTTCTACCTTTCAAAGATGCATGATGGCTATATTCTCTGACTTTTGTGAAAATATTTGTGAGGTATTCATGGATGACTTTTCCGTTTGTGGATCCTCTTTTGATGATTGCTTGAGCAACCTTGATCAAGTTTTGCAGAGATGTGAAGACACTAGTCTCGTCTTGAATTGGGGAAAGTGCCACTTTATGGTTAATGAAGGCATTGTCTTGGGGCATAAAATTTCTGAAAGAGGTATTGAAGTTGATAAAGCTAAAGTTGATGCTATTGAAAAGATGCCATGTCCCAAGGACATTAAAGGTATAATAAGTTTCCTTGGTCATGCCGGTTTTTATAGGAGGTTCATTAAGGACTTCTCTAAAATCTCTAGGCTGCTGACTAATTTATTGCAAAAAGATATTCCTTTTGTCTTTGATGATGATTGTGTAGAAGCACTTGAAATACTTAAGAAACCTTTGATCACTGCACCTATTGTTCAGCCACCTGATCGGAATTTACCCTTTGAAATCAGGTGTGATGCTAGTGATTATGCTGTAGGTGCTGTTCTAGGGCAAAGAGTTGATAAGAAATTAAATGTTATCCAGTATGCTAGTAAAACTCTTGATACTGCCCAGAGAAATTATGCTACTACTGAAAAAGAATTCTTAGCAGTTGTATTTGCTTGTGATAAGTTCAGACCTTAAATTGTTGATTCTAAAGTTACTATTCATGCTGATCATGCTGCTATTAAATATCTTATGGAAAAGAAAGATGCTAAACCTAGACTTATTAGATGGGTTCTCTTGCTCCAAGAATTTGATTTGCATATTATTGATAGAAAGGGAGCTGAGAACCCCGTTGCAGACAACTTGTCTAGGTTAGAGAATGTTCTTGATGACCCACTACCTATTGATGATAACTTTCCTGATGAACAATTAGCGGTCATTAATGCTTCTCATACTTCTCCATGGTATGCTGATTATGCTAATTACATTGTTGCTTAATTTATACCACCTAGTTTCACATACCAGCAAAAGAAAAAGTTCTTTATGATTTAAGACATTACTTCTGGGATGACCCACACCTTTATAAAGAAGGAGTAGATGGTGTTATTAGACGTTGTGTACCTGATCATGAACATGAACAGATCCTATGCAAGTGTCACTCCGAACCATATAGAGGACACCACGCTGGAGATAGAACTGCACATAAGGTATTGCAATCCGGTTTTTATTGGCCTACTCTCTTCAAAGATGCCCGTAAGTTTGTCTTGTCTTGTGATGAATGTCAAAGAATTGGTAATATTAGTAGACGTCAAGAAATGCCTATGAATTATTCTCTTGTTATTGAACCATTTGATGTTCGGGGCTTTGATTATATGGGACCTTTTCCTGCCTCTAATGGATATACACATATTTTAGTTGACGTTGATTATGTTACTAAGTGGGTAGAAGCTATTCCAACTAGTAGTGTTGATCATAACACCTCTATTAAGATGCTTAAAGAAGTTATTTTTCCGAGGTTTGGAGTCCCTAGATATCTCATGACTGATGGTGGTTCACATTTTGTTCATGGTGCTTTTCGAAAAATGCTTGCTAAGTATGATGTTAATCATAGAATTGCATCTCCTTATCACCCACAGTCTAGTGGTCAAGAAGAGTTGAGTAATAGAGAGCTCAAATTAATTTTGCAAAAGACTGTTAATAGATCTAGAAAGAATTGGTCCAAGAAACTTGACGATGCATTATGGGCCTATAGAACTACATATAAAAATCCTATGGGTATGTCTCCGTATAAGATGGTTTATGGAAAAGCATGTCACTTACCTCTCGAACTTGAACATAAAGCATATTGGGCTATTAAAGAGCTCAACTATGACTTCAAACTTGCCGGTGAGAAGAGGTTATTTGACATTAGCTCACTTGATGAATGGAGAACCCAAGCCTATGAGAATGCCAAACTGTTCAAAGAAAAAGTTAAAAGATGGCATGACAAAAGGATACAAAAGCGTGAGTTTAATGTAGGTGATTATGTGTTGCTATATCTCAGGTAATCCTATAAATGTTGAAACTAATATTATTGAAACCGTAACCCCAGAGGAATACATAAGGGACACTTTCCTGAACATTTCAGACTCCGAAAAGTAATAGGTATGTGGTACGGTAAGTAAACCGACTCCAAAATAATTCTAATAGCAATTTTTCTCCGTTTTGGAATATTTAAGAATTTAGGGAAATAGGAAGTAGTCCAGGAAGGACACGAGGCCTCCACGAGGGTGGAGGGCGCGCCCACCCTTACTGGGCGTGCCCCCTGCCTCGTGGGCACCTCGTGTGCCTTCCGGACTGCGTTTTCTTGCATGTTAATTCTTTTGGTTGGTAAAAATTCATTATATAATCTCCCGAAGGTTTTGACCACCATATCACACAAAAATCATATGTCTTTATTTCAAGCTATTGTTGTTACAGATTTAGAGCAAGATGTCTTCTCAAGAGTCAGTCGGGGAGAGTCGAGTGTCCCACCCGACGCCAGGTCCAGGAGCAAACAGCGATGCTTATCACTTTGGGCCATCAACGGAGGATGAGATGGAGGCCGACTTGAAAAGGATAGATGCCATGGAGGAGGATCAAGAAGTTACTTCTCGCTTCCAATCAGGATTCATGATGGGGGAACTACAGAGCTCAGCTATTCCAAACTCGGTCATTCCTTCCAATGTTAAATTTCTTTCTTATGAAAATATGAAAAAGAGTGTTAGTTGTTCTCCAGAAGCTATGCAGCATCCTTGGGTAAAAGGAGCTTTAGCCGTCACGGGCAAGCTCCGCAAGGAAAATAGGGACCTCAAACAACAAGTCAATAAGCTCGAGGAGGAGAATCGTATCCTCAGGGGCATCATCGCCAAGAAGATCACAACACCAACTCTGAAGAAGGAGACATAATCACATGGGTATGGGCACTCCCCTTGGCAACTGCCAAGCTTGGGGGAGGTGCCCCGATATCGTATAACCATCACACTCCTATCTTTACCGTTTTACTTAGTTCGATCTTTTTGGTAATATCTAGATCTAGTAGAATAAAGTTTTGGTATGAATTAGTTTTGAGTTTTACTTTGTGATCCTTCTATGTAATCGAGTCCTTGACCTATATAATAAAGATTAGTGTTGAGTCAAGGGCTTGGCTCTCTTGCTATGATCTTGAGAAAATAGAAAGAATAAAAAGAATAAAAGAGTTCATATTGATCTTATGGATAGTAATGACTTCACACATAGAGAGTATGAGGCTTAAAAGTTATTGGAAGTTGACAAACATAGTTTTGGTCATCGTTATAATTTATAGGAAGTAATAAAGAAAGAGAGGTTTTCACATATAAATATACTATCTTGGACATCTTTTATAATTGTGAGCACTCATTAAAGTATGACATGCTAAAGAATTGATGTCGGACAAGGAAGACAACATAATGGTTTATGTTTTCTCACATCTCAGTTAAAGTATATTGTCATGGATCGTCCAACATGTTGAGCTTGACTTTCGCCCTCATGCTAGCCAAATTCCTTGCACCAAGTAGAGATACTACTTGTGCTTCCAAATATCCTTAAACCCAGTTTTGCCATGAGAGTCCACCATACCTACCTATGGATTGAGTAAGATCATTCAAGTAAGTTGTCATGTTGCAAGCAATAAAAATTGCTCTCTAAATATGTATGACTTATTAGTGCAGAGAAAATAAGCTTTATACGATCGTGTGATATGGAAGTAATAAAAGCGACGGACTGCATAGTAAAGGTTCATATCACAAGTGGCAATATAAAGTGACATTCTTTTGCATTAAGATTTTGTGCATCCAACCCTCAAAGCACATGACAACCTCTACTTCCCTTTGCGAAGGGCCTATCTTTTACTTTATGTCTTTTACTTTATGCAAGAGTCAAGGTGATCTTCACCTTTCCCTTTTTCATTTTATCCTTTATCAAGCACCTCGTGTTGGAAAGATCCTGATATTTATATATCCAATTGGATGTAAGTTAGCATCAACTATTATTGTTGACATCACCCAAAGGTGAATACGTTGGTAGACGAAATTATAAGCCCCTATCTTTCTCAGTGTCCGATTAAAACTCCATAACCATAAGTATTGCGTGAGTGTTAGCAATTGTAGAAGACTATATGATTGTTGAGTATGTGGACTTGCTGAAAAGCTCTATTCTTGACTCTTTCTGATGTTATGATAAATTGCAATTGCTTCAATGACTGAGATTATAGTTTGCTAGTTCTCAATGAAGTTTCTGAACCATACTCGACATTGTGAATAGATTGGTACTTGAGCATAAGAAATCATATGACAAAATCTATATATGTTGTTGTTATAAGGATGATCATGATGCCCTCATGTCCGTATTTTATTTTTATCGACACCTCCATCTCTAAACATGTGGACATATTTTTCGATATCGGCTTCCGTTCGAGGACAAGCGAGGTCTAAGCTTGGGGGAGTTGATATGTCCATTTTTCATCATGCTTTTATATCGATATTTATTGCATTATGGGCTGTTATTACACGTTATGTCACAATACTTATGGCTATTCTCTCTTATTTTGCAAGGATTATCATGAAGAGGGAGGATGCCGGCAGCTGGGATTCTGGCTGGAAAAGGAGCAAATATTGGAAACCTATTCTGCACAGCTCCAAAAGTCCTGAAACTCCATGAAAGTCATTGGAATTAATAAGAATTATTGAGCAAAGAAAGCACCAGAGAGGGCCCACACCCTAGCGACGAGGGTGGGGGGCGCGCCCACCCCTACTGGGCACGCCCCCCTGTCTTGTCGGCCTCCTGCCCTCTGGTGCCCATCTTCTGCTATATGAAGTCTCTTACCCTGAAAAAAATCATAAGCAAGCTTACGGGACGAAACTCCGCTGCCACGAGGCGGAACCTTGGCGGAACCAATCTAGGGCTCCAGCGGAGCTGTTCTGCCAGGGAAAGTTCCCTCCGTGAGGGGGAAATCATCACCATCATCATCACCAACGATCCTCTCACTGGTAGGGGGTCAATCTCCATCAACATCTTCACCAGCACCATCTCCTCTCAAAACCCTAGTTCATCTCTTGTATCCAATCTTGTATCAAAACCACAAATTGGTACATGTGGGTTGCTAGTAGTGTTGATTACTCCTTGTAGTTGATGCTAATTGGTTTACTTGGTAGAAGATCATATGTTCAGATCCTTAATGCATATTAATACTCCTCCGATCATGAACATGAATATGCTTTGTGAGTAGTTATGTTTATTCCTGAGGACATGGGTGAAGTCTTGCTATTAGTAGTCATGTGAATTTGGTATTCGTTCGATATTTTGATGAGATGTATGTTGTCTCTCCTCTAGTGGTGTTATGTGAACGTCGACTACATGACACTTCACCATTATTTGGGCCTAGAGGAAGGCATTGGGAAGTAATAAATAGATGATGGGTTGCTAGAGTGACAGAAGCTTAAACCCTAGTTTATGCGTTGCTTCGTAAGGGTCTGATTTGGATCTGCTAGTTTCATGCTATGGTTAGGTTTACCTTAATACTTTTTTTGTAGTTGCGGATGCTTGCAATAGGGGTTAATCATAAGTGGGATGCTTGTCCAAGAAAGGGCAGTACCCAAGCACCGGTCCACCCACATATCAAATTATCAAAGTACCGAACGCGAATCATATGAGCATGATGAAACTAGCTTGACGATAATTCCCATGTGTCCTCGGGAGAGTTTTTCTCATTATTAGAAATTGTCCAGGCTTGTCCTTTGCTACAAAAAGGATGGGGCCACCTTGATGCACCTTATTTATTTTCATTGCTTGTCACCCGTTACAAATTATCTTATCACAAAACTATCTGTTACCTACAATTTCAGTGCTTGCAAAGAATACCTTACTGAAAACCGCTTGTCATTTCCTTCTGCTCCTCGTTGGGTTCGACACTCTTACTTATATAAAGGACTACGATAGATACCCTATACTTGTGGGTCATCAAGCCATTTGATGGACATCCAACAGTCACTGGTTGTGCGTCAACCTTTTTTTTAGGAAAGCCTCAAATCTATGGAAAACAGCATACAACCCATATGCCATTGTTTCTAATAATTTACAGGCCATTTGCTAATTCTTAAGCTTTTTTTTGGAGCCCATATTCTTTTTATTAGCATTACACCCATATTGTGGCCACGGTTAAAAAATTATATGAAATTTTGCATATTTTGGTGCGTTTGGAACTGTTTTTAATCCCGAAATTGCGAGTCACATTCAAACTGATTTTAAAAATAAATGTATATCAATATAAAATGCAACAAATTGTCCATGCATAAAAATCAATGCAATTTCAAATCTTGAAATGAAAAAAAAAGAAATTTGAAACTAATTGCCGGTTTGATGTGTTTTAAAAATGTACAACCCATTTCTCATTGCTGATAGGCCATTTTCTCGGCCAACCGAATGAAGCTCTCCTCACCTTGAAAGATTTGCAGCCCAACAGGCTTGACAAAGCAACTTACTTGGCAAATCACAAAAAAACTGAGCTAGCCATTTTCAGAAAGAGAAAAAACTACTGGGCTAGTCTGTGGTAAACATAAAAGAGAAGGCTGTCTAGACCGGCCAGAGTGCCCCGCACAACCCAGTTGACATTCGTACTTCCGTCTCAAAAACAAATTAGATAAATGCCACTCCAGTTATGGCGATTCATAAAAATTCCACTGCAATTTCCAAACTTTGAAAAATGCCACTCCAATTTGCAAACTTTGAAAAACGCAACTCCAGACTTCGAAAAATGCCACTGGAAATGGCATGAAATGGCATTTTTCAAAGTTTGGAAATTGCAGTGGCATTTCTCGGAAACACCAGATTTGGAGTGGCATTTATCAAATTAACCCAAAACAAAAATAACTGGGCAAGCTGCTGGGTCCCTGGTGTCGGCCGCTCGTTATGCAATTCTCTCGTTTATTGACTATGTTGACAATGGCATGGGACCCAGATGTCAGAAATCCATTAGGAGGAGCCATTCTTTTTATTGGCTTGAAATAAGGAGGCACTTGCTTGCGTACGGCCATGACCTTGGCGGGTCCCTGCTGTCATCCTCTCCACGTACAATCATCTCCTGATTGTGTACGCGTCAACTTGGTAGGCCCACAAGTCAGCCTCTAAACCCGTGGAGGACAAATACAACCCATTTAAAAAAATAACAACCCATTCCATACATTCAAACGGAAAGTTCAACATTCAGAGAAAAGTAACAGGTCTGATCCACATATAGAGTACTGAACTTCCACATTGATAACCATCATAGCCAAGTTAACTATCTACTCCCACTAATACTCTAGTAGTGTACAAGTACTAACATACTCTTAGCTAACTAGACGATGTTGGCCGCCATCTGCGATACACGCTAAACGCCGGCACCGGCGTCCTCTGCCTCGCCTCGGACTTGCCAGAGGTGTGATAGGGTGCGTTGCTCGCGCGCATTGGCCCTTTCCATGCCAGCGTGTTCCACCGAAGCTTTGACTTCTAAGCAAGAAACCCACTTGACGAACCGGTAGTAAAAATCGGCGTCGCAAACGCATGCGTGCCCGACAGCCTCCAGGGCTATTTGCCGGGCGCCGGCCTCCACGTAGTCGGCCCAGTTGCGGGCGCTCTACTTGTGACTTAGAGCGTCGGTGCGCTACTGCTACATGTCCCACTGGCGGCGCAAATCGGTGATATGTTGCTCCTCCGCCAAGCGGTCGCGCTCCAACAACTCCTGCTCCTCCGCCAGGCGGTCACGCTCCAACAAGTCCTCGATTTCCACATTGCCATCTAAAGACCGATAGAATTCCTCCTCCCTTTGTCTGCCTTTCAGTGAATAACCGAACACTAGTTCCGACGGTGACCGCCTCCGGCCTCGCCTATCGCGGACGGGCGGGGGCATGGCGGACGTGGCGAGAGCGAGGATAAGTGGCGAGCGATGTCGGGTCAGTGGGGGCTTATGAGGATAGGGCAAGTTGGGTCACGGTGCCACCGGAGAAGGCCGGGAAACAGTACTTATAGGCGGAAGGTAGCGCGACGGTCATCGGAATTCAATGCATAATTAAGCAGACATGGCTTAGCGCGCCAGCTTGCCGTGAAAAACTAGAGAAACTGAAATTATGACTGTGTCATCCCGTCCCGTCCGTGCTGGGTCACACGCTGGCATGACGGTCAAACAAGTGCATTCGAATCATCTCCCTCCAAGTCAATAATGATTCCATGGATTTAAAAGGCCCGTAACAATTAAAGCGCATCTTTTTCGCATCAGTTAGCTGCCTTAATTATGGCCGGCTGCATGTAGGCACGCGAAATCGCTCACAGCCAGTACACGGAGCAGCATGCAATGATTTGCGGCCGAGGGCATTAGTTGATGAATTTTAGCTGGGAGATAAGGTAGTTGCGAACATTTTCGCTGGCAGTTTCTTCAGATTCGCATGGCATTTTCTTCAGAGCAGCTTGTCAGTTTCTTCAGAGGTAGGCATTTTTATTCAAAAAACTACCAGTTCGGATCTTGCGTCGCAACTAAAACTTCCAGGAGCACATTAGTAGGCTAGCTAGTGATTGATCAGTAACTTGCAATCACTGAGCGAATAGAAATAAGGAACTGTTAATGCATCTCAATGATTCACAGATCATATACAAATATGTAGCTCCAAAAGCAAAGATCAGCCACTTCGGATCTTGCATCGCAACTAAAACCAACTAGTACGATTCCCATACATAAGATCAACATGTTAATGCATCTCAATGATTCACAGATCATATACAAATATGTAGCTCCAAAAGCAAAGATCTAGAAAAAACATTTGTTCTTCCTACTAACATGGATGCTTCTCTGGCCAACATTCAGTACAGACTAAAAGACAAATTTGTTTGTGAAGTCTACAATTACTCTTGCAAACGTAAGTGGTTTCACCAACAGCTGGAACCATGAGAATGAACCACACATGATGGAGGAACATCCACTCCAATATGATTTGGTCTTCTCTTGATCACATGGCGAGACTATTTTCGGAATACAAACTTTAACTTAGGAAAAATGATGTCCCTTGTATAATCATACCAAAGCAATGAAGCACCTAGTGTTGGCCAATAAATAGTACAACACTACTTTTCTGCAGTCCATGAAGTGACTATCCAATCTTTCTGTGTCTATTTTCAAATGGCACTGCATGCAGTGACTATATGTCGTGGGAAACGAGCACCTATGGGGCAAGGCCCCTTCTCGGTCCGGCAGGGAGCGGAGGGTGCACGAAGAGCAGATCGAGGCGAAGCACGCGAGGGATTTTACCCAGCTTCGGAGTTCTCCGGAGAGATAAAACTCCTACTGCTGCTTTGTGTTTCTATTCTGTTCTTGCTTGAGAGCGTGGGTGTGTTGTAGTTTCGAATGAGTCGAACCCCCTCTACGTGCGCATGGGCCTCCTTTTTATAGGCTAAAGGGGTCACCGACAGGTGGCAACGCAGAGAGGGGTAAAAACGTAAAAAGAGGGGTTGGTACAACCGCTATCTACAGTGCCCCCTACCTAACTCTGACGGCAGGGGACAAGGGCATTTAATGCCCGTCCGGTCACCCAAACAGTGCAGGAAACGACCGTTAAGGGCGCCACCGATCGCCACGATGGCCTTCTCATTATCTCCACTTGCCACCTCGCACCGCTTGGCTGCACAGCCGCCCGACACGTGCGCCAGGAACGATCTTGGGGCGACACATCATCGGATGCGCTGGAGCGTGGGCGCAGAGTGGTGGCTTCGCCGCGGCAAGCGCCTTGCCGTGGTCGTTGTCTTGTTGCACCCGAAAGCTTGTCGCTCGCCGGGTCTTGCCGGGAAGCGCGGCGCGTCGCGGCAAGTTCCTTGGCTGGCCTTCCCGGCAAGCTCCTCTTGCCGGGGCCTTGTCCTTCCCGGCAAGCTCCTCTTGCCGGGGCCTTGTCTTCTTAGTCAAAACACTTTGTTCTTGAATGGCATCAATAGGAATGATGGAGGATCTTGGCGGACGCCCGGCAAGCCTTGCCGTGGGGCGCTGCGACTGCCCGTGCACAAGTTCGGGGTACTAAGGTACCCCTACTTTAGTACACCAACAGGAGCCCCCAGGCCTGGGCCACACACGGTGCCGAGCGCTGTTGGGCCAGGCCCAAAACAGGGCACGGGCACACGCGGCCTGAGTCCACACCAAATCTAACTCCGTAGCCACCGCGCCCTCCCGTAACGGCACGCGTCAAACGTGGCATCGTGGGAGAGATCATGGGCAATTCTTAAATCGAGAAAGGCGTAACGTTCGCCTCTCCTCTATATAAGCAGAGGAAACAGGGGCCGTTCCCCCACCTTCGCCACTTGCAGTTTCTTCCTCAGAAAGCTTCGCCGCTCCCCTCCGCTTCCCAAGCCGAAAGAGAGCAGCGCTCCGCCCCTCGTCGCCGCCGTCGCCACCAACGCCTCCGCGCTCCCCCACCGCCTCCGCCATGGCTCCGAAGACCGGGAAGAGTGCAAAGTCGACCGAGGCGCTGCGGCTCGAGGCGCTGCGTAAGGAGCGAGCACTCCCCCTCCCCCCCCCCGAGCTCACCCCGAAGGCGCTGCGGGAGGAGTTCTATCTCTTCTGGTCGACGGAGACGCCGGCGCATCCGCGCACGCCGGTGCTCTCCGCCGAAGCTTCTACTTCGAAGCGGTGCCCAAAAGGGTATCATTTCTTTCCAGTGTTCTTCTACTACAGGCTCTGCCCGCCCTTTTCCGATTTCTTCTGCAACGTCATGGATACATATGGGCTCCATCTCCTTGACTTCACCCCCAACGCCGTTCTGACAATGGCGGTTTTCACGCATCTTTGCGAGAACTTCGTCGGAATCCACCCCAACGTTGCCCTTTTCCGCCATTATTTCATTCCCCGGGTCAAGAAAGGAGAGCCCTTGTCGGGCGGGGTCTCCTGGATCTCAAGGGTCGGCAAGAAGGAGGTGTATCTGGAGGGGGAGCTCCGCAGCAAATGGGACGAGTGGAGGGCAGAATGGTGTTGGATTGTTGACGCAGATCCGCAGCCCTTCACCAATTTGCGCCAGACCGGAGTAGTGTGCGGCGGCGACTAGAGCGCTCTGGGGGCAGACGATGCCAAGCTGAAGATTGCCACCACCCGGATTTTGCGGCTCAGGCTTGCCGGGCTCACAGTAGGGGCCGTTGGCGCGGACTTTCTTCGTCGCCGCATCGCCCCTCTGCAGGAGAGGGGGAGGCCTGCCTGGCTGTTTGGCGGCCCGGCGGATATCATGAGGCTGCGTCCAGGCCTCAACTTCATCTTTACTATATTGGAGTTGGATGGGATGCTCAAGGAGCTATTCAAGCACGATGCCAACCATCCGGAGTGGTTCAGGCTGCCGCAGGGCGTCATCCCACTGTGCAACAACTCCCAGCTTGATCGCATCCGTGCAATGATGCCGGAGTGCGACTCGCACGGGATTATCCCAACTTGGAAGGAGCCCGCCGACGACGTCGTGCGGCAATTCTTCGATAGCTTGGTGGAGGTAGCAGTCCATGCCGACGAGCAGAGGCTCCTCACCCGCGACACCACCGACGACGAGATGCGGTACATCGCCACCAGGGCCGAAGAGGCGGCGGCAGCCGCCGCCGCGGGCGACTTTGGGTTTACTTTGGAGGAGGCAGAGGCAGCCGAGGCGGCAAGCCTTGCTGACTGAGAAGATCTTGGCGGGGAGATCGTTGGCGAGGGGGCCCCCGAAGCCGAGGCGAGTGAGCCTGCCGGGGGCGCAAGTGGCCAGCCATCTTCGAGCAGCTTGCCGCAGGCGAAGCCCCCAGCGCAGCCCCCAGCGTAACCAAGAAGGCGCCTCCGTAGGACTGGAGACACAACAGGGCGGCAGACAGGCCAGCAGCCGCAGCGCCGCGGGACACGCTCCACCGCGGCAAGTACCGTTGCCGCGGGATCATCCCATGCCGCGCCGGCAACTGGGGCGGGATCTTCTCGAGCCGCCACGCCTGATCCTGCCGCAGCTCCCGGCAAGCATCTAAGGGAACCTACTCCTCCGCCTCACCGCGCAGAAAGGGTACCAGACTTCGACCTCTCCGCGCTGAGCTCCGACGAGGAGGAAGAAGATGAGGAGGAGTAAGACTTTCTCCTTGTTGTACTTGTATTTCTTCGATTTTTGTTGTTTCTTGTCTTGCATCTGATCTGCTTCCCTCTGAACCTCGTTCCATTTCAGGACTCTGGCCGAGAGAGCGGCGAAGAGGGCCAAGGTCCCCGTGGTTGTCATTGAGGACGATCCTGCTGTGATGGCAGAGGACACGTCCGAGACCACCTTGATGGACCCAATACCCTCTCCTCGAAGCAGCCCCCAGCACAGCCCCCAGCGTAAGTATTTGTTCACTTCCTGTTGTGGGGCGTGCATGAGCGCTCTTTTCTTTGTTGATATCTTGATTGTTGACTTGCTTGTGTAGGAGCAGAGCAGGCCCATCAGGAGCAACCAGAAGCCGCTCCAGAGGTGCTGTCTGCTTCGACTACGCCGCCAAGGGGCGATTCTCTGACAAGTGAGCATTCTCCGGCAAGAGAGAGGTCCCCGGCAAGGGACGGAACCAGTGAGCCTTCAGTGGTGGAGCCCATGGTCACAGAGCCCAGCACAGGTAACCCTCCTTGTCGGAAATTTTCCCTTGGGTTCTTCTTCTGATCTTCTTTTGGACATTTGCTTGACTTTTTCTCCCCCCTTTTCCTGCATTCAGATACTCTCTCCACGGAGCCAATGGAGACCGAGGTCACCAGCGAGGAGAACGTGCGCGGCGATACTGATGATGCCGCTGCTACTGAAGAGGAGGCCGGCGCTGATGACCCCGCCGACGAGGAGGCCGCCAAGGCTGCTGGCGCTGGAGCTGGCGAGGGGTCCGGCGACCACACTGACGACCCGGGGGCCGCAGGAGCGCAAGGCGCTATGCCGACCGCCGACCCCTCCGCCGCTGATGCAGCGCCAGGCCCCGAAGAGCCCCAGCCCGGCGCCTACTTGAAGGTCAGCGAAGGTGTCTACATCAAGCTTCCCTGGGCGTCGAGCTCCAGGGCGTCGGTCGAAGGAGAGGAATTTGATAGGGAGGTGCTCGCCTCTACTGGGCCGACAGTGGTTGATGCGCCAAGCAGCAGCGGCGGCGAGTCCGAGGAGGAGCAGTTGTTCCGGAAGTTGGTGTCACTCTACCGCGCCCGGCAAGCGAAGCTGGAGTCTCGGGAAGCGCTTGTCGCGCAGGCGGGTGTTGACATAGAGAAGCATGTGGAGGAGCTCCAAAGCCGCCACCAAGAGGCCCTCCGGTCTATTGCTGAGGAGAGGGCGCAACTTGTGGAGGCGAAAAAGGCGTTCATCCTTGAAAAGGCTGAAGCCGAGGAGCAGCAGAGGCTCGCCGCCGAGGAGTTGTCCAGGCGGGAAGGTGAACTGACGCAGAAAAAGGTTAACCTAGACAGCCACGAGGAGGAGCTCGCCGCACGGGAGCAATCACTTGGCGGGGCGCTCAAGGAAGCGGAGGATGCTGCCGCAGCTGCTGAGGCCACAAAGAAGGAATTGGAGGTGAAGGTGACGCAGCTGGAGGCAGACATGAAAGGGAAGAATGAGGAGCTTGCCGCACTCCAGCGTGAACGTGAGAAGGATGCCCTTGCTCATGGCGAACTGCAAGTTCAACTCGCTAACAAGACCAAGGAACTGAACACCGCCAAGGACTCAAGTGCTGATCTGGAGCTGAAGTTGGCCACACTGACGGAGACGCTGGACGGCGCCAAGAGGCGAGAGGATGACTTGAAGAAAGAGATCAAGGGCAACGAGGAGCTGCTAATGAGGGCCGCCGAGACTCAAAACACCTTCAGGGCTACGGTGGAGCTCTGGACAGAGGGCCTCATCAACATTGCCGCAACCATCGACGAGGAGCTGGCGCAACTGGACTTGGCGGGCTTCGGGTACTCCACTGACGAGAATCTTCAACCCAGCGCCAAGCTCACTCTATTCTTCAAGGGCGTGGTGACGGCTCTCCAGCAACTCCGGGAAAGGATCCCAAAGCAGTTGGCTGACGAGTCGCGTGCCATCTGTGCCAGAGTCTTGGAGAAGGTGTTGGTGAAGGTGCTTTTCCGCAATCCAACCCTCAACCTCACCAACGTTCTCAAGAAGCTGCCGGCAGGTGCTGATCTTGCGGAGCTCAAAGCCCTTGTCGCACCCATTGTGGACAAGGTGAATGAAGTCAGAAGGGTCGACGGTGATCGTGTAGACTAGGCCGCCCTTTTCCTCCTTTTTCTTGCCGCTGCTAGACATGTCATAGGAACAATCCATTAGAGCGCGACAAGTTATTCATTGTAGTATAACTTTATCCTGGGTATATCTGCTATGTTATTTCCTTTACTTGATTCCCTCCTTTGTATGTTTTTACCCTACGCTTTTAGGGGACTTGCCGGCGCAGGCACCCTTGCCGCGAGCGCTGAGTGCGGAACATCAGCAGCCTGCTGGTGGTGTTGCCTCCGGCAAGAAACCTTGTCGGGACTAGTCGCAGCACACTTACATTGTTGAGCGGACTCGAAACAAAGTAAGGGCACAACCAGCCACGAGTCGGTTCCTCCGCGCACAGGTTTTCCATACAAAGCACGGTCGTTCAAGGAAGATAACTTTAAAAATTTAAAACTGATTGTGCTCAAACTTTGGCAACTTAGCTTTTCTGTCGTCTGTGTCCCGGCAAGGCTATACTTCTTTGAACGACGCCTGGTCCACACCATTATCTTCTCCTTCCCCCCCGGTGAACTTGTGGGCGAAGGAACCTTCTTTTTGAGAAAAAGAAAGAAGAGAAAATAAAGGTATGGAGCCTTAAGGCTCGTTATTGCTTACCGGGGGCTAGTGCTGCACAAAGTGTCAGATAATGCATGCAAAAAGAAAGAAAGCATGAAATTTGACAACATGTGGTGAGCATATGATCTTTATTTATGCACGGGATCTGCACCCGGCTTTGTACAAAGGGTTACATGCAATAGCGGCAAGGCTTGTACAAAAGGTGGTTGTCAGAACAGCGGGTTCCGGCAACCGCGCCTTATGGGTAAAACTTACGAAGATGCTCTATATTCCAGGAGTTGCTCACCGGAAAGCCATCTTCGGTCTCAAGGCGGACATCGCCGGGCCTAGTGACTCGTTTTACCCGATAAGGGCCTTCCCACTTCGGCGTCAACTTGTTGGAATTCTTGGCGGATTGAACGCGCCGAAGAACAAGGTCACCTTCCTCGAAACTTCTGGCATTAACTTTGCGGCTATGATAGCGACGCAAAGCTTGCTGGTAGCGAGCAGCTCGTACAGCAGCCTGAAGACGATCCTCCTCGAGGAGCAGCGCGTTATCTTGCCGCAGCTGCTCTTGCTCAAGCTCATCATAAGCAAGCACTCGAGGCGATCCGTATATGAGTTCCGTGGGGAGAACTGCCTCTGCTCCGTAGACGAGAGCAAAAGGTGTCTGGCCAGTGGCTCGACTTGGCGTCGTCCTGATCAACCAAAGAACCACTGGCAGCTCCTCGATCCAGTTTCTTCCGCACTTGTGCAGCCTGTCGAAAGTCCTGGTCTTGAGCCCGCGCAGCACTTCAGTGTTTGCACTCTCCGCTTGACCGTTGCTTCTCGGGTGAGCAACAGAAGCGAAGCAGATCTTGGCGCCAAGATCTTGGACGTACTGCATGAAGGTGTGGCTCGTGAATTGTGTGCCATTGTCGGTGATGATCCTGTTAGGGACTCCGAAACGGCAAACAATTGACCTGAAGAACTTGACTGCTGACTGTGCTGTCACCTTCCTCACTGCTTCCACCTCTGGCCACTTCGTGAACTTGTCGATTGCCACGTACAAGTACTCGAAGCCCCCGACAGCTCGGGGAAAGGGGCCGAGGATGTCGAGCCCCCAGACCGAAAATGGCCAGGATAAAGGGATTGTTTGGAGAGCTTGAGCTGGTTGATGTATCTGTTTGGAGTGGAACTGGCACGCTTCACACTTGGTTACTTGTGCAGTTGCATCCTGGAGGGCTGTCGGCCAAAAGAAACCTTGCCGGAAGGCTTTGCCGGCAAGTGCTCTTGCGCCAATGTGGTGGCCACATATGCCTCCATGTATCTCCGCCAACAGCTCATGTCCTTCTTCCCGGGAAATGCACTTCAATTTCACTCCGTTGAATCTTCTTCTGTACAGTATGTCATCGACAAACTGGTACATACTTGATTGCCGGCTACTCTCTCCGCTTCTTCTTGCTCTTCGGGAAGTTCTCCTGTTTGAAGGAAATGGACGATCTGCTGTGCCCATGCCGGAGCTTGTGGCTCAACGACAAGGACTAAAGGTGCAAATGCTGCTGTGGGAACATCTGCTTCCATGGCAAGAACCTATGACTCAGCCGGAGCGTGATGCTCCCCGGCAAGCGTGTCAGGACACAACTTGTCGGGAGTGTCTGCTTCAACGAAACAAACCCTAGGGCTTGTCGGAGCAGACTGCTCCTCAGCACTCTTTGTGTTGATCTTGGGGACCTTCTTGGCGGCGGCTTCGGGGAGCTCTGCCGGAAAGTAGTCGCCAGTAATCAACTTCCTCTTCTTGCTCTGTCCAGTTGATGGTGTCACAGATGGTTGAGTCAGCTTGAGCACAAAAATCCCTGGTTCCACAGGCAACTTGAGTGCGGCGCATTTTGACAGGCCATCTGCAATGTCGTTCTGAGCTCTCGGAACATGCTCCATCTGCAGGCTGTCAAAATGCTCTTCTAACTTTCTCACTTCATCAATGTAAGCTTCGATCAACGGACTCTGAAAGTCTTTGTTTACTTGGCGGACGACAAGCTGCGAGTCACCCCTGACAATGAGCTTCTTGATCCCAAGGTCTGCCGCAATCCTAAGCCCGGCAAGCAAGCCCTCATACTCTGCAGTATTGTTTGTCGCTTGCTCCTTGGGAAAGTGCATCTGGACCACGTACTCGAGGTGCTCTCTGGTGGGGGCGACAAGTAACACACCCTCACCGGCGCCTTGCAGCGAGAAGGAACCATCAAAGTACATGATCCATTCTCTGCTTGCCTCCTTGACGGGGATGCTCGTCTCTGGAGTTTCTTCATCAGGTGTTGGCGTCCATTCTGCTATGAATTCTGCCAACGCTCGGCTCTGGATAGTTGAGGTACTCTCAAACTTGAGGCCAAAGCTTGAAAATTCCAGTGCCCACTCGACAATCCTGCCTGTTGCCTCTGGATTTTGCAGTATCCTCTTCAACGGAAAGCGAGTGACTACTGTGATCTCATGTGCCTGAAAGTAATGGCGCAGCTTCCTCGAGGCCATGAGAAGGCCGAAAAGCAACTTTTGCACCCCAGAGTACCTTGACCTAGCCCCCTGTAGAAGGGAACTGACAAAATAAACTGGGCGCTGCACCATCTTCTTTTGTCTCTCTTCCTGTGGCTGCACAGATCCATCCTTGTCGGGACCAGAGCTTGTCGGGGAAGCCCCCTGCTTGTCGCTGGACTCGCTTGCCGTGGTCGCTGGCTCATCATCCGCCTCTCTCTCCGCTACTAACGCAGCACTAACCACTTGATTGGTTGCCGCTAGATACAGCATCAACTTCTCTTGTGGCTTAGGTGCGACAAGTATTGGAGTGGAGGACATGTATCTCTTCAAGTCCTGTAGCGCAGCCTCCACCTCCGGAGTCCATTTCATTGGACCTGCCTTTTTCAAAATTTTGAAAAATGGCAGGGCGCGCTCAGCAGACTTAGAGATGAACCTACTGAGAGCAGCAACGCAGCCGGCAAGCCTTCGCACATCCTTGACGCGCTTCGGTGCTTCGATCTGCTCAATTGCCTTGATCTTGTCGGGATTGGCTTCAATCCCCCTCTGGGATACAAAGAACCCGAGAAGCTTGCCGGAAGGAACTCCAAACACGCACTTCTCGGGGTTCAACTTGAGATTGATCTTGCACAGATTTGTGAAGGTTTCGTCCAAATCTTGGATCAGAGTTTCTCTGTCCTTGCTCTTGACCACTATGTCATCCATGTAAGCTTCTACATTTCTGTGCAACTGTGGCTCAAAAGCATGGCTGACTACTCTTGCAAATGTTGAACCAGCATTCTTTAGTCCAAAAGGCATCCGTACAAAGCAGTACGTGCCACATGGAGTAATGAATGCGGTTTTCTCTTCATCCTCTCCTGCCATGAAGATCTGATGATATCCTGAGTATGCATCAAGAAATGAAAGCAAATCACATCCGGCCGTGGAGTCGACAATCTGGTCAATGCGCGGCAAGGGAAATGGATCCTTGGGACAAGCTTTATTAACATCAGTGAAATCAATACAAAGCCTCCACTTCCCGTTCGCCTTGCGCACGACTACTGGATTGGCTAACCACGTTGGATGGAGTACTCCTCGGACAAGGCCTGCTGCTTCCAACTTCTTGATCTCTTCCGCAATGAACTCTTGGCGTTCCACCGCTTGCTTCCTAACTCTCTGCTTGACGGGCCGCGCGTGAGGACAAACGGCAAGGTGGTGCTCAATTACTTTCCTGGGAACACCGGGGATGTCAGATGGTTGCCATGCAAACACATCGACATTCGCCCGCAGGAAAGCAACGAGCGTGCTTTCCTATTTAGGGTCAAGCGTGGCACTGATGGTGAAGGTACCACCAGTGCCGTCCTCCTTGGCGGCCACTTTCTTGGTCTCTGGTGATGCTGTCTTTGCCTTCTTGCACTTGCCGGTGGAGCTCGATGGTGCGTCCTCGATGGTAGCGCAGCACTCCGAAGAGGTGCGCTTGCCGGAGTGAGCATCAGAGCTACTCTTGCCGGACTTGGACTTGGTCTTCTTCTTCCCCCCGAGAGCTTCAGCGGCAAGTGGTTTGCGTTCTGCTGCGGCTGCTGCTTCCCGGTAGATCTTGTCGGTATAGATAAGGGCATCTTTCTTGTCGCCGGGGACAGAAATGACACTTATCGGACCGGGCATCTTGAGCACGTTGTAAGCATAATGAGAAGCTGCCATGAACTTGGCGAGCGCTGGACGGCCAAGTATCCCATTGTAGGGCAATGGGAAATCAGCAACGTCAAAGGTGACCTTCTCTGTCCTAAAGTTCAGCTCGCTGCCAAATGTCACTGGCAGTGTAATCTTCCCCTTCGGCTTGCTCCTTCCCGGGTTAATTGCTTGAAAGGTACCAGTCTCTTCGAGCTCGCTGTCGGGGATCTGGAGCTTCTTGAGCACCGCGGAGGAGATCATATTCAATCCGGCCCCGCCGTCAACCAGCATCTTTGTGACCTTGAGGTTGCGGATGGTTGGCGATACCAACATCGGCAAGCACCCGACTGCCGTTATGCGATCAGGGTGATCCTCAACATCGAAGATGATGGGCGTGCTGGACCACTTCAGAGGCTTGCGCGACTCAACTGACGGTTCCGCTGCATTAACCTCCCGCACCCACTGTTTGAGCTTGCGGTGCGAGGTATGCAGAGAAGCACCGCCGGCGACGCACAAAACCTCTGTTGCCTTCTGAAACTCCTGCTTGTCGGTCTCATCCTTGTCCATCTCATCATCTTCATCTTCGTCTTCGTCCTTGTCGCGGCCGCGGGGAGGTTTGTCTCCTTGTCGTTGCTTAGCCTTGCCGCGGCGCCCTCCCCGGGCGGGACGCTTCTTGTCGGATCCTCCACCACCTTCTTGGGCCTTCTCCTTGTCGCGGCGCTCGTATTCAGCCTTCTATAGCTCAACAAGCTGCTCAACCTTCTTGCAGGCCTGGAGGTCATGGCCCTTGGTGCGGTGGATCTTGCAGTACTGCTTGCCGGAGCCGTCCTGCTTGTCGGCGGCCACCACAGCCTCGCCGGAGTCACCAGCTTTGGCCTTCTCAGCGCCACCTCCGTTGCCGGACTGCTCGACAACTAGCACATCCTTGGCTTTCCTCTTTCTGTTATTCCGCCTCCGGTTCTTCTTTGCCGGGGCGGCATCCTCACTGTCTGACCCTTCTGCTCCTGCGTTCTCTCCGGGGAGTTTCCTCCCCTCCTCAGCACGTGCACACTTGTCGGCCAGAGCATATAGCTCGCTGACATCTCTGATTTTGCACATCGCCATCTCCACCCTCATCCTGCGATTACGCACGTTCTGATGGAACGCGCTGATAACCGCGACAGGGTGGACGTCTGGGATGTTGCGCTGCACTTGGCTGAATCTTTGAATGTACTTGCGCAGGGGTTCTCCTTCCTTCTGGGCGAGCAGATGAAGATCGCTTTCCTGGCCATGGGGCTTGTGGCCGCCTGTGAAAGCACCGACAAACTGATGGCACAGGTCCTCCCATGAAGAGATGGAATTGTCCGGCAAGTGCATGAGCCACGATCTGACGTTGGGCCTGAGCACCAGTGGGAAGTAGTTGGCGAGGATCTTCTCGTCTCGCCCCCTGGCCGCCTGCACCGCGATGGTGTAAACGCTGAGGAACTCCGACGGATGTATCCTGCCATCGTACTTCTCGGGTACATCTGGCTTGAAGTTCTTGGTACTGGGCCACTGGACCTGCCGCAGCTCACGAGTGAACGCAAGGCAACCTACCGCGTACGGCAAGTCGCCTGGTTCCCCTGGCGCATGCATATCAATAGTGGGCCGAGCGCGCTGGTCTGACTGACGCCGCGCTTCTCTTCGACGCTCGATGCGAGTACGAGCGTCTTCCTGTCGTCGTTCTTGGAGAACTTGGCGCTGATCGCGACGAGCTCGCGGGTCCGACGACGCGGTGGAGTCGGTGTCGAGGTTGGCCCGGCGAGTCGGCGATCTTGGCCTTCGGGGTGGGGAGTGCACGGTGGTGGCACCCCCACCAGTCTTGTCGCCATCGGCTTGCGCCTGGGCGTCTTGCCGCGGTTTTGACTTGCTTGGTTGCCGGGGCTTGTCGCCGTTGGCGAAGTCGATGAGGCTCTGGATGGTGATCCTCCAGTCGTCGATCTTGTCCGGCGCTGGAGGGTAGTCTAGTAGCAGTTGGGCTCGAGCCAACGCTTCTTCTGGGGTTTTCGGCGGCGGGGGTGAACGACGCGAGGAGCGGGATATGCTCAAACTTCTAACAGTGTTAGAAGGAGCAACATCTCGTCCAGGCGACCGTGCCGCGCTCGCGCCAACATGCTGGCGTGTGTGCTGGCCTTGAGCGTCCCGTGATCCGCCGGCTTGGCCTTGTTCCAATGCGAGCACGGTGCCAGGAGCACCATGGCGTTGTCGATCCCGCGCCTCCTGAGAGGGATGCAGTGCATGCACGGACGCCGAGGTTTGTCGGGCCTTGTCATTGGATCTAGTGACGATGTGAGTCCCCCCGTCGGCGCCCGTTCCTCCGCCGGCGTCTACCCCACCGCCTGTTTGCTCCGGCGGCGGTGGGATCGACGTGGACGGAACGGCCACCTTCGAAGCCTTCCTCTTCGGTGGCATGTCGATGAAGATGTTGATGTAGCGCACGCGAAGACCGGATCAAGTTCGCACAACCTCGACGCCCCCTACCTGGCGCGCCAAAGATGTCGTGGGAAACGAGCACCTATGGGGCAGGGCCCCTTCTCGGTCCGGCAGGGAGCAGAGGGCGCACGAAGAGCAGATCGAGGCGAAGCACACGAGGGATTTTACCCAGCTTCGGAGCTCTCCGGAGATATAAAACTCCTACTGCTGCTTTGTGTTTCTATTCTGTTCTTGCTTGAGAGCGTGGGTGTGTTGTAGTTTCGAATGAGTCGAACCCCCTCTACGTGCGCATGGGCCTCCTTTTTATAGGCTAAAGGGGTCACCGACAGGTGGCAACGCAAAGAGGGGTAAAAACGTAAAAAGAGGGGTTGGTACAACCGCTATCTGCAGTGCCCCCTACCTAACTCTGACGGCAGGGGACAAGGGCATTTAATGCCCGTCCGGTCGCCCAAACAGTGCAGGAAACGACCGTTAGGGGCGCCACCGATCGCCACGATGGCCTTCTCGTCATCTCCACTTGCCACCTCGCACCGCTTGGCTGCGAAGCCACCCGACACGTGCGCCAGGAATGATATTGGGGTGACACGTCGTCGGATGCCCTGGAGCATGGGCGCAGAGTGGTGGCTTCGCCGCGGCAAGCGCCTTGCCGCGGTCGTTGTCTTATTGCACCCGAAAGCTTGTCGCTTCCTTGGCTGGCCTTCCCGGCAAGCTCCTCTTGCTGGGGCCTTGTCTTCTTAGTAAAAACACTTTGTTCTTGAATGGCATCAATAGGAATGATGGAGGATCTTGGCGGACGCCCGGCAAGCCTTGCCGCGGGGCGCTGCGACTGCCCGTGCACAAGTTCGGGGTACTAAGGTACCCCTACTTTAGTACACCGACACTATATCATTCTCTTGTGCAGTTCAACCAAAATTGCGGTCACTTTGTGTGTTTGCGAAATATCAACGGGTAGACATATCTGTCTGCACAGATATCAAGCCGCTATTAAACATATACCCCACTTGTATTTTCGGTTTAAACATGTCTCTTCCGCTTAGCATCTGTCATGTTTTGCATTGGACAATTTGATACAGTCATGTTTTGCCCTGGACAATTTCATACTGAATTGATTTGCTGGTTCAGAGCAGAAATATAGCGCCTATTCTTCATCAGACAAAGGATATCCATGTTCACAGTGATGGAAGAGGTGAAATTGATGCAACCGAAATTGAGCATCCAATCATTGAATCCTGTCCTGCACCTCCAATGTAGGTCCACCCTGCCAATAAATTCATATGCAAACCACTAGTATTACTATCTAATGACAGTACAAAAAGAGTAGCAAGATAGTAGCAAACCATGTACCTTCGTAATGAACAGCTCATAGTGCCACCAATTGGATATAAAGGTTTGGAAGAAAACATGCTCCCAATGTTGAACCAGTTGGACTTTTTGTGCAGTTCCACTAAAATCGAGCATCTCTGTTTGCATAGATATTGAAAGTGTGATTACTATAAAAGTGGCACTAGTTGAAGCATAGACTCACAAATATAAGCATTCCAATTTCTTAATGGGAAAAGGTAGCAAGACTGTTTCGAACCACCTGTTTGAAGGAATAAATAAGGCAATAGCGGCTGATGTCAGAAAGGCATATATAGTTCTTTCTGAAAGAATGATCGATTCCTGACCTTTCCTCTTCTTTTAAGCATATTTTGTGCAGTTCAACTAAAATAAAATGCCATCACCGCCTTCACAATTCAGTGACACTGTACAAAAGGAAATGACTTAACATTACATCATGATGTCAGGTATGTAGTCGACAGGCATTAGAGACAAACTTACAAACCTCCTCCGATAACATAATGAACATTAATTTAACAAAGGTGTGACTAGCTTTACCGGGATAATTTGAGTGAACTCTACACCCTCTATTCCTTAATATAAGACATTTTCGCGGTTCAATTTAAAGTACCCAAACGTCTAGTATTTAGAAAAATAGGTAGTACTTTTCTTGAGCACATATCTGGGAAAGCTTGCCACAGTTTATTTATGTCCATACGCTAATGCAACACCATTCGAAATTTCGAATACTACAAATATACACTAATCCAGTGGCTAGTGCAATAGTAGAGTAGTTATTTTATTACAGGGTAAAGTACAATGGTTTTAGTGAACAGATTTCAATAAACTCTAGCACTAGAAGATTTCTATTAGAATTAACAATATAAAATGTAAAGGTAACACGTTTCAGCATTGGTATACTAGTTGTGCATGACCATTAAACCAAATACAAAAGTCTGAAGGTAACTAGCATTATTAACTAATGACAGTATAAAATTTTTGCAAACCATGGACCTCCAAGGTAAATATCATTCTGAACTCGGGGGGACCTTCAAAATTTCTATCCCAATCTTGATAATCGATCAAACATAAAAACTTGATCGAACGAATCAAGAGAACAACCGGAGGAGGAGGTGCCCACTCTTGACCTTTCCTCTTGTCTTCATAATTTTTTGTGCAATTTAACCAAAATAAAATGACATCAACGCCTTGGCATTTTAGTGACACTGTACAAAAAAATTAACTTATCTCATGAAAGTGAGGTATGTAATCTATAAGCATTAACAGTTCAAAAATCCGAAGGTAGTTACAAGTTTCATCGTTGGTATACTGGCTGTGCAACAACATTAGAATGCCTTAGCTGAAAAATCTTTAATACATCGACAATCAATAGTTAACCCTGAAATAATCTAGTGACATTAAATGGCATTGCTTAAATTTATCAGTGGCATCAGACTAAGTACGACATTAGTTAAATGTGGCATCACTTTAGCAGTAGCATTGCTTGACTTGACTACTGGTGTTATACTAACAACAAAAAGTGACAATAAGAGCATGGGAGGCCCATTCGGACAGTGGGCGCACCATTACGATGTACCTCCATGGACGCATAGAGTGGTGAGGGAGGTATGGTTTCCCAGAGCAACAAATATCCAGGCAGCATATGTGGAATATGTCCCATTTTTGTTCCCTTTAGCCACCTTTTTCCTATGTTAGGACAACATACTTATCGACCTGGTCATTCTCTATTGCGTTGTCATGCCTTTCTACCCTTCTTCAAACAAGAGAGACGGGACTCGTTCCTTAGCTACTGATTTCCCCCTTTCAACCCAGATGCTGGTTCGATGCCTACTCTCTTCGACAGTATAGTCTCCCTTCCTTTCCTTATTCAACCCAGACATGGATTAGTCTGCATGAAGTAGGGTTTCCTTTAATAGTGCAAATTAAGGTTTTCGTCTGCATGACCAGCAGAGCAGAGGATAGGAAATTGGGAAGATGGTGGAGTGGAAAAAGATCCACATGCAGTGACGTGGCAGATGGGGCAATAGAACAGGGGTATGGTTCGAAAAGAGGTAGCATACCTGAGGGTCAGCGGGAAGTGGCTTCGCTCGTGGTCGTCGTCCTCCGCATGCACTATGGCAGCGAGCTTGGGGACGGAGGCCATCCCGCGCGGGCGCTAGGTCTGAGAGGACGACCTTGTCGTCAGTGCATGACCTTGCTCGCCGACGACGAGTGCGTCAACGCTTCGCGTCCTTTTCTTCCCCGGCGGATCTGTGACCACCGTGAGGAGGGAGAGAAAGGCCATATTTTTAGATCTGGAGAGAGGGTGATAGTGTGAGAAGCAAGTGGGCAACCCTTAGCAATAAAGCTCTAAAGCTCTGGCCTATATATCCTTTTTATACTACTAGTACTAGAGGTGGAGTAGTGGTTGAGTAGTTTATATTTTCTTTGCAAACAGTACCAGTTAGTCGTGCTTCAAAACTGAATGGCATGCCATTAAAAAAATAAAGGTCGATAACTAATGTGGCACCCCGGGCCAACGCGGCCAGATCACATTTTGCACGAGAAATTATACACCATGTTTTGTTGACATGTGGCCCGTTCCAACATGTCAGTGAGACAACGGCGAGTCCTTTTGTACAATTTCGGAAAGGATGTGTAGGCCGGGGCGCCTCTTTGTGTACCGTGGCAAACTGGCAACCATCCACCGACTCTTCGCCTTTCCCTCTCGATTTGGAACTACTATCGCACACTCTTCCTCCCTCCTCCATTTTCCTTCACCCTTTCTTCTGTCATTGTTCAACCGTCTTCTCCATGGAGGGAACAAGTCGGAAACAACCCCGTTATTCTTGCCCCGATCTGAAATATGACGTGGTGGGGGAACTAATTGATCGGTGCGACGTCATCACCTCAGCTAGCATGGCAGGTTCGTTCAAAACCATTCTCGACTCAACTAATAACATCATTACAAGGAACCCAAGGGTACAGGAGTAGTTTGATCTCCCTTATCTTCTTTGCTATAAGCCTGTTTGCATGGGCGCGGATGACGGAGGCCTCACCTTGTGCAAGTTGATGCTGCTTCATAATGATACGTGTGATGTCAAGATACCATCACTTCAGGGTAAGGCCTGGGCTGGCGGAAATGGAGATTGGGTTGTTTATATTGGGTACAATTGCGAGTGGGAACTTGTGAATGTGTACACTCATCAGTGGATTCCACTTCCAAAAATCTCCGAGTGCCCTGAGGTTGAGCACACAGATGATCTACATATGTTCAAATACGATCATGGTGACTGTCGTCTACGGAAGATAGCAATTTGTCGAGTTCCCAACCGCTCTTGGAATTACAAGAACTATCAAGTTGTTGCTATCTTCGACAAGCTTGTTGCCGTCCTTCATGCTTCGACTAGATGGATATTTCTCAAGAACCAGTTTCTGTACACGGATGAGTACTGTGATGCAATTGAATACGAGGGTATTGTGTTTGCTGCCACCACTCGTGGCACTGTTTGTGCATGGTATCCTCGTAGTTTTGGTACATTTGTCTTCCACCGTAACTATTATTGTTTCATCCACATGCATGCGGGTTAGCTTGTTTCCCTTTACTAATTAACCATCTTCTTGTGTTTCCAAGGTCCTATGAACATTCCACCACCTATACTTGAATTTTTTTATAACCAAGGGGTAGATGACGATGGTGATGATCACGAGCATGAGGACGAGCAGAACTTATATACCCAGTGGCGCCTGGCAACTAATTCCAATGGATCACCTCTTCTTGTCTGTATATAGTGCACTATGATTGTTACTACTGAGGTAGCAGGTGTTGTCTCCCATGGTCGCCCTCTCCGGACCTATTCCAACACCCTTTGCAGGGTATTCGGGATGGATACTAGTGTGCTAGAGCCAATACCTTCTCCCTGGTTCAGTATTGATAGTCTTGGAGAAAACTTGCTCTTCCTTGGACAAAACTATCCAATGATGGGGAAAGGCGATCCAGCTGCCATTGACACAATGGTACTACCATTTATGAGAAGCAACTGTATCTATACCTCGGACATTGTGGTGGTTCCTGACCCTTGTCCTGATATATGATGCTTCAGCCTGGATGATCAGTCCTGCGTTGCTCTCGATATTGACAATAGCTGGCCCTTCCCGGAGCACCTATGGTTCAAAATAAGCGTTTCCAACACCGAGGATTGGTTGAGTTGAAGTTCATTTCATTGCTTGTTATTTATTGTGTGATGAAAACTTTAGTATTTACTAGAATGTTTTGTTGGAAATAATCTATAATCCAACATGTATCCTCGTTGTCGTTGTGTGTTGATGACTAGTTGTATGTAATGAATGGTACATTTGCAAATGCATGTCATAGACTCAATTTATGAATGGTTTTCGAGTCACTTCTTGGAGTGTGAGTACCGTAGTAGTATAGCCAGCATACAGTTAGTATATGAAGTTGCCACATCACATAGAGACAACATAATATTGTTGTATGCTAGCCCTCCACCGGCACGCCGTTTCAAATGGCGGAGGAAGTGAGAGGTCGCGTCACCTTGTGTCCAGATCTGAGATGCCACGTGTACCAAATGAATGACTCCAAGTTCGATCACCGTGATGCTAGGTGCGAGCCGAGGAACACTGTTGGAGAGACCCCCCCTCATAATTTTCCTACATTGGTCATTTGATTCATAGGATAGAATGCTATAGGATTTTTTCCCTATGTAATCATGTTTTAATTGGCAATCTAGCATCCACTCCAACTTTTGTTTCACTTCCTTTGTTCCTATGAAGAGAGTACTTGCTGTAAATGATGTGCCGCTACAAGAGCCGCCTATATTAATTGACCATGCTCTAAAAAGGTGGACCAGCTTTGGCTATAGTAGTACTGTACTAGGTTAGTAGGTGACCTTGCGCTTGGCTCTTCTCCTCTTCCGGAAGTCGAACAATAATGATGGTACTACAGTAGTACTTTTGGCAATCTGACACCAAATGAACTGCTGCACCTCCACCTCTTGTAAGAAAAAGTTTCTCCTCGTGCTATGAGCCACCGCGCACGCGTTGGCGAGGGAGAAGGTGTAGTAAGCAAGCTTCTCGTCGTTCTGCGAGTTGAGGGGACACATCAAAGTTATTTATTAGTACTCTCTTCAAAAAGGGTTGACCATGTCCATGGCTACCATCCCGTGCTCTATCATTGAGTACATGCACTATTCACGTGTCATCGAGGAGAAAAAATATTGTGTAGTAGTACTAGGTGCCATCGAAGTGCACGACTCACTTACGCACTGCATATCTCCATTTTCTTGCATGACACGCCACCTTGATGCTAGATGTCCCGCGTGTCATGGAGGAATATAGTATGATTTTGTAAAATGGAGGCATATAGATGTCTCGTGTGTCGGCAAAAGGATGAACAAACGTCATGTCTTAGATGAAAGAGTGGAAGAACATAGATTCCCGACGACCGAGAAGGAGCAACAAACCTCGAGGTGGAGCGTCTGCGCTCATAATATTTTATATTATTCAGCGATATAAAATCAACCAAATCTCTCCACGTTCCTATACCATTCTATAGTATGAGAATAACTTTGAACGTAAGCCATTGATTCACTCTATCCAATGGTCATAGTTGGAAAATCCAAACAAAACCAAGCAGTGGATCAACTCCTTTTTCGAGATCAACTCTTTTAGCACTTACAGATTATTGCCGCCTACCCATATAGCCCACCTATATATCCGCTCATGTGTGATAACCACAGGAGCTGTCAACTCAGATTGTATGTTAAAACAATAAAGGTCGATAACTAATGCGGCACCTCGGGCCAGGCGGCCAGATCGCATTTTGCACAAGAAATTACACACCATGTTTCGTTGACATGTGGTCCCGTTCCAACATGCCAGTGAGACGACAGCGAGTCCTTTTGTACAATTTCCGGAAGGACGTGTAGGCCGGGGAGCCTCTTCGTGTACCATGGCAAACTGGCAACCGTCCATCGACTCTTCGCCTTTCCCGCTTGATTTGGAACTGCTGTCGGACGCTCTTCCTCCCTCCTCCATTTGCCTTCACCCTTCCTTCTGCCATTGTTTGATCGTGTTCTCCATGGAGGGAACAAGCCGGAAACGACCCTGTTATTCTTGCCCCGATCTGAAAGATGATGTGGTGGGGGAACTCATTGATCGGTGCGAAGTCACCTCCTCGGCTAGCATGGCAGGTTCGTTCAAGACAATTCTCGACTCAACTAATAACATCATTACAAGGAACCCAAGGGTCCAGGAGCGGTTTGATATCCCTTATCTTCTTCGCTATAAGCCTATTCGCATGGGTGCGGACAACGGAGGCCTCGCCTTGTGCAAGTTGATGCCGCTTGATAATGATACGTGTAATGTCAAGATGCCATCGCTTTAGGGTAAGGCTTGGGCTGGTGCAAATGGAGATTGGGTTGTTTATATTAGGTACAATTGCAAGTGGGAACTTGTGAATGTGTACACTCGTCAGCGGATTCCACTTCTGAAAATCTCCGAGTGCCCTGAGGTTGAGCACACAGATGATCTACGTACGTTCAAATACGATCATGGTGACTGTCGTCTATGGAAGATAGCAATTTGTCGAGTTCCCAACCGCTCTTGGAATTACAAGAAATATCAAGTTGTTGCTATCTTCGACAAGCTTGTTGCCATCCTTCGTGGTTCGACTGGATGGATATTGCACAAAAATCAGTTTCTATACACGGATGTGCACTGTGATGCAATTCAATACGAGGGTCTTGTGTTTTCTGCCACCACTCGTGGCACTGTTTTTGCATGGGATCCTCATAGTTTCGGTACGTTTGTCTTCCACCATAATTATAATTGTTTCATCCACATGCATGTGAGTTAGCAAGTTTCCCTTCTCTTCTAATTAACCTTCTTCTTGTGTTTCCAAGGTCTTGTGAACATTCCACCACCTATACTTGAAAATTTTTATAACCAAGGGGGAGATGATGATGGTGATGATCATGAATATGAGGACGTGCATGGCCCATATGCTCACTAGTGGCTGGCAACTAATTCCGATGGATCACCCCTTCTTGTCTATATACAGCCCACTGCTGATGTTACTAATGAGGGAGCAGGTGTTGTCTCCCATGGTCGCACTCTCCGGACCTATTCCAACACCCGTTGCATGGCATTCGAGATGGATACTAGTGTGCTAGCGCCAACACCTTCTCCCTGGTATAGTATTGATAGTCTTGGAGCAAACTCGCTCGTCCTTGGACAAAACTATCCAATGATGGTGAAAGGCGATCCAACTGCTGTTGACACAACATTACTACCATTTATGAGAAGAAATTGTATCTATACGTTGGACATTGCAGTGGTTCCCTACCCTGGTCGTGATATAGAAGGCCGCTTTAGCCTAGATGATCAGTCCTGCATTGGTCTCGAGATTGACAATAGCTGGCTCTTCC
Source organism: Triticum aestivum (assembly GCF_018294505.1). Lineage (NCBI taxonomy): Eukaryota > Viridiplantae > Streptophyta > Magnoliopsida > Poales > Poaceae > Triticum > Triticum aestivum. Next base: position 144,089,929 of record NC_057810.1, read on the forward strand.
CAGAGAATCGCTTGTGGTTCAAACAATGCGTTTCCAACGCCGGTGATTGGTTGACTTGAAGTTCATTTCATTGCTTGTTATTTGTTGTGTGTTGAAAACTTTAGTATTTATAATGTATCCTCGTTGTCGTTGTGGGTTGATGACCTGTTGTATGTAATAAAATGATATGCCTGTGATAAACTTACTAAATTTATGAATGACTTTCGAGTCGCTTCTCTGAGTGGGTGCTGCAACGAGGCAAAAATATATATTTTCTTAATACATAATTGTACGTGCATTGCAACAGGTTATCGGATGAGGCCAATCAACAATAGTACACTATTTGTACTAGCTTCACATGTTGCGTGATGTCTACTACACAACCTTCTTCTTGTAGACGTTGTTGGCCCTCCAAGTGCAGAGGTTTGTAGGACAGTAGCAAATTTCCCTCAAGTGGATGACCTAAGGTTTATCAATCCGTGGGAGGCGTTGGATGAAGATGGTCTCTCTCAAACAACCCTGCAACCAAATAACAAAGAGTCTCTTGTGTCCCCAACACACCCAATATAATGGCAAATTGTATAGGTGCACTAGTTCGGCGAAGAGATGGTGATACAAGTGCAATATGGGTGGTAGATATAGGTTTTTGTAATCTGAAAATATACAAACAGCAAGGTAGCAAGTGATAAAAGTGAGCACAAATTGTATTGCAATGCTAGGAAACAAGGCCTAAGGTTGATACTTTCACTAGTGCAAGTTCTCTCAACAATAATAACATAATTGGATCATATAACTATCGCTCAACATGCAACAAAGAGTCACTCCAAAGCCACTAATAGCGGAGAACAAACGAAGAGATTATGGTAGGGTACGAAACCACCTCAAAGTTATCCTTTCTGTTCTATCTATTCAAGAGTCTGTAGTAAAATAACAGGAAGCTATTCTTTCCGTTCAATCTATCATAGAGTTCATACTAGAATAACACCTTCAGACCCAAATCAACAAAAACCCTAATGTCACCTAGATACTCCAATGTCACCTCAAGTATCCGTGGGCATGATTATACGATATGCATCACACAATATCAGATTCATCTATTCAACCAACACAAAGTACTTCAAAGAGTGCCCCAAAGTTTTTACCGGGGAGTCAAGACGAAAACGTGTGCCAACCCCTATGCATAGATTCCCATGGTCACGGAACCCGCAAGTTGATCACCAAAACATATATCAAGTGGATCACGTGAATATCCCATTGTCACCACAGATAAGCACGACAAGACATACATCAAGTGTTCTCAAATCCTTAAAGAATCAATCTGATAAGATAACTTCAAGAGGAAAACTCAATTCATCACAAGAGAGTAGAGGGGGAGAAACATCATAAGATCCAACTATAATACCAAAGCTCGCGATACATCAAGATCGGATCACCTCAAGAACATGAGAGACAGAGAGATCAAACACATAGCTACTGGTACATACCCTCAGCCCCGAGGGTGAACTACTCCCTCCTCGTCATGGAGAGCGCTGGGATGATGAAGATGGCCATCGATGAGGGATCCCCCCCTCCGGCAGGGTGCCGGAACGGGCTCCAGAAAGGTTTTTGGTGGCTACAGAGGATTGCAGCGGCGGAACTACCGATCTATTGTGCTCCCCGAAGGTTTTAGGGTATATGGACTTATATAGGCGAAAGAAGTTGGTCGGGGGAGCCACGAGGGGCCCACGAGGGTGGAGGGCGCGCCCAGCGGGGTGGGCGCGGCCCCTGCCTCGTGGCCTCCTTGAAGCTTCCCTAACTTCAGCTCCACGTCTCCCGGATCACGTTCGTTCCAAAAATCACGCTCCCGAAGGTTTTATTCCGTTTGGACTCCGTTTGATATCTCTTTTCTTCGAAACACTGAAATAGGCAAGAAAACAGCAATATGGGCTGGGCCAACGATTAATAGGTTAGTCCCAAAAATAATATAAAAGTGCTTAGTGAAGCCCATAAACATTCAAAACAGATAATATAATAGCATGAATGCTTCATAAATTATAGATACGTTGGAGACGTATCAGCATCCCCAAGCTTAATTCCTGCTCGTCCTCGAGTAGGTAAATGATAAAAGAAAGAATTTATGAAATGTGAATGCTAGCAGGTGCACAAGTCTGATTAATGATAATTTCAATCACCTTTTATAGCATGATTATATGTCATAACAGTAGTTCATCTCATAAAACTTCTCAAGATCAAGTAACAAGCTATTCATATGTTCAAGCATAGATCATAAACTTTCTTGAAAACTAGCAAACTTCATTCTCAGTCATCAAACAATTGCAATTCATCTTATTTTCAGGAAGGGTCTATGTTAGAGCTTCGATTTAGCAAACTCCACATACTCAACTATCATATAGTCTTCCATGATTTCTACCACTCAAAGCATATTTTTAGAACAAATAGAATCGATCGAACACATAGAAAGATAGGGGCTTAATGTTTCACCTCCCAACTTACTTATCATATAGATAATTGTTAACAATAATAATTCATGATCAAATATATTTGAATGGCCATATATGCTTAGATCTTTCCCCATCACATGATGCTTGTCAACTAAAGAGTAGGTTGGAATGAGAAGGAATACTACTGACTCTTGCATAAAAGTAAAAGATAGGCCCTTCACAAAGGGAAGCAGGGATTTGCAGAGGTGCCAGAGCTCGATTTTGAAATAGAGATAAATAATTTTGAGAGGTATGCTTTCATTGTCAACATAACAACCAAGAGTTCCTAATATCTTCCATACTACATACATTATAGGCGCTACCCAAATAGAATGGTAAAGTTTTTACTCCCCCTCCACCAACAATCATCAATCCATGGCTTGCCCGAAACAACGGGTGCCTCCAACTAACATCAATCCGGGGGGAGTTTTGTTTGCAATTATTTTGATTTGATTTTGATCTTTCGATCATGGGACTGGGCATCCCAGTTACCAGCCATTTTTCTCATGAATGATGAGCAGAGTCCACTCATCGTGAGAATAACCCACCTAGCATGGAAGATCCTGACAGCCCCTAGTCGCTACATGAGCGATTCGGTCATACAAAACAGATTATTATTTGAAGGTTTAGAGTTTGCCACATGCAAATTTTCTTGGAACGGCAAGTAAATACTGCAAATAGGTAGATATGGTGGACACTCATGGAAGAAACTTGGTTCAAGGGATTTGGATGCAGAAGCAGTATTCCCGCTGAGTACAGATATTATGGCTAGCAAAGGATTCTAAAAAGCAAGCACACATATTGGAGGATCTATAACAATATAACTTCTATACAAATATACCCAAGCATAACTCATTATGCTGTCTTCCTTGTCCAATTTCAACTATTTTGCTCAGGTTTGAAAATAATTAATGGGGCTCACAATCAAAGAAGATGTCTAATATAGTATATTTATATGTGAAATTTCTCTTCCTTCAATATTCTTTCATGAATTGTTCAAATGACCAATACAATGTTTGCTAACCTTCAATAAATTTACCACCTCTACTTCTTATGTGGGAAGTCATTATTCCCAATGGGGTATGGCTATTTTTTTTAAATAATACATATTTTTTTATTAAATTTCAGAAATATTACACCGTAATTATATTTTCAAAAATAATACTCAGTCGGCCTACTGTTGGCCGATTGGATCCAGTCAGCCTGCTGCTGGCCGATTGGACCCCAGTAGGCCCACTGTAGGCCGATTGGATCCAGTCGGCCCACTGCTGGCCGATTGGCGCCCAGTTTGCTTCCTCTAGGCCGACAGGTGCATGCACTCATTTATCTTTGGAATGAGTATTTGAAAAATGTTGAAGAAGTATTTAAAAAAATGTTGATCATGCATATAAAAATGTTAGTCAAGCATTTGAAAAAAAATGTTGAACAAGTATTTGAAAAATATTGAAAAAATATTTGAAAACTGTTGAATAGGTATTTGAAAAATGTTAAAGAAGTATTTTAAAAAAATGTTGATCATGTATATAAAAATGTTAAACAAATATTTAAAAAAAATGTTGATCATGTATATAAAAATGTTAAAGAAGTATTTTAAAAAATGTTGATCATGTATATAAAAATGTTGAACAAGTATTTGAGAAAATATTAAACAAGTATTTTAAAAAATTGAACAAGTATTTGAAAAATGTTTAACATGTGTATAATATACATGACCAATATTTTTATATACATGATCAACATTTTACAAATACTTTTTCAACATTTTTATATACATGATCAATATTTTTTCAAATACTTGTTTAGCCTTTTTTTCAAATAATTGTTTAAATTTTTTGCAAATGCTAGATTAACATTTTTTTATACATGATCATCATTTTTTTAAATACTTCTTCAACATTTTTCAAATACCTATTCAACAGTTTCACATATTGTTTCTTCAAATACTTGTTAAATATTGTTATTTCAAATGCTTGATTAACATTTTTATATGCATGATCAACATTTTTTTAAATACTTCTTCAACATTTTTCAAATATTCATTCCAAAGATAAATGGGTGCATGCATCTGTCGGCCTAGAGGAAGCAGACTGGGCGCCAATCGGTCAGCAGTGGGCCGACTGGGGCCTATCGGCCAGCAGCAGGCCGACTGGATCCAATCAGCCTATAGTGGGCTGACTGGGGCCCAATCGGCCAGCAGCAGGCCGATTGGATCCAATCGGCCAGCAGTAGGCTGACTGGGTATTATTTTTGAAAAATATAATTACGGTGTAATATTTCTGAAATTTAATAGAAAATATGTATTATTTAAAAAAAAAATTAGCTGGGGTAAGCATATGAAACATATATAATTTCAGATTTATGACATTCAACTCATTCAACCATTTACTCATAGGATAGAAGTGAAGCACACGAGTAATGACAGACTACTCCAAAAAGATATAAGTGAAGATCAATGAGTAGTTAAATAATTATGTAGCTGTGTGAAGACTCTCTCTCATTCAAGAATTTCAGATCTTGGTATTTTATTCAAACAGAAAGCAAAACAAAATAAAACAAATTGACGCTCCAAGCAAAACACATATCATGTGGTGAATAAAAATATAGCTCCAAGTAAAGTTACCAATGGACGAAGACGAAAGAGGGGATGCCTTCCGGGGCATCCCCATGCTTAGGCTCTTGGTTTTACTTGAATATTACCTTTGGGTGCCTTGGGAATCCCCAAGCCTAGGCACTTGCCACTCCTTATTCCATAATCCATCGAATCTTTACCCAAAACTTGAAAACTTCACAACACAAAACTCAACACAAAACTCGTAAGCTCCGTTAGTATAAAAAATAAAACCACCACTTAGGTACTGTTGTGAACTCATTGCAAATTCATATTGGTGTAATATCTACTGTATTCCAACTTCTCTATGGTTCATACCCTCCAATACTACTCATAGATTCATCAAAATAAGCAAACAACACATGGAAATCAGAATCTGTCAAAAACAGAACAGTCTGTAGTAATCTGTATCAAACTTATACTTCTGGAACTCCAAAAATCCTACCAAATTAGGAAAACCTGAGAAATTTATTTACCTATCCAGAGCAAAAAGAATCGGATCAAGAGCACGTTTCTGTGAATTATCAAAACTAATTATTGGGTCCAAGAGTTTCTGTGAATTATAAAAGCAGCAAGGTTGCAAGCGATAAAAGTGAGCACAAACGGTATTGCAATGCTAGGAAACAAGGCATAAGGTTCATACTATCACTAGTGCAAGTTCTCTCAACAATAATAACATAATTGGATCACATAACTATCCCTCAACATGCAACAAAGAATCACTCCAAAGCCACTAATAGCGGAGAACAAACGAAGAGATTATGGTAGGGTACGAAACCACCTCAAAGTTATCCTTTCTGTTCTATCTATTCAAGAGTCCGTAGTAAAATAACATGAAGCTATTATTTCCGTTCAATCTATCATAGAGTTCATACTAGAATAACACCTTAAGACACAAATCAACCAAAACCCTAATGTCACCTAGATACTCCAAGGTCACCTCAAGTATCCGTGGGCACGATTATACGATATGCATCACACAATCTCAGATTCATCTATTGAACCAACACAAAGTACTTCAAAGAGTGCCCCAAAGTTTCTACCGGAGAGTCAAGACAAAAATGTGTACCAACCCCTATGCATAGATTCCCAAGGTCACGGAACCCGCAAGTTGATCACCAAAACATACATCAAGTGGATCGCATGAATATCCAATTGTCACCACAGATAAGCACGACAAGACATACATGAAGTGTTCTCAAATCCTTAAAGACTCAATCTGATAAGATAACTTCAAGAGGAAAACTCAATTCATCACAAGAGAGTAGAGGGGGAGAAAAATCATAAGATCCAACTATAATAGCAAATCTCGCGATACATCAAGATCGTATCACGTCAAGAACACGAGAGAGAGAGAGAGATCAAACACATAGCTACTGGTACATACCCTCAGCCCCGAGGGTGAACTACTCCCTCCTTGTCATGGAGAGCGCCGTGATGATGAAGATGGCCACCGGTGAGGATCCCCCTCCGGCAGTGTGCTGGAACGGGCTCCCGAGAGGTTTTGGTGGCTATATAGGCTTGCAGCGGTGGAACTCCCGATCTATTGTGCTCCCTGAAGGTTTTAGGGTATATGGACTTATATAGGCGAAAGAAGTCGGTCGGGGGAGCCACGAGGGGCCTACGAGGGTGGACGGCGTGCCCAGGGGGTGGGCGCACCCCCTGCCTCGTGGCCTCCTCGAAGCTTCCTTGACTTCAGCTCCATGTCTCCTAGATCACATTCATTCCCAAAATCACGCTCCCGAAGGTTTTATTCTGTTTGGACTCCGTTTGATATCCCTTTTCTTTGAAACACTAAAATAGGCAAGAAAACAACAATATGGGCTGGGCCTCCGGTTAATAGGTTAGTCCCAAAAATAATATAAAAGTGCTTAGTGAAGCCCATAAACATTCAAAACAGATAATATAATAGCATGATTGCTTCATAAGTTATAGATACGTTGGAGACGTATCACTTCACTATCTATACGTTTATGAACGTAATACAACAAGTTTTAAACTTGAGACCAGCCACCCATCCTCACAAAGAACACTTTTTAACCTAGCACAGACTCGAGGAAATTTGGCCACAGTGTGAGGTGGGCCATATATTAATGTGTTCGCTGTACGTAACCAGCACCTCGAATCCTCGATAGTACTACTACTGTAAGTAGTAGGAGTAGTAGGGTGGCATGGGCCAGAACAAGCATTCATGTCCAGGAGTATGGCACACGCAACCGGCACGACTTCCATCTGACACCATATTTGTTGGAGTCCGTGCTACAACAATCTCTTCAACCTCGTCGTTTCTCTAACTCAGCCATCACGCGGCGGGTGAGGTGGGGGTTTCCTGATAGCCGGTTTCCTCAACTATAGTCCCACTTGTAACACCAAATCCAATGCATGACCCCAGATGGACGTCCGTTTTGCCCAGATTCTGTTCGTTTGGGTAGGGCAATGGGATCGTTTCCGGGCCATTTCTCTGATGCGGTGGCCGTGCGCCGAACGCGCGGACGCATCCTGGCCGCGTACATTTTTCTTTGCAAACACATATCTTTTTCTCATCATTGATTTTTTGGTACATGGAAATACATCACCAAAATTTTGACTAGAAAAGCAAGACCAAAGAAAACAGAACCACAAGAATACATTTTAGAAGATATCCAACTTCCATAACTGCTCCTGTAAGTTGGATTAGTGCATTCTCGACGCATTCATTGTTGATCTGCGGAGGCTCGATCTTGCGTGCTTCTTTCTTCTTGGAGTGTAAAGAAGTAGACGTGTCAAGCCTCTATTCTATCAACAAGTGCACTAGTCTCATATCTAGCCTCTATTCTAGCTAAAAGTGCTAGAACATCTACTAAATTGCGCTTTATCAATATATCGTTGTACTCTTCTTCCCAATACCAAAACTTGCATCCATTCTACACAATAAAATTTTAAGATAGCACAACTAGTCTAATCCGAGAGCACAACCAAAGATTTGGTCGAGTTCTTCCTCCTTTTGCCGACACATGGGACATCCAGCATCCAGGTTGTGTCATGCAAGAAAATAGAGTGGTAGTTGAAGCCACGTGATGTGCATCTTGGGTTAAACTGTAAATAGAATCTTACTACTCTTGAGTAACTCCAAAAGCGGCCACCGAAGATCTTTATTGGATTTGTTTTTCATCACCAGCACGTCGGGGTGAAAGATGTGCAGGTTCAGTGGGTCCTCTTGCATTTTCACTGACATGTGGGACCGCATATGAGCAAACAGACGATGGGCTCCGCGTGTCTGCTGGCTAGCTGAGAAGAGAGATAGAGGAGGGCTGAGCACAGACTCCAGGAAATTTGTTCTACGTAACCAGCACCTCGATATAGTGGGGTGGCATGGGCCATACCTAGCATTCATGTCTAGCAGTACGGCACACGCCACCCACATGAGTCCCATCCGACACAAATTTTCTTGGAGTCTGTGCTACAGCCATCTCTTCTCCCTCCTGTTTTCTCAGCCATCACGCGGTGGGCGGGGTGGGGGTTTGCCAATAGTCGGTTTGCTCAACTGCGGTCCCACTTGTAAGTGAAAATGCAACACAACACACATTCCCCCGTGAGCGGCGTGCCGGACCAACAGTGTGGGGGTGCGACGCGAACACGGCAGGATTTTCCTTTTGAAATTGTAACTTGTAAAATTTGTTTCTGCTCCATGGCATGACCGATAGATAGAAATAACGATTTTCCCTAGAGTAATGGGAAGTTTGGTTCTAGTGCAGTTCATGCATGGAGTACGTACGAAAATTATGAAGTTGATGCGAAAGGTAAGATAATTAATAGTAGTACCATATACTACTACTTGGATTTGACGGAAAGATAAAGATACATACGGATCCATCAATGACATCATCATGCCCTAGTGCACCGGGTCACCAACCGACGTGTGAGGAGCAGCGGTGTTGGCGGCAAGCTCAACGTGCTTCTGAACAATGTCGTCCAAGGTTGCCCTGCAATCCAAGAAGGCCAACGTCCTATCGTCCTCCTCTTGCATGTAGTAGTCCTTGTGGACGAATTGCGCATAGACGTGGGTGATTATGTCGATGGTGTCTTGCTACACCAGGCGCTACGCGGCGATCGCGACCTTGAGGTGGATATTCTCCGGCGCAACGGCAGGCAGTCGCAGGGCCACCAGTGCGTCAAAGAGGTTGTCACCATAGAGGCCATTGAGGGTGGCAGGCATCACAGAGCCTGGGCGCGTGAGCTGGAGGCGTACATCAAGGTTGTCCGCGAGCTTCTTGACGATGATGAACTTTTCAAGGAAGCTGACGAGGACCTCGTCAAACACGGAGACGAAGTTGTCGTCCAAGCAGCCCCTCGCCCTGGCAGCCTCAAGTACTAGCTGGAGACGTTCCTCGGTGCTGGGCCACGGGCCGGCATCGTGGACCATCTGGCACAGCCGGCTGATGCTCGCGCTCATCGCCTCCATGGGTCTAGCTTCTAGTCAACTGATCTTGTGATTGCAGTGATCACTCTTGCCCTTGGGTGCATAGGTGCATAGGATTTCGTAGATTGGACTGGCGGGGCCTTTATATGAGAAGTCAGACTGCGTTGAATTCACGTGCATGTTGGCCATCTACTCCTTGCCCCTATACTGCACCTGCCTTTGGCTGTATGACAGGTTGGCCATCCACCCATTGGGCCCACGTGTCATACACCCAAAGGCAGGTGTAGTAAGTCAATGAAGCTGCGTCCCCCTCCGTGCCGGTGCAGTATAGTCATCTCACCGGACCTCTAGTTGGGGCCAAACAAGAGAACTTTGATGTTTATTTGTTTATTGGTCCCCTTTGCATTTTGCACCAAGTTTTAACCTTTGATTTAACTAATAAAATGTTAATGCAAGTAACCAAAAATGTTGTGTAAGTCACCTTACGAAAACCAAATAATCCCAAAACACTTAGGCACGGTACATTAACTCCCTCCTCGTTTCTTATTTCATGACATATCAACCAATGAGAGATGTGGGTCGTGCATGCTTTCAATGACTTGAGACTACCAAATATCACATGCGGTGGTTAGTTCATTGCATGTAATCCTATTAAGTATCAAAAAGACATTAAGTTATCTCGCCGATAGGAATAAAACAATACACCATGTATTTATTTACAGAGGGAGTAGTACATTTTTTGTGACATGCATTACTAGATATTGCTAGTCAAATACTAAATCCAGATGGACGTGGTAGTACTACTAAATCTAGACGATGGTGCTAGTACTAGTAGTAGTACTTCCAATGTAGTAGCACTGTCCTACCCGTTGGTCAAATTATTACGTGTTGCTCCTCACAGTGAAGTGACAAGACCCTAAGCCGGAGATGACACCTGAGTATAGGCGCCATGTTCGGCATACCATAGTCAGCCTCACCGTCTGCAGTCACTATCATCATGGTTGTAGACCTAGCCTACTTACAACTAGCCGTGTGAGACATAATTTCCCATGCGTAGATGCCCGTGCATTGCACGGAACACCAAGATTGGGGGTGGACGGCGCCGGTAGCAGCCATCGCGCCAGATTTTTCCATGGCCTTCTAGATGTGGTGGGGAGGAGATAAGGCTGATTGTGAGAGACAAGGAGTTGTTTGTAAATAGGGAACAAGTGTGGGCATCTTTTTGCAAAACTCGAGAAGTTTGGTTTGTATGCGTCAGATCAAGATCCGACAGCTATTGCTGAAAGATGGCAGGCACAACATCATCACCAACTCAGGACCTGTTTGATTCGCAGGATGTTGAAAACGCAGGAATAGGACACGACAATATTACAAGTTTCAACCTGATATTACAAATGTTAGGAGTAATGCTGCACCTACGAAGAGGGAATTACTAGGAAGTTTATGTAAGAACATTTGTTACTTTAGGTGGATGCAACATTATCATGCAAACTAAAATCCACCGCCCTGACAAGTCACTAATGGGAAAATAAGTTATCGAGTCTCTAGCCACTTGATGTTTCAAAAACAAATTCAGCTTCTGCGGAGACTTTGTCATTTAGGCTTAGATGCTTGCGGTGATCAGCATGCCATTCATTGTTGCGCCAGAGAACGCCATACCTCATTACCTTGAGCACACTTGCCTCCAGAACAAAGAACCTGGCCAATTTAATCTCTGATGTGCTTCCTCGGTAGTCGATCAAATCAATTTCTGTAAGATGGAGATCAAGGCATTCGATGAGATTGCTATAGTGCAACACATTTTTCACTTTCGGGTCTTCTTTTATCTGCAAAAGAAGAGAACATATTAGAGCAGCTGGCTGTATAAGATTGATGTGTCATCAAGAGGTACCAATATCATTCGCTCATACGATAGGGTTGGGTGGCTAGTGATATTTTTTCACTCACTCTCTCTCTCTCTCTCTCTCTCTCTCTCTCTCTCTCTTCTCATTTACCTAGGAGTACGTGAAGAGCTTGGGCATTTGCTGCGTTCCACTATGTGGTCGATGCCATATTTCGCAAAAGTATGCCACATAATACCCATCGATGTCAAATCAAAAGATTTTGGCACTGCTCTCGCGATGTGAGAGAGTTGGCACCACTGTGCACACAGACCCACATGTATAAACAAATCAATCAAACCAACTACACCAGCCTCTCACTCTCCCAAACAAGTGTTTTTTATTGCCTCAGTCCTCTCTCTCTCTCCCACACAAGTGTTTTTTCATTGCGTGAGTTAATTTGGCACCGGAGCAAAGTAGGTGATCCATATTGGGGCACCAGGTGAGCAATGGAGGGGCATCGATGCCAAATGCATGACAAGTGAATTTGGCACGTGTTTTGGCCTACATAGTGGAGGGCCGTTATAGCCCACTTTTGTACTACCTCTTATTTAGTATAATATTTTGACCACAGATTTACGAAAGAAAATGCCAATGCATGTCACTAAAAATTACACCATTTGAAATTATGTTCAAATACGAATCCAATGATATAGTTCTTAGTGACATGCATTAACATTTTGTCAGTTAAATCTATGGTCAAATTTTGATACTACAAAATAGGAAGAGTAAACCAGGACGGAGGTAGTACTTGCTCTTAGGGTAACCATAGAGTTACTGGAGTAGTCTAAGTTACTTTCCACTATGACTAGCCTAGGCTACTATAGTAGTACAACAAAAAAATGATGTAGGTGATCACGTGAGAAAAATACTAAAAACATTTCTTTCGGTGCAGTGCGTAGATGCAGTTTTGAACACTACAATTGTCATCGTAATTTGGGAAAATTACGAAAAAATTGAGCTACGTTGTGATTACCGTTTACTAATAGGAAAGAAGTTTCACCTCGATGAGTAGCTTCTCCGTGCACGGAAAGCATGTAAGGAATCCAACAACTTGATCGAGATTGCGGCCGATAGATTTTATTGCCAAGATCTTCACTATGCGCATAGACTGGGTCAAGCTTGTGGGAATCATTTTCTGGAAGATGGTCGTAAATACTTCAAGAAGAAATTTAAAAATGTGAATTTCAAGAAGACGGAGAAGAAGATGAGTGTTGTACCTAAACGATTACAGATCCAATAAAGAGTTCGGAGAATTTGGCAGATGAGTGCACCAACGCTGTCAATTTCGGCGCATCAATGACCTTGATTTTTGTTTGACCTTCTAGATCCAATACAAGCAATCTCTCAATGAAAGGCGCATTCTCAATGACTATAACATGGAACAGCTGGTGCGATCTCTTCCCAATTGATGTCTTGTTGTGGGGCCAGCAATTCACATAAATCCATCGGAGATTCATCGAGGCGATGTCGAGGCTAATGAACCCATGGATCTACTCAAGACGAAGGTACTCGAGCGCAATACAGCTGCAGAGCAGGTGCTCCATAGCCTTCTCCGAGAAGACAACGTCGAAGAGGTTGAGCTGCTTGAGTTGAGGGAGAAGAAGGGCGGGCACGGCATTAATCTGGGGAAGATAGCAAGAGCTGAAGCTAGCGCAGCACAGCATTGGCGCGAGGCGGAGCACGGACAACGGCAGAGAGCGACATCGTCCAGCTTCAAAGCTGAGCTCCTCGAGCTGATCTAGAGCGGGGGATAAGAACCACTCGTCGAACTTGGGTTGGACCTTGCAGTTGGTACTGAACATGCGGATGTGAAGGCGTCTGGCTGGCCCAGGGTGGGATGAAAGGATCCTGGAGACTGCGGCCATGCATTTGCAATCCCCATTGCAGAGGCAGTTGTCGACGGTGAGGTTGAGGGGGACGCGGTGCCAGAGGGGGCGCCACCGCCGGGAGAGCAGGGCGGTCCGCACGACAGATTTGGTTGGGAGGAGGCCGATGATGACAAGCAGCATGTCGTCGGGGAGGCTGCTGATGAAGTCCAGGCTCGCCGGATGTGATTTTGGCTCGAGCCACCTCCGCTTGTTGGCTACCTCGCCATCCATCTCAACCGGCGGCGACGTCGGTGTACACGTGTGCTGGTGTGTGTTGTGTGCTGGGTGTGCGTGAGTGCGTCCTTCTGTGCATGCCGCCACACAGTGGTGAATTGTGCGCGAGTGCGTCCTTCACGCGGAAGAAATGTGTCCTCAATGCGCCCTCAATTTACTAGCGTGCGGGGTGCTACCCCGAGTGGTTTCAACTTTGTTTACTTCACCGCGTGTCAGATGGGCCTCTAGTTTACTTATTTTCACCCACTGCCACACACTACAAAAAAATACACTTCCTTGATGATACGTGTTTGTCACAGTAGGTCGCGTTTTTTGTCATGCATGTACATCCATGACGATTTTATGACAGAATCAAGATAGTCATACCTGTGCTGTCGTAGAGGTGTTCCATGACATTATCAAAATTATCATCACAGAAGTGTCCACTTCCATGACGATAAATCGCGCGTCACAGAAGTGCTTTCATCAAGGGTGACCGACACGTGGCATCCACCATAACGGAACGTCGTTAAGCTATCGGGTCTGGTTTTTGATCCAATAACCCGTTAACAGCACCGACCAATGGGGATTTTCCACATGTAAAATCATCATTGGCTGGAGCAAACACGTGTCGGCTCACCGTTGGGACAGATGTCATCCACTCATTGGACCGAAGGCGCCTATGATACGGCGACACGTGGCACGGCCTAACAGAGGCCCATTCTTGTGGAAAGGCCGGCCCATTTGACTTGGTCAAAAGGTGGTGGGCCGGCCCACGGAAAGCCTGTTAACGACCTGTTCGCATATAGCCCATTTACAGCCCACTAACCCAGGGCCCGTTACAACCTCTCCGAATTAGGCCCAGTAGTGTCATCTGGGCCATCCAATATGATTCCAGCCCGTTTTAACTTCTGGCCCATGTGTGGCCCATGACTTCTTTCTGCCCATATATATGAGGCCCTTTGTAACTCTTGGCCCATTAACGGCCCGTGGTGAAACTGGCCCGTAATGAACAGTGTATCACTTTATACCCATTAACGGCCCGTTATTCCATTGGGCCATTTCCAGCCCAAGTTTTCTTTCGGCCTTCTCAGGGCCCATTGATTCTTGGGCTCATTTGCAGCATTCGGTTACATACGGCCCGTTACTGTCATTTTCTGCTTGTGGGCCAAATTCAGCCCGTCGTCACAGTTGGCCCGTTTGTGGACCTTTAATACGTTTGGCCATTTTCATGTCAAAAAAAACCCGTTGGGCTATTTTCATAGAGTTATCAAATACGGCCTATTAACGGCCCGTTATGGTCCATGAATAGTACGACCCATGATTGGCAAAATGATGATACGCCCCGTAGAAGGCCTATAGATCCTTCGGCCCGTATGAGGCCCATGGATCGTATAGCCCGTAGAGGGCCCATGGATCGTACGTCCCGTAGAAGGCCCATGGACCCTACGGCCCGTAGAAGGCCCATGAATCCTAAGGATCGTATAGAAGGCCAATGGATCCTACGGCCCGTATAGAAGGCCAATGGATCATACGGCCGGAAGAAGGCCCATGGGTCATACGGCCTGCAGGAGGCCCATGGTTACAACAGTCTGTGTGTTGCCATGATTATTTTGGCCTAGTTAAGAACTACAGTGACTACAAGAAAACAACTAAACAAGACAATAAGGAAATAAATAAGCAAGCAATTAACGCTAGACTATTACCGCTATTACACATATTACATCCACTGGGCATCAAAGTTCGCAACCAGTGCAAATATAGGGAACAAAGCAGCATATTACATACAGTGGCCGTCAAAATTGGCCACTAGTGCAAATAAACGTGGAAGCAAAACAAGAGCATAACTGAAACAACTTCAGAAGAGCTCAAGAAACGTTATCTTGGGTATCCACCAGGCTGGCAATAAGCTTAGCAAGCTTATTTGCTTTGTCATGTTTGGCGCTAAAATCCTCCAACGCTTGCTGTTGCACCAGAAAGTATGCATATGAATGCTCCAGGGACTTCCGCAGTGTTGGAAATATGCCCTAGAGGCAATAATAAAAGTATTATTATATTTCCTTGTTCATGATAATTGTCTTTTATTCATGCTATAATTGTATTATCCGGAAATCGTAATACACGTGTGAATACATAGACCACAATATATCCCTAGTGCGCCTCTAGTTGACTAGCTCGTTGATCAACAGATAGTCATGGTTTCCTGGCTATGGACATTGGATGTCGTTGATAACGGGATCACATCATTAGGAGAATGATGTGATGGACAAGACCCAATCCTAAGCATAGCACAAGATCGTGTAGTTCGTTTGCTAGAGCTTTCCAATGTCAGGTATCTCTTCCTTAGACCATGAGATCGTGTAACTCTCGGATGCCATAGGAGTGCTTTGGGTGTATCAAACGTCACAACGTAACTGGGTGATTATAAAGGTGCACTACAGGTATCTCCGAAAGTGTCTGTTGGGTTGACACGGATCGAGACTGGGATTTGTCACTCCGTATGACGGAGAGGTATCTCTGGGCCCACTCGGTAATGCATCATCATAATGAGCTCAAAGTGACCAAGTGGTTGGTCACGGGATCATGCATTACGGTACGAGTAAAGTGACTTGCCAGTAACGAGACTGAACAAGCTATTGGGATACCGACGATCGAGTCTCGGGCAAGTAACGTACCGATTGACAAAGGGAATTGTATACGGGGTTTGATCGAATCCTCGACATCGTGGTTCAACCGATGAAATCATCGTGGAACATGTGGCAGCCAACATAGGTATCCAGATCCCGCTGTTGGTTATTGACCGGAGAGTGGTCTCGGTCATGTCTGCATGTCTCCCGAACCCGTAGGGTCTACACACTTAAGGTTCGGTGACACTAGGGTTATTAGGAAGACTTGTATGTGATTACCGAATGTTGTTCGGAGTCCCAGATGAGATCTCGGACGTCACGAGGAGTTCCGGAATGGTCCGGAGGTGAAGTTTTATATATGGGAGCTTGTCATGCGGACACCAGAAAGTTTCGGGGGCTTATCGGTATTGTACCGGGGCCACCGAAGAGGTTCCGGGGGTCCACCGGGAGGGGCCACCCCTCCCGGAGGGCCACTTGGGCCGCAAAGGGGAGGAATCCAGCCCCTAGAGGGCTGGGCGCGGCCCCCCACCTTGGGCCCATGCGCCTAGGGTTGGGGGGGAAACCCTAAGGGGGGCGCCCCCCTTGCTTGGGGGGCAAGTTCCCCCTCCCTGGCCGCCGCCCCCTCTAGATCCCATCTAGAGGGGTCGGCCCCCCTTGCCCCTTCCCCTATAAATAGAGGGGTGAGGGGAGGGCTGCTGTACACATCTAAAGGCGCAGCCCCTCCCCTCCCCAACACCTCTCCTCCTCCGTTGCGCGCTTGGCGAAGCCCTGTCGGAGTACTTCTGCACCAACATCACCACGCCGTCGTGCTGCCGTTGGAGCAATCTTCCTCAACCTCTCCTTCCTCCTTGCTGGATCAAGACGGAGGAGACGTCGTCTGTTCCGTACGTGTGTTGAATGCGGAGGTGATGTCCGTTCAGCACTTGGACATTGGTGATCTGAATCACGGCGAGTATGACTCCATCATCACCATCCCCTTGAACGCTTCTGTACACGATCTACAAGTGGTATGTAGATGCAAACTCACTCCCTTGACTCGTTGCTTAGATGAACTCATAGATGGATCTTGGTGAAACCGTAGGAAAAATTTTAATTTTCTGCAACGTTCCCCAACAGTGGCATCATGAGCTAGGTCTATGCGTAGTTCTCTAATGCACGAGTAGAACACAATTTTGTTGTGGGCGTGGATCTTGTCAACTTGCTTGCCACTACTAGTCTTTTCTTGCTTCATCAGTATTGTGGGATGAAGCGGCCCGGACCAACCTTACACGTACGCTTACGTGAGATCGGTTCCACCGACTGACATGCACTAGTTGCATAAGGTGGCTGGCGGGTGTCTATCTCTCCCACTTTAGTTGGAGCGGATTCGATGAAAAGGGTCCTTATGAAGGGTAAATAGAAGTTGAAAAAATCACGTTGTGGTTATTCGTAGGTAAGAAAACGTTCTTGCTAGAACCCAATTGCAGCCACGTAAAAGATGCAACAACAATTAGAGGACGTCTAACTTGTTTTTGCAGCGATTGTTCATGTGATGTGATATGGCCAGAAGTTGTGATGAATGATGATTGATATATTGTGATGTATGAGATCATGTTCTTGTAATAGGATTCACGACTTGCATGTCGATGAGTATGACAACCGGCAGGAGCCATAGGAGTTGTCTTTATTTTTTGTATGACCTGCGTGTCATTGAAGAACGCCATGTAAATTACTTTACTTTATCGCTAAACGCGTTAGCCATAGAAGTAGAAGTAGTCGTTGGCGTGACAACTTCATGAAGACACGATGATGGAGATCATGATGATGGAGATCATGGTGTCATGCCGGTGACAAGATGATCATGGAGCCCCGAAGATGGAGATCAATGGAGCTATATGATATTGGCCATATCATGTCACTACTATATAATTGCATGTGATGTTTATTATGTTTATGCATCCTGTTTACTTAGAACAACGATAGTAAATAAGATGATCCCTTACAACAATTTCAAGAAGTGTTCTTCCCTAACTGTGCACCGTTGCTACAGTTCGTCGTTTCGGAGCACCACGTGATGATCGGGTGTGATAGATCCTTACGTTCACATACAACGGGTGTAAGACAGTTTTACAGATGCAAAACACTTAGGGTTAACTTGACGAGCCTAGCATGTACAGACATGGCCTCGGAACACGGAGACCGAAAGGTCGAACACGAGTCGTATGGAAGATACGATCAACATGAAGATGTTCACCGACGATGACTAGTCCGTCTCACGTGATGATCGGACACGGCCTAGTCGACTCGGATCGTGTAACACTTAGATGACTAGAGGGATGTCAAATCTGAATGGGAGTTCATTGAATAATTTGATTAGATGAACTTAATTATCATGAACTTAGTCTAAAACCTTTTGCAAATATGTCTTGTAGATCAAATGGCCAACGCTCATGTCAACATGAACTTCAACGCGTTCCTAGAGAAAACCAAGCTAAAAGATGATGGCAGCAACTATACGGACTGGGTCCGGAACCTGAGGATCATCCTCATAGCTGCCAGGAAACAATATGTCCTAGAAGGACCGCTAGGTGACGCTCCCATCCCAGAGAACCAAGACGTTATGAACGCTTGGCAGTCTCGTGCTGATGATTACTCCCTTGTTCAGTGCGGCATGCTTTACAGCTTAGAACCGGGGCTCCAAAAGCGTTTTGAGCATTACGGAGCATATGAGATGTTCGAAGAGCTGAATCTAGTTTTCCAAGCTCATGCCCGGGTCGAGAGATATGATGTCTCCGACAAGTTCTATAGTTGTAAGATGGAGGAAAACAGTTCTGTCAGTGAGCACATACTCAAAATGTCTGGGTTGCACAATCGCCTGACTCAGCTGAACATTAACCTCCCTGATGAGGCGGTCATTGACAGAATCCTCCAGTCGCTCCCACCAAGCTACAAGAGCTTTGTGATGAACTACAACATGCAGGGGATGGTGAAGACCATTCCTGAAGTGTTTTCAATGCTGAAGTCAGCAGAGGCTGAAATCAAGAAAGAACATCAAGTGTTGATGGTCAATAAGACCACTAAGTTCAAGAAGGGCAAGGGAAAGAAGAACTTCAAGAAGGACGGCAAGGATGTTGCCGCGCCCGGTAAGCTAGTTACCGGGAAGAAGTCAAAGAATGGACCCAAGCCTGAGACTGAGTGCTTTTATTGCAAGGGGAAGGGTCACTGGAAGCGGAACTGCCCCAAATACTTAGCGGATAAGAAGGCCGGCAACACCAAAGGTATATTTGATATACATGTAATTGATGTGTACCTTACCAGTACTCGTAGTAACTCCTGGGTATTTTATACCGGTGCCGTTTCTCATATTTGTAACTCACAGCAGGAGCTGCGGAATAAACGGAGACTGGCGAAGGACGAGGTGACGATGCGCATCGGGAATGGTTCCAGAGTCGATGTGATCGCCGTCGGCACGCTGCCTCTACATTTACCTACGGGATTAGTTTTGAACCTTAATAATTGTTATTTAGTGCCAAGTTTGAGCATGAATATTGTATCAGGATCTCGTTTAATACGAGATGGCTACTCATTTAAATCCGAGAATAATGGTTGTTCTATTTATATGAGAGATATGTTTTATGGTCATGCTCCAATGGTCAATGGTTTATTCTTAATGAATCTCGAGCGTAATATCACACATATTCATAGTATGAATGCCAAAAGATGTAAAGTTGATAACGATAGTCCCACATACTTGTGGCACTGCCGCCTTGGTCACATTTGTGTCAAGCGCATGAAGAAGCTCCATGCTGATGGACTTTTAGAGTCTCTTGATTATGAATCATTTGACACATGCGAACCGTGCCTCATGGGCAAAATGACCAAGACTCCGTTCTCCGGAACAATGGAGCGAGCAACCAACTTGTTGGAAATCATACATACCGATGTGTGCGGTCCAATGAGCATTGAGGCTCGCGGAGGATATCGTTATGTCCTCACTCTCACTGATGACTTGAGTAGATATGGGTATGTCTACTTAATGAAACACAAGTCTGAGACCTTTGAAAAGTTCAAGGAATTTCAGAATGAAGTAGAGAATCAATGCGACCGAAAAATAAAATTCCTACGATCAGATCGTGGAGGAGAATATTTAAATCACGAATTTGGCACACACTTAAGGAAATGTGGAATCGTTTCACAACTCACGCCGCCTGGAACACCTTAGCGTAACGGTGTGTCCGAACGTCGTAATCGCACTCTATTGGATATGGTGCGGTCTATGATGTCTCTTACCGATTTACCGCTATCATTTTGGGGATACGCTCTAGAGACAGCTACATTCACTTTAAATAGGGCACCGTCTAAATCCGTTGAGACGACACCGTATGAATTATGGTTTGGGAAGAAACCTAAGCTGTCGTTTCTAAAAGTTTGGGGATGCGATGCTTATGTCAAGAAACTTCAACTTGAAAAGCTCAAACCCAAGTCGGAAAAATGCGTCTTCATAGGATACCCTAAGGAAACCGTTGGGTATACCTTCTACTTAAGATCCAAGGGCAAGATCTTTGTTGCCAAGAACAGATGCTTTCTGGAAAAAGAGTTTCTCTTGAAAGAAGTAAGTGGGAGGAAAGTAGAACTCGATGAAGTACTACCTCTCGAACGGGAAAGTGGTGCAGCTCAGGAAAATGTTCCTGTGATGCCTACACCAACTGAAGAGGAAAATAATGATGATGATCAAGGTACTTCGGATCAAGTTGCTACTGAACTTCGTAGGTCCACTAGGACACGTTCCGCACCAGAGTGGTACGGCAACCCTGTCCTGGAAATCATGTTGTTAGACAACGGTGAACCTTCGAACTATGAAGAAGCGATGGCGGGCCTAGATTCCAACAAATGGCTAGAAGCCATGAAATCCGATATAGAATCCATGCATGAAAACAAAGTATGGACTTTGACAGACTTGCCCGATGATCGGCGACCGATAGAAAACAAATGGATTTTTAAGAAGAAGACGGACGCGGATGGTAATGTTACCATTTATAAAGCTTGACTTGTCGCTAAGGGTTATCGACAAGTTCAAGGGATTGACTACGACGAGACATGCTCTCCCGTAGCGAAGCTGAAGTCCGTCCGAATCATGTTAGCAATTGCCGCATACTATGATTATGAGATATGGCAGATGGACGTCAAAACGGCATTCCTTAACGGACATCTTAAGGAAGAGCTGTATATGATACAGCCGGAAGGTTTTGTCGATCCTAAGAACGCTAACAAAGTATGCAAGCTCCAGCAATCCATTTATGGACTGGTGCAAGCATCTCGGAGTTGGAACATTCGCTTTGATGAGATGATCAAAGCGTTTGGATTTATGCATACTTATGGAGAAGCCTGCGTTTACAAGAAAGTGAGTGGGAGCTCTGTAGCATTTCTCATATTATATGTAGATGACATACTCTTGATGGGAAATGATATAGAACTTCTGGACAGCATTAAGGCCTACTTGAATAAGTGTTTTTCGATGAAGGACCTTGGAGAAGCTGCTTATATATTAGGCATCAAGATCTATAGAGATAGATTGAGACGCCTCATAGGTCTTTCACAAAGCACATACCTTGATAAGATTTTGAAGAAGTTCAAAATGGATCAGTCCAAGAAGGGGTTCTTGCCTATGTTACAAGGTGTGAGATTGAGCTCGGCTCAGTCCCCGACCACGGCAAAAGATAAAAAAGAGATGAGTGTCATCCCCTATGCTTCAGCCATAGGATCTATTATGTATGCCATGCTGTGTACCAGACCTGATGTAAACCTTGCCGTAAGTTTGGTAGCAAGGTACCAAAGTAATCCCGGCAAGGAACACTGGACAGCGGTCAAGAATATCCTGAAGTACCTGAAAAGGACAAAGGACATGTTTCTCGTTTATGGAGGTGACGAAGAGCTCGTCGTAAAGGGTTACGTCGACGCTAGCTTCAACACAGATCTGGATGACTCTCAGTCACAAACCGGATACGTGTATATGTTGAATGGTGGAGCAGTAAGCTGGTGCAGCTGCAAGCAGAGCGTCGTGGCGGGATCTACATGTGAAGCGGAGTACATGGCAGCCTCGGAGGCAGCGCATGAAGCAATTTGGGTGAAGGAGTTCATCACCGACCTAGGAGTCATACCCAATGCGTCGGGGCCGATCAAACTCTTCTGTGACAACACTGGAGCTATTGCCCTTGCCAAGGAGCCTAGGTTTCACAAGAAGACCAGGCACATCAAGCGTCGCTTCAACTCCATCCGTGAAAATGTTCAAGATGGAGACATAGATATTTGCAAAGTACATACGGATCTGAATGTCGTAGATTCGTTGACTAAACCTCTCTCGCGAGCAAAACATGATAAACACCAGAACTCTATGGGTGTTCGATTCATCACAATGTAACTAGATTATTGACTCTAGTGCAAGTGGGAAAATGTTGGAAATATGCCCTAGAGGCAATAATAGAAGTATTATTATAATTCCTTGTTCATGATAATTGTCTTTTATTCATGCTATAACTGTATTATCCAGAAATCGTAATACACGTGTGAATACATAGACCACAGTATGTCCCTAGTGAGCCTCTAGTTGACTAGCTCATTGATCAACAGATAGTCATGGTTTCCTGGCTATGGACATTGGATGTCGTTGATAACGGGATCACATCATTAGGAGAATGATGTGATGGACAAGACCCAATCCTAAGCATAGCACAAGATCGTGTAGTTCGTTTGCTAGAGCTTTCCAATGTCAAGTATCTCTTCCTTAGACCATGAGATCGTGTAACTCCCGGATGCCGTAGGAGTGCTTTGGGTGTATCAAACGTCACAACGTAACTGGGTGATTATAAAGGTGCACTACAGGTATCCCCGAAAGTGTGTGTTGGGTTGACATGGATCGAGACTGGGATTTGTCACTCCGTATGACGGAGAGGTATCTCTGGGCCCACTCGGTAATGCATCATCATAATGAGCTCAAAGTGACCAAGTGGTTGGTCACGGGATCATGCATTACGTTACGAGTAAAGTGACTTGCCGGTAACGAGACTGAACAAGGTATTGGGATACCGACGATCGAGTCTCGGGCAAGTAACGTACTGATTGACAAAGGGAATTGTATACGGGGTTTGATCGAATCCTCGACATCGTGGTTCAACCGATGAAATCATCATGGAACATGTGGGAGCCAACATGGGTATCCAGATCCCGCTATTGGTTATTGACCGGAGAGTCATGTCTGCATGTCTCCCGAACCCGTAGGGTCTACACAATTAAGGTTCGGTGACGCTAGGGTTATTAGGAAGACTTGTATGTGATTACCAAATGTTTTTCGAAGTCCCGGATGAGATCCCGGACATCACGAGGAGTTCCGGAATGGTCCGGAGGTGAAGTTTTATATATGGGAAGTTGTCATGCGGACACCGGAAAGTTTCGGGGGCTTATCGGTATTGTACCGGGGCCACCGGAGAGGTTCCGGGTGTCCACCGGGAGGGGCCACCCCTCCATGAGGGCCACATGGGCTGGAAAGGGGAGGGAGCCAGCCTTTGGAGGGCTGGGCACGCCCCCCCACCTTGGGCCCATGTGCCTAGGGTTGGGGGGGAACCCTAAGGGGAGCGCCCCCCTTGCTTGGGGGGCAAGTTCCCCCTCCCTGGCCGCCGCCCCCCTCTAGATCCCATCTAGAGGGGTCGGCCCCCCTTGCCCCTTCCCCTATAAATAGAGGGGTGAGGGGAGGGCTGCTGTACACATCCAAAGGCGCAGCCCCTCCCCTCCCCAACACCTCTCCTCCTCCGTTACGCGCTTGGCGAAGCCCTGTTGGAGTACTTCTGCACCAACATCACCACGCCGTCGTGCTGCCGTTGGAGCAATCTTCCTCAACCTGTCCTTCGTCCTTGCTGGATCAAGACGGAGGAGACGTCGTCCATTCTGTACGTGTGTTGAACGCGGAGGTGTTGTCCGTTCAGCACTTGGACATCGGTGATCTGAATCACGGCGAGTACGACTCCATCATCACCATCCCCTTGAACGCTTCCGTACATGATCTACAAGTGGTATGTAGATGCAAACTCACTCCCTTGACTCGTTGCTTAGATGAAATCATAGATGGATCTTGGTGAAACCGTAGGAAAATTTTTAATTTTCTGCAACGTTCCCCAACACGCAGTCCTTCTGCTTCTTGTTGCAACACAGCTGATCGATGTCTTTCAGCTTGTAGTTGAGACTCAAGAAACCGAACTGATTCAGACAGTGAGTTTGAATAGCTTGTGCAAGCGGTAGTGGCCAGTAACTCGAACGCTAAACCAAGACAGGACTATGGGGTTGTCTCATTGTCTTCAAGATAGTCTTCCTTAACTGTTTTATCATCTTTGTTGGAGACCAACAAGGATGGGTCACTATCCTGAACCTTATCTGCATTACTTCCTTTACCATTGCTTAATAAGGCACTCTTCCCCAATATTCTGTCAGCATTCTAAAAGAAGAAACAAGCAGACACATAACAAGTTTAGCATGTACTAGTATATGAAACTCATTTCCGTGAACCAGTTCATTAGTAAGGTGGATAGGATTAAACTACCAAGTCTTCTATTGTCAAGTACTAGTACATAATAAAAGCATCAAACAAACATATATCTATGTCCTATGGTCACTGCATTGTCTTGCCAAATCAAAATAGAGACACGGTTCAAATCATATCAGTTCAAGACAAAGCAGCAGTGAAAGAATACAAAGTGTTTGAAACTACACGGCACAACAAGATTTCAGATGGGTACCACGGGTCTACATGTACAACAACACTATTGGCTCTGTTGTGATGCTAGTAATGTGCATGATATGAAAGTCAGCTATATACACAATTGAAATTGAAATCAACAGAGCTATTGATAAGAGCAAACCTATTAAAGAAACATGCGTGAACATACTGATGTGCCATTGGAGTTTCGATTGGATCCTTCAATTTAAAAATAAATTTGTATGAGTAAATATAGTGATACAAGAGCAAAGCAATCATAGTTAAAAAAGGCACGCCTAGGCTCTAGGCGTTGGCAAAACGCATTGCGCATAACTATGCTTAATCTGTGTATAACTGTGCATAAGAATGCGCTTTGGTCAGTAAAGCGCAATGCAGTGGCAAAATGCACAATTAACGCCTAGCGCTTTTTTGAACTATGATAGCAATGGAATCTTAAATTAGAACAGTTGTTCTTCATGTTTAGGCACTTGTTCTACATGAACAAAGTACAGTAAGACACAAGAATATAATACTTAAAAATAGAAAATGAGCTCATAGACCTTACCACATTCTTGGTTCGGGACCAGTACAGAACAAGGCATTTCTAGTCATCGTCCAGTAAATGTGTCTCAGGAGAACGTAAGGGAATTTGATGAGTTTCTTTGCCGGAGAAGTACGTTTTCTTCAGGTAATTCCGATACTGGCACAAAGCATTCTTGAAGATAACAGAGGTATTAGCACAGGTTACCTCATCCTGAGTTTCCAAATCGGTCCTTATCTATAGGGAAAAATGGGAAAATTTGTTGTATTATAACCATCATGGAGGTAGGATGTATGGGACAAAGCAAAGTAATTGCCATGAATAACATTACTTACACATAACTCCTGAACAAACACCTACAACTGGCATTTTCCTTCATCTTCAGTAGAATATTTCCAAGATGGGAAGATACGCACATACGATTTAACAACATCAATTGCGATAGATGCTAAACTACGACTAGCTGGTTGTGCTTCCTCCACAGGAATAGTCGTACTAACTGGTGGAGTTGGGGTTCGTCGTGATAGTACTGGCCCTTTGGGCACTGGAGCTGCCTTACTAACTGCTCTTGTTTGGGAGCTCTGTGGTGGAGATGGTGTTGTGTCAACAGGAACTGGGTTACTATCGGCTGGGGTTGGGGTTAGATTGGGTGAAGCTGGTTCTCTATCCATCACAGTAGGGGTACAATCTGCGAGAGTTTGGGTTATGTGTGGTAGGGCTGGTTCTTGTGCATGTACAACCGGGGTGCTATCTCCACCAAGAGGTAACATTGTTTTATTTGAAGACCGTGTTTTTAGTCCGCTATATACTGGCATCACCCGCTCCAATTCAAATAGCTGATAAACAGGAAACATAGTTGAATGTACATACATTGTATGAGAGAATGATGCAATAGATAGTGTGGAAAAAAGAGGGCATGAAATAGTTGACATGTATATTGTTTAACTAAAACAGATAGCATGACATAATTTCACATATATGATGTCTATCTAAACTAGATAGTATAGCATAACATAATTCAAAGATCTGATGAATAACTAAACATGATCGCATGACATAATTCACCTGCATGTTATCTAAGTAATCAGAATCGCATCATTTATTTCACGTATGTCATTTATATGCAAAACAGAGGGCATTCGATATGATGTCTAAACTAAGAACATGGTGTTGAATATTGTGTATATGATGTCTAAACTATGCAATGCAAGACACCATATGCATGATATGACCAGTATAACCGTGCCAAGTTAGAGCATACACCTCAGTGGGGGAATAGGACTGGTCATCTGTCTCTAAATCCATCTCTGAGGAGCTATCGGGACCCAACAAGAGATCTGCTTCGACAGGTAGCATTGTCTGCTCTGAAGGCCTTATTTTCACTCCAGATTTTTCCATCTCCCACCCAATTGGCTGATTCACAGGAAGAGTAGTTTAATGTACAAGCATTGTCGACAAATGGAAATGTTATGAAGAAAAAGATGGGCAAGATATCATTCAAATATATGATGCCTGGTTAAACAGGATGGCATTGCACATTTCACATATGGCTGGCTAAAAGACATGAGACTGCATAATTCCCATATATGATATAGAAACTAAATAGGTGGCATTACAGAACATGTCTAAACTAAGCAGATGACATATATGATGTCAAAAGTAGGCACTGCAAGGCAACATATGCATGATATGACTAACATCATCATGCCAAGGTAGAGTAAACACCTTGGGGGTAAATAGGAGTGGTCAGTGGCATCTGAATCCGCCTCAGAACAGATATCTTCCTCTGGATTACAATCTGGAGAGGGGTGGGGAGGGTTTGCCATTGAACCCACGATGGAGCGATGTCTACATGACATTGTATTGCCGCGAAAAACTCTTCTCTTTTTCTCTACATGTTTAACATGACTATGTACAATATCTGACATGCATACGAAAAAAATATGGTGAGATTATGTGAGGAGAGCATGCAGAAATTTAGGGTGATGGTAACAACCAGTGGATGGATCCAAAAATAATGATAGCAGGCTGATGATTGCTTTAATTTAATAAAAAGACAGATGACGATTGCTTTACTATTTGTTTCCCACCCAAGATGAACAACATAGGCATACCCTAGGTGAACCAGATATTAGACAGACATACTATTCATTGCTGCCTCGATATGTGCCCCACAACTAATTTAGAACTCAAGTTTGAACATTAATTTGGACCTGACTTGGGAGTCCAAGAGCTGAACAGGACGATAAAGTAGCATGTAAGTTTAAGCAATGCATAACATAAGCAGAAACAAAAGAGTGCGACCTCTCTTGTGGACCCGTGTACTCCTCAGGTTCATCTGCTGAGTCGATGATGGTGATGCCGTTGTAGTGGGTGCTGGCGGCAGGGAAGGAGATCTGAGGCAGCGAAAGACGGTCAGGAGTCGTGATGTCTGGTTTGGTGGATGCTTCTGTCGATGGAGCAGCTCAGGTGAGGTGGACAACATCGCGGCAGGAGTAGGACAAACCACACAAAGTTCCCTTCGACACCTACCTGTAACTGAAGTAGTTCTGTAAGGGCTAATTTGGCCTGCATGATTCTAAAAATGCAAGGATAGGAAAAACACCAGAATAGGATAGGAATGCACATGGTAAACAGAGCATTTGTAAACACAGGATTTCTGTCAACTTGGGTGTTTGGTTTACAGGAATTGGAAGAGTAGAGGAATGCAAAGAAACATGGCCAAAATAAAGTGAAACCATATGAAAGTGTGTACAATTAGAATGTTATTCTGGCACTAATGCACTTGGTCTTGTTTTCATGCATAGGATTTTGAAAAGTAGGTCCAGGTGGATGTTTTGCTTCACTCCTTTCAACAAAATGCATGCATAATTGAATAGTAGAGTGCCATTGGAAAATTCCCTATTGCTATGTTTTTCCGTTGAACCAAAATAGCCCTAATGGATTGACGTGAATGTATAGTAATAAGTGATGCAACAAGTGTACAACCTCTTTGCCGTAGCCGTCTCGACCTCAACATCATTGGGTTGGTCGCTGAAGCAGTTGAGGCAGAGGTGGCTGTCGGAGGTGTGGAGGAAGATCTGAGGAATCTGTAGACGGCGTCCAGGGCACTGCTGTGTTGTGATGGATCGTTCTGTCGTTGGAGCAGCTCCGGTGAGCCGTAAGACGTCAAGGCTGAAGCAGCACAAGACAGACATCGTCAATCTCAAGTGGGATTCTAATAGCATCTCCAATAGATGATGTAAAATAGATGTAAAATTTACATCACCAAAAACCACCTGACTACAACAGATGAGGTAAAAACTGTTGACTCTGACTTAACTGTTGAAACTGAAATTTACTGTGGAATCTGAATGCTACTGTCGAAACTGAACGCAATGGTAGCACAGAGGCATTTGACATGTACTTTACGGAGGGCCTGCAGTTCATCTTCAACCTGCACCCCCCTGAGACGCAAGCCACCACAGGCCGAACCACCGGCCCCAGCGCCGCCTCGCCGCCCCAAAACAACTCCCCACCACCACCCCGGCCAGCCCTCTAGCCCCCACCCTAAACCCTAAGATAGATAGTGGGGTACCTCTCCGGTGAGCCCCCGTCCCCGCTGCGGGTGGTTCTTCCTTAACTCTGGCGAGCCCTCCCAACCCCTGAAAATCGACTGACCCAAAAGTCAATTCAGTCGACTGAAGTGTGGCTAAATCGGAGCAGACAAGCAGTACGAGCGAGGGGGAGAGCAGCAGGAGCAGCTAGACAAGCGAGCGATCGAGCGAGAGCCGGAGCAGCAGCAGCAGCAGCGCGAGCAAGCGAGTGAGTGAGAGCCGGAGCAGCAGCAGCAGATCCGGCTGGTATGGACGCCGCCGCCGAAGGGGCCTCGCACTGGGGGACAGCCGCCGTGGAGATGTCACCCGCAGCGCCGGCTTCAAGGTAGCCGCTCCATGGGGGTGCGGGATGGAGCATTGTCGGTGCCGGGAGTTCAAGTTAAGGAGAAGGTGCGATGCGATGAGTGTACAACCTCTTTGGTGGTGCCGAGTAGGCCTCGGCTTCGTCCGAGGAGTCGGTGAGGATGTTGCGGTTCTGGTGGAGTAGGTTAAGGCGGCGCAGTGGGGATGGAGCAGCCGCGATAGACGAGGCGATCATCGGAGAAGCTCCTTGGAGGTGGAGGACGGGGCGGTTGAACCGGCGGGACGACAAGATGGATGACGGATCCTCATCCAGGAGGTGGACGAGGGACATCGAGTTGTTGCTATGGACGGCGTCATCGGGGAAGAGGCTCCGGCTGGGCAGCGGTGAGGTGGCGGACGTAGGAGGGTGTGGTTTCGCGCTGGAGCGGAGAGGTTATGGCGGCCTGGGACTTCGAATGGCGAAAAGGGGGCGATGGGGGGGGGGGTGAAGCATGACTTAGGGACGCGCTTGTCCAAAATGTAGGGTGTGTTACAAAAGTATCCCCCACCGATTTGAACTAGCGGCCCTTTCGGCTCAGGTTAGAAGGGGGATTTCGCGTGTCGGGATTTGGCAGCTGGAGGGAGTTGCGTGCATTGTAATTTCGGGATAGCAAGGCACAAGTTGTGAAGGCGCCAGTTTTGGGAGCACGATATCTGAATTTTCGGGATATAACAAGACGCGGGTTGAATTTTAGGGACAAGCCTAATGTGTAGTAATATTGTACTTGTACGTACCAAATCAATTCGCACTTCCCTCAACCAAAAAGAAAACGAAAAAAATAAAACTATTCACACCACACAAAGAGAGAGTCTTGACCCATTTTACTATACAAATGCTATTCAAAGCTACTCCCTCCTTCCATCTATATAGGGCCTAATGCATTTTTTGATGCTAACTTTGACCAAATATTAAAGCAATAATATATGACATGCAACTTACACAAAGCACAACGTTAAATTCGTCTGTGAAAGGTTCTTTCAATGATATAATTTCCACATTGTGCATGTCATGTACTATTAATCTTGTCAATAATCAAAGGTGGTCTTAAAAATCTCATTACGCCCTATATAGATGGAAGGAGGGAGTATGAATCCATGTTATGTCCGATTTAAAAAATTTGCTTGCTGTATAATGCATGTAACCTACTCATACCAACATTTTAGTGCATTCCAAATGTCTATACTACCTCTGCAATTCAAACTAAATTTGAATTCATTTCTCTATTTCAATAAGAATCTACAATCATGATTGTTGCCAACTTCAACCATCATTCGTGTATTACCTTAATAACACACCACATAATTACTATAGAGATAGATTTGAACTATGTGTACTACATGAACTCGAATTTTATTTTTTGAATACATTTGATGTTGATTCAAATTAATAGTTCATTTGATGTACTAACTATATATTCATAATCTAAACCATGTTCCATACATACACCGTGTTTATCACACAAAGTATAGTGCCCCGCCCCCTACATTATGACAAGTATTTAGACCTGAGTTGCAAAAGCCACACATTAGCCCAAATTATAATCAATGTTCTACACAATGATATCTTCTTCAAGTATCTGTATCCACTTTTTTATAATGAATTATGATCTTTGTTCGTCTTTTACACCTTCACGATCCTGTTCTATTTGTAGCTAGCTAGCGCTAACTTTCTATTGTGCATGCACACGCCTGTCCCCCTCTCACCCACCCTTAGCGTCCCCTCCATCGCGCATGTTTAGTATTTCTCTTTAGGTCGTCCACCAGTTGTGTGTGTAGGCCCCGGCTCCTTCTTTCCGGCACACACCGGTCGATATACCTCTCTAGCCAAGTGTGCCTACAACAAACACATATATACTTCCCCTCTTCTCTTATCACCGTCCATGCCCCCCTATGTCCAATACGATTCCACGCAGGTGCACACTCCCGCCCCTCTTTTCATTGATCACATACTCGCACACTCCTCCCCCATCGACATGGTAGGCCTCTTGCACCACCCCCTAGCCACACCCTCTCCCCCTGTCTGTCTCTCTGGACCTTATTTGCTTCTAACACATGCAGGCGTCACTACAAAAAAAAGACACATCCGTGACATTTTGGGCCGAACGAAAAAAAATTCTGTCATACATATGACACTTCTATGACGATAACTGTGACAAAACCTGGTATCATCATAGATGTGGTGGGCTCCTACTTCTATGACAAAAAAATCATGACAGAAAATGGGCTTTTCATCCTAGGCGGTCCGGAGACGCAGCTGCATGACATTCTTTGGGCCGTCCATGACGAAAAAAACCGTGGTAGAAGCAAGGGCGAGAAAATTTTGGGGAATTCCCGGTTACGGTGGGTGGTTGGGGACCGAGCGATGCGCGTTTCTCTTGTACATGTACGCGTGTGTGTGTGCGAGGCGTTGGCTCTAACTGAACCCGAGCAAGGCGTTGGGCTCTAACTGAACCCAAGCGATTGCACTGCAGGCTACGCGTTACCGAACCCGAGCGATCGATTCCTTCGCTACTGCTGCTACCTGAAGCCGATCGATGCTGCCTCTCTGGATGAACAGTGAGCGTTGCGGGGGGGTGGGGGGGTGGATGAACAGTGAGCCGTGGGAGTGGATGAACAGGACACGTGGCGTTACCTCTGGATGAACAGGACCCTGATCGATCGAGCCGGTTGGGGCTGGATGAACAGGACCCCGTGGAGGGCTGGATGAACAGGACGACCCCGTGGAGGGCTCGACGAATAGTAGATGGTGGAGGGGGGTGGTTGAACAGGAGCCCATGGAGAGGGGTGGTTGAACAGTAGCCGGTGGAGTAGCGCGCGGTGGAGGTTGGATGAACAGGAGCCCGTGGATGAATAGTCGCAGGTGGAGGATAGAGGAGGTCGACGGTGGATGAACAGTAGTCCGTGGAGGCTGGAGGAGGTCGACAGTGGAGATGAACAGTGTCAGGACCCCGACTCAATGCCACATCGATCTAGCCTGTAACACCTCATACTTTGCGGCCTCACGCACGGTATTCCCACGGGTGTCGCCTTACCTTTGCCCGGGACCGTTTGCGCCTTTTGGCACACGTATATGATAGTGTCGCTAGCATCCATATGATAAGGAGCCCGGGCTGACATGGCAAGTCGTAAACCCAAAGTGGCACAGACTTACAGGGACAGGCATCCATGACCCAGCATCGAACGTGTCGGTCATCACCGAGTGAGTTCCGGGCTGTAGCACTGGGCTAGCAGGACTCCGATAAACCAGGCTGTAGCGGGCTAACAGGACTCCGGTACTCAACGCGTGACATTTCCCCGAAGGGACAGACACAGGAACGAAGAAGGACACATGCCGGCCAGCCTAAGTGTTCCGGATCAGTAGCAAGCTACCATGGCTCAGTGGAATCACTAGGAGACATTTCCCAGTAAGAGAGGCTACTAAAGATAAACAACTAGATAGTCAGATCCCACACATACCAAGCATTTCAATCATACACACAATATGCTCGATATGTGCAAATACAACAAGGCATCACAACATGACTCTACAACACAAGTACTTTATTTAAAGGCTCAGAGAGCCATACATAGCGTACACACAAGTACGGGTCACACGACCCACATTCAAGTCATACAAGCATACAAGCCAACAGCGGAAGTAACTTGTCTGAGTACAGACAACTAGTAAAATAAAAGAGGCTTGGCTAAACCTAGCTATACTACATGGTCCTTCACAAGCTCAGGATCACCACCTGGGCCTTAGTCTACTCATCGATGTCAACGTCTACGAAGTACCCGTCGGAAGGGGTTGTAGCGTCTTCTAAAAAATGTAAATTAAAGCAACATGAGTACAAAGGTACTCAGCAAGACTTACATCAGATCCTACATACATGCACATTATCAAGAAGGGTTGGTGGGGTTATTGCAGCAAGCCAGCTTTGACTCTTGGCTAAGCTATCCTACGAGACTCCAACTTGAAATGGTTTTGCGCACTCGAGTCCACTACTCACCACTTCAATACACTACCAAGGATCCACCTCCGTCTTCCTACGGAAGAGCCATCCTCGGCACTCACGCTTATCTTGAGGCTTTTAGTAGTCTCCATTTACTTGTCTATGAACTGTATAGGCAACCAAGTAGTCCTTTACCGCGGACGCGGCTATTCGAATAGATGATGTTAACCCTGCAGGGGTGTACTTCTTCATACACGCTCTCACCACTTACCGCCGTTTACACGACATGTACTCAGCAACCTTCAAGCGGAAGCCCAATGTGGGTGTCGGCCACGACCTACCTAAACACCTAAGTCTCTAGTCCAGGTTTATCGCCTATTCAGGTTCCATACGCAGGGAGTCCGGCCGAGGTTTCCACATACGGCCCCGAACGATGTGAACAGGGTTCCCGAGATACCTAACGGGCATCCGGTACACCCGGCCACGTACCTACCGCATCACAGCCCACCCCTACGGTCAGCGCTGTCCACGGCCTCCAGTAGGCTACAAACACCAGAAACTACTTGCAACTCCTGGACAGAGGACTAGGGTGAATAAGAAGCCGAGAGGGTCCATTGGTTTCGGGCCCAATGCATGGTAGTAGCTGATTCTTAAATCACACATACAGATCTCAGTGCTTAAGGACGGCTCAATGAAACAACCCACCATGTACTCCTACATGGCCTCTCATCGATACCTTTACCAAATCGTGTTCAACACATTACTCTCATACTGACACGATCATTTCACTCTAGCCCATCACCCAGATGAACCAGACCTGACACGACTCTAAGCATAGCAGGCATAGCAAGGTAGGAACAACACAATCATATGGCTCAATCAACTCCTACACATGCTAGTGGGTTTCATCTAGTTACTGTGGCAATGACAGGTCATGCAGAGGAAATGGGTTCAACTACCGCAGCACACAGCAGTTTGAATCGCGTTGTCTTAATGCAGTAAAAGAGAGCAGGAGCAAGAACATGGGATTGTATCGATATGATCAAATGGTTGGTTGCTTGCCTGATGGTCGGTGCTCTGGTATTGTTCTCCGTTGGGGTAATCACGGTACTCCCCAGGGGCAGGACCTGCCGCAGAGAGCACCGATACACAATCATCACCAAACAATATGCAACAATATGATGCATGCATGAGACATGGCAAAACGAGTGTATTGGGCTAATGCAACTAAGACCGGATGGGTTTGAACTATTTTGAACCAAGGATTCAAGTTTCAAACTCATAAGTGGCCCTTTTAAGAGCTTTATCTTGTTCTGTATTAAACAGCAGGTTAGCTTGTTCTGGATTTTTCTGATCATTTTTCATATATAACACTTTGCATTTGGAGCTACAGATTAATTTCTATGATTTTTTCAAGTTTGTGGTATTTTCTGGAATTTCCTGTGTAGAAATAATTCCAGTAAATAACTTACTGCGTCAGCAATACGTCAGGATGACGTTAGTGGTCAACGGAGCTGGTCCAGGTCAAACTGACCAGTGGGTCCCGCATGTCAGTAGTTAATTAAACTAACTAAATTTAGTTAAAACTAATCTGGGTTAATTAGCATAGGGGTCCCCACTTGTCATAGACTTAGGGGAGTCAACCTGGACCCACCCTAGTCAAAGTCAAGGGTCAAACACGCCGGCGTTTAGCCGCCGGCGAGGCTAGACGCGGCGGTGGAAGTGCATTTGTGCTTTTCGGCGACCAAATGAGCGGCAGAGAGCATCTACGTGTAGCTGGGAACGAGCCGCAGCTCTTGGTGGTGGTGGTTGAGCTTGGGGTGGCCGGAAGCGTCGCCGGCGATGACTTTGGCGGTCGCCGGAGTCGGGTGAAGACGAACCTGAAGCTACGGGGCACGGCGAGGCACGTGGTGAGGTGCGTTGGGCCCCTGGGGATGCGGTGAGTGCGTTAGACATGGTGGGGTGGCCGGTGGTTGGCCGGAGACACGTCGGCGACGAGCTCGGTGGCGGCGCATGCGGTGAAGCTTCGTGCGCTCGCTGTGGTGCACGAGAGCGAGAAAGGAAAGGGGGAGGAGGTAGCCAGGCTCATGGCGGTCTTGAGGAAGCTGACGGCATGGTCGGGGACGAGCTGGTGCGGCGGCGACGGCGAAAGGGATCTCCGGCGGTGGCAGGGTCGAACGAGGTCGGTGCAGTGGCTTCGGGGCAAGCGAGCGCTCGGGGCTCGGCTTGCTCGAAGGAGCGGAGGGCAGCGAAGCTCCTGGACACGGTGGCGTGGCGCAGGGACGATGGAGAGCGCGACTACGGCGACGGTGCGATGGCGGTGGCGTCGGCCATCGTGCGAGAGAGCGAGGGAGAGGAGCTGGGGAGGAGGGGGCGTGTCTGTGAGCTCGAGGGAGGAGTGGGTGATCGACCCAGGGCGGCAGAACGGCGATGAGAGGAAGCAGAGCGGCGGCCAGCTGCGTGGCACGCTCTGGTGCTGATGTCGAGCACCTAGCTGCCTGCCTGACGAAGCCAAGCAGCTCGCTGGAGCGGTGGCTGGGCTGGGCCGGCTAGGTGGGCTGGCTGGTGGGCTGCCAGGTTAGTTCCCTCTCTCTCTTTTCATTTATGTTTTCTATTCTTTTCTGTAGCTTTGTGGACTTTCTAAAAATACTTAAGCAACTCCAACAATCCCCAAACTGCTCATGCCCACTGTTTAAAATATAAACAACATGGAACATTTTTGTTTAGGATTATTTGAACATTTAAAATATTTTATAAATTTTAAATGCCCAAATTCAAATACTTATGATTTAATTCAAAGACCTGAGGACGACCTAGAAAATTGTGCACCACTTTTGGCAGAGGTTCTGAACCAAGACAAAAATGATGGAAATTTTAGAAGGGCATTTCAGGTTCATTGAAAATATTTTTAGTAAACCCTAGTTGGATTCAAAGCGGGCTGGGGGTTCTGTCATCCCCATTTCAAGTTTCTGTTGAATGGAATAGACATGATGCAACACTCTAATGCATGAACTAGCTAGGGTGTGACAACTCACCCCCACTCAAAAGAATCTCGTCCCGAGATTTAGGTTCCTCCGGGAAGAAGGCGGGATACTCAAGTCGAAGACGATCCTCCCTTTCCCAAGTTGCTTCTTTCTCAGAATGGTGCGACCATTGAACCTTGAGAAACTTGATATTATGTCGTCGAGTGGTACGCTCGGCTTGATCGAGGATACGAACGGGGTACTCTCGATACGTGAGATTATCTTGAAGATCAAGCGTTTCGTGGTCCACTCCACGGATAGGATCCGAGAAGCAACGCCTGAGTTGAGAAATGTGGAAGACATCGTGGACTCTGGAAATATGCGGAGGTAGTTCCAATTGGTAGGCAACTTCTCCTCGTTTGGCGAGAATGCGAAAAGGTCCAATGTAGCGAGGAGCCAATTTGCCTTTGATACCGAAACGATGGGTTCCCTTTAGAGGAGTAACCCGAAGGTAAGCCTTCTCGTCAACCTCAAAAGTCATAGCCTTATGTTTTCGGTCATATTGACTCTTTTGACGAGATTGGGCTGTTTTCAACTTTACACGAACGATGCGAACTTGCTCTTCTGCTTCCTGGATCATATCCGGGCCAAAGAATTGTCTTTCCCCGGTTTCTGACCAGTTAAGAGGCGTTCGACACCTTCGTCCATAGAGAACTTCAAAAGGGGCTTTACCCAAGCTAGATTGATAGCTGTTGTTATAAGCAAATTCGGCAAATGGAAGGCATTTCTCCCAATCCATTCCGAATGAGATAACAGAAGCTCGAAGCATGTCTTCTAGGATCTGGTTGACGCGTTCTACTTGACCACTTGATTGAGGGTGAAAGGCAGTGCTAAAGGAAAGGCGGGTTCCCATAGCATTTTGGAAACTTTCCCAAAATCGAGAGGTGAAGAGACTTCCTCGATCCGAGTTAATTTCCAGTGGAACACCATGGAGAGACACTATTCGGGAGATGTACAAGTCTGCTAATTGACTAGCGGTTATACTCTCGCGAACAGGTAAGAAATGGGCCACTTTGGAAAGACGGTCGATAACGACGAAGATAGCATTATTCCCTCTCTTGGTCCTGGGAAAACCGGTGATGAAATCCATACCAATTTTATCCCATTTCCATTCAGGAATAGCTAAGGGTTGAAGGGTGCTAGCAGGCCGTTGATGCTTTGCTTTTACACGACGATAGACGTCGCAGTTAGCAATATACTGAGAAATTTCTCTCTTCATCCTAGTCCACCAGAACCTCTGGCGTAGGTCCTGATACATCTTAGTGCTACCGGGATGAATGGTGAGAGGAGATTCATGAGCTTCCTTAAGGATCAATCGCCTCAGGTTTCGCACTTTGGGAACCACTAGACGGTTCCCGAAGTATACGACTCCTTGATCATCAATGGAGAAACAATTCGCAACTCCTTTCTTGATGTTTCTTTTGATGCGGGAAATCCCCGGATCTACTTTCTGAGCTTTGATGATCTGATTCGTAAGGGTAGGTTTCGCCACCAAGGTGGAAAGGAATCCTTGAGGAACAATGTGAAGGTTAAGCTTCCGGAATTCCTCGTGGAGAAGTGGTTGACTTTGTTGCAACATCAGATTGTTGCAATAAGATTTACGACTTAGCGCATCAGCCATGACGTTGGCTTTTCCTGGGGTGTAAGTTATCCCTAAGTCGAAATCTATGATCAACTCGACCCAACGTCTTTGCCTGAGATTTAAATCCGGTTGGGTGAATATGTACTTCAGACTTTGGTGATCAGTGAAGATTTCGCAACGATTACCGAGGAGGTAATGTCGCCAGGTTTTGAGTGCATGGACTACAGCTGCAAGCTCTAGATCATGAGTAGGGTAGTTTTCCTCATGTGGGTGTAATTGCCGTGAAGCATAAGCAATTACGTGTCGATCTTGCATGAGAATACAACCTAGTCCTTGTCGCGAGGCGTCGCAATAGATAACAAAGTCCTTGGAGAAATCTGGTGGTACCAGTACGGGAGCAGAAGTCAGGCGTCTTTTCAGTTCCTGGAAACTGTGCTCACATTGTGGAGTCCACTCGAACTTTTTATCTTTCTTGAGGAGTTCAGTTAGAGGTTTAGCAACTTTGGAGAAATTCTCGACAAAGCAGCGACAATAGCTCGCTAAGCCAAGGAAACTCCAAACTTGCTTGACCGATTCAGGTGGAGTCCAATTAAGGACGGCTTGAACTCGCTTGGGATTGACAGCAATACCTTTACCAGAAATTACATGTCCTAGATTGGTCACTTCTGGCAACCAAAATTCGCATTTAGAGAACTTGGCACAAAGGCGATGCTCTCGAAGTTTCATCAACACTAGCCTTAGATGTTCGGCATGTTCTTCCTCGTTCTTGGAGTAGATGAGTATATCATCGAGGTAAACCACGACGAATTTATCCAAATACTCCATGAAGATTGAGTTCATTAACCGAGAGAAGGTGGCTGGAGCGTTGGTTAAACCGAAGGACATGACGGTGTACTCGTATTGGCCGTAACGAGTAACAAAGGCCGTTTTGGGAATGTCCCCGTTCCGGATTTTGATTTGATGGTAGCCCAACCTCAAATCCATCTTAGAAAAGACTGAGGATCCAGCGAGCTGATCATACAGATCGTTGATCCTGGGGAGCGGATACTTGTTCTTTATTGTGACCAAGTTGACGGGTCGATAATCTACAACCATCCGGTCCGTACCATCCTTCTTCTTGATGAAGAGGACGGGGCAAGCCCATGGAGATGAACTAGGACGGATGAAACCCTTTTTCAAGGACTCATCGAGTTGTTTCTTAAGTTCGGCTAGTTCTAGTGGTGCCATCTTATAGGGTCTTCTAGAAATTGGGACAGTTCCTGGAATGAGATCTATCACGAACTCGACATCTCTGTCAGGTGGGACACCTGGCAATTCTTCTGGAAAGACATCCGGAAAGTCACGGACTACCGGAACGTCTTCGAGGTCTGGCAAGGGACTGGCATTAAGAGAATATAGCTGTCGCTTGGCTATTCGGGTCAAGACATTGACTATCTTTCCCGAAGGGTGCGTGAGTTGAACAGTCCTAGAGAAGCAATCAATCTTGGCATGATGGGCTGACATCCAGTCCATACCCAAGATGATATTAATATCCGAAGATTTGAGAGCTATCAATGATGCAAGGAAAACAAGTCTGTCGACCTGAATTTCATTCCATGGCTTACTCTAGAGGTTTGCCATCTAGAACCAGGAGTAGAAATTTCCATGGTGGAAGGCATGTCACAGAATGCGGTGTTATGCAAGTGAGCATAGTTTTCGGATATGAATGAATGAGATACTCCAGTATCGAAAAGAACAGATGCCGGGTGGCAATTAACAAGGAGCATACCGAGAACAACGTTGGGATCCTCTTGGGCCTCTTCAACTGAGACACAATTCACATGGCCACGTGCAGTGGTGGCCGGCTTGGCATAGAACACGTTCCCTGCTGGCTTGCCATGGCCAACAGCTTTTCCAGACTGGTTGGGGTTGGTCTGGGGACACTCGCGCATGTAGTGGCCTGATTCCCCACACTTGAAGCACGTCACGGGGTTGGTGCGTGGAGGAGCATTGTTGGTTGGCCCACCATAGGGCTTAGCTGGTGCATACTGCTGAGCTGGACGAGGCGCCTGATAGGATGGCCTCGGTGTGAACGTGGGTGGCAGGGCAGTGTTAGGCACCCATACCCGGCGCTTCTGTGGTCCAGCACCGGATGAGGAACCCAAGTCACGGCCATGCTTGCGTGTTG
Source organism: Triticum aestivum (assembly GCF_018294505.1). Taxonomy (NCBI): domain Eukaryota; kingdom Viridiplantae; phylum Streptophyta; class Magnoliopsida; order Poales; family Poaceae; genus Triticum; species Triticum aestivum. Next base: position 144,129,891 of record NC_057810.1, read on the forward strand.
CTTCGAAATCAGTCTGACCCATCTCAGCACTGATGGCTTTGTTCACAAGCTTCTGAAAAGAGGTGCACTCATGCAGACGGAGATCTCGGCGAAGCTCGGGGCTAAGTCCCTTGCGGAACCTTGCCTGCTTCTTGGCATCAGTGGAGACTTCTTCAGTGGCATAGCGTGCTAGGTTACCGAAATCCCTGCTGTAAGCGTCCACAGAGAGTCGACCTTGAGTGAACCTATAGAACTCCTCACGTTTATGGTCCATGAGACCCTCCGGAATGTGATGTTCACGGAAAGCCTCGCTAAATTCTGCCCAAGTAGTGACATGGCCAGTTGGGCGCATGGCTTCATAGTTCTCCCACCAGAGACTGGCGGGGCCTTCGAGATGATATGCAGCAAAGGTGACCTTATCAGCCTCAGCTACGAGTGCAGAACGTAGCTTGTGAGTAATGCTGCGAAGCCAGTCATCAGCGTCGAGAGGCTCGACGGAGTGGTGGAAGGTAGGTGGGTGTAACTTGATGAAGTCACTGAGCGACACCAAGTTATTCCTCTGATGATGTGCTGTGTTCTGTTCGATGCGCTCCAACAAACGGTTGGTCTTCCGCTTGTTTCTCTCGGCTTCCAGCATAACCTCGGCCAGAGAAGGAGGGTGAGGCAGGTTTGTTTCCCCAACTCTGCTGCCTTCGGCCTCCTCTGGGGGAGCAGGGTTGTTGCGGGTGTTGACCATCCTAGGAAAACAAGATAATGGTTTAGTCCAGGATATTAAGATTCTGACATAGAAATGTAGAATCTAATGGATAACTCGGAATGCAAGATGATCATCTGTATGACATGGTAGATACAGAAACTGCTTCTTTTATTCCATTGTCATACACACCATACAAGGTATAGTACAAGACCAAACAAAGTACTACTATGGTGAAAGGAAGATTACATCTCATCGGAGGCATTCCAAGCTCCTATACATTATTTTTCCTACACCTCCGGAATTGATACACACTAAGTCATATTCCACAAGTCACGCAGGACGGTGGAAATACAACTATTACAATACTAGTGGAACTACTACTAACTCAGACATCTCCGTAGTAGTTCTCATAGAAGTCTCCTCCATAGCCTGGAAGTTCAACGTGAGCATCCGGGAACAGACGGTCCTGAGGAGCCTGTGGACCATAGGGGCTAGGGTGAGGTCTTGGACCAACAAATGGTGGCCTGCGGGGACCATGAGGTGGGGTGATGCCCCCAGATAATGCCAATCCATCATGTCTGGCAGAGCAAATCTAACAGGATACAAGTCTCTCATATCCACATATCCAGCTTGCACAGCCGGTGCAAACCGAGTCAAGGTGGCCCAGTGATCAGCACGGGTGTTGAAAAGCTCCAGTCTCAAGGCCCGATTCTCTCGGTCCTTTTCCTCGAGCATCTCGGCAGTGGTGCAAGTTAGTGAGTCCTCCTGAGTGGAGTCAGCATAGATAGCCCGGAGATACCCCTGCGCTCCAGGGAGTGAAGCTAGCTTATACCGGAAGTCGGTGTTTCAAAGCAGGCCAATCCTGACTCGCATGATGGTCATCATAGAGTAGGCAGCATCTTGCATAGCCATCTCAATAGTAACCCCGAGTCCATAAGAACAGTGGAGGGGCTCGGTAGATCCAGGATAAGAGGGAAATATCCTGACAGTGCAGAGATATTGGCTTTGATTAAAGTCTTGGAACTGCTCTTCGACCGTGTATTCGGGATACCAATGGTAACCCGTCTCGATCATTACCCGGACTAACATAGCCATATGACCGGGCACATCGATGCACCTGGTCAGGCGAACCACTTGGTTTTGATCACGAGTGGCCATCTGAAAGCACAACCACAATGCAAAGGCATTAGAATTTCTAGCAGAATTTGGACAGCATAACGGCTGTAAATGCTCAAAAAGGATTTTGAGACATTTTACAAAGAATTGCATAGACACTCAACAATATAATATCAAGGTTATGGGTCCAACTTAGCAACATATCAGGGTAGTAGAACTGAACTAGGCTTGTAATCATCAAACCTATAAGGTACTACTGATTAGTAACACGTGAACCTGATAGAGAGAAGAGATCCTAATCCTTAACCCCCGGTGGAAGAATGGACTGACTCAGATCAGAATGCCATGAGGTAAAGGAGTAAAAAAGAACCTTACGTACCATCCCACAATCAATTCCCCTACATATAACTAAAGCATTTCTAGACTCAACATCGACCAGTTTGGCTTGGAGAACCTATAGGCAGTCCGACTCTGATGCCAACGCTGTCAGGACCCCGACTCAATGCCACATCGATATAGCCTATAACACCTCATATCACTTTGCGGCCTCACGCACGGTATTCCCACGGGTGTCGCCTTACCTTTGCCTGGGACCGTTTGCGCCTTTTGGCACACGTATATGATAGTGTCGCTAGCATCCATATGATAAGGAGCCCGGGCTGACATGGCTAGTCGTAAACCCAAAGTGACACAGACTTACAGGGACAGGCATCCATGACCCAACATCGAACGTGTCGGTCATCAGCGAGTGAGTTCCGGGCTGTAGCACTGGGCTAGCAGGACTCCGGTAAACCGGGCTGTAGCGGGCTAACAGGACTCCGGTACTCAACGCGTGACATTTCCCCGAAGGGACAGACACAAGAACGAAAAAGGACACATGCCGGCCAGCCTAAGTGTTCCGGAGCAGTAGCAAGCTACCATGGCTCAGTGGAATCACTAGGAGACATTTCCCGGTAAGAGAGGCTACTAAAGATAAACAACTAGAAAGTCAGATCCCACACATACCAAGCATTTCAATCATACACACAATATGCTCGATATGTGCAAATACAACAAGGCATCACAACATGACTCTACAACACAAGTACTTTATTTAAAGGCTTAGAGAGCCATACATAGCATACACACAAGTACGGGTCACACGACCCACATTCAAGTCATACAAGCATACAAGCCAACAAGGGAAGTAACTTGTCTGAGTACATACAACTAGTAAAATAAAAGAGGCTTGGGTAAGCCTAGCTATACTACATGGTCCTTCACAAGCTCAGGATCACCACCTGGGCCTTAGTCTACTCATCGATGTCAACATCTACGAAGAACCCGTCGGAAGGGGTTGTAGCGTCTTCTGAAAAATGTAAATTAAAGCAACATGAGTACAAAGGTACTCAGCAAGACTTACATCAGATCCTACATACATGCACATTATCAAGAAGGGTTGGTGGGGTTATTGCAGCAAGCCAGCTTTGACTCTTGGCTAAGCTATCCTATGAGACTCCAACTTGAAATGGTTTTGCGCACTCGAGTCACTACTCACCACTTCAATACACTACCGAGGATCCACCTCCGTCTTCCTACAGAAGAGCCATCCTCGGCACTCATGCTTATCTTGAGGCTTTTAGTAGTTTCCATTTACTTGACTATGAACTGTATAGGCAACTAAGTAGTCCTTTACCGCGGACGCGGCTATTCGAATAGATGATGTTAACCCTGCAGGGGTGTACTTCTTCATACACGCTCTCACCACTTACTGCCGTTTACACAACATGTACTCGGCAACCTTCAAGCGGAAGCCCAACGTGGGTGTCGGCCACGACCTACCCAAACACCTAAGTCTCTAGTCCAGGTTTATCGCCTATTCAGGTTCCATCCACAGGGAGTCCGGCCGAGGTTTCCACATACGGCCCCGAACGATGTGAACAGGGTTCCCGAGATACCTAACGGGCATCCGGTATACCGTGCCACGTACCTACCTGTAACGCCCAATATGCGACCCTATCCAAAAGGAACTCGAAGGTCCCACCAAGGATAGACCCGCATATTGAGACGCTTTTGCAAGGTGGATATCGTTACATCAACATTTACATAATAGTGGGGATACATACAAAAGGCATACAATGCCACACGAATACAATATCATCATACAAGATATCAACATCCGACTACGGATGATACATAAACAGAAACTCAAACAATATCCACCCTGCTAGCCCAGGCTGCCGACCTGGAACCTATCCCTTGATCGAAGAAGCAGAAGAAGAACTCAAAGCAAGCAAGCATCGCTCTCGCGTCATGATCATCGTATAACCTGTACCTGCAACTGTTGGTGTAGTAATCTGTGAGCCACGAGGACTCAGCAATCCCATTACCATGGGTATCAAGACTAGCAAAGCTTAAAGGGAAAGGAAGGGGTAAAGTGGTGAGGTTGCAGCAGCGGCTAAGCAAATATGGTGGCTAACATACGCAAATGAGAGCGAGAAGAGAAACAAAGGAACGGTCGTGAAGCTAGCAATGATCAAGAGGTGATCCTGAACACCTACTTACGTCAAACATAACCCAGAAACCGTGTTCACTTCCCCGACTCCGCCGAGAAGAGACCATCACGGCTACACACACGGTTGATGCATTTTATTTTGGATCAGGTGTCAAGTTATCTACAACCGGACATTAACAAATTCCCATCTGCCACATAACCGCGGGCACGGCTCTCGAAAGTTTATACCCTGCAGGGGTGTCCCAACTTAGCCCATGACAAGCTCTCGCGATCAACGAAGGAATAGACCTTCTCCCAGGAAGACCCGATCAGTCTCGGAATCCCGGTTTACAAGACATTTCGACAATGGTAAAACAAGACCAGCAAAGACCTCCCGCTGTGCCGACAATCCTGATAGGAGCTGCACATATCTCGTTCTCAGGGCACACCGGATGAGCCAGACGTCGGGTTGGCATAGACCCTGGTTACCCAGGGGGCGCCGGACATCGCTCGGTTTGGACCAACACTTAGACAAGCATTGGCCCGGGGGGGCTAAAATAAAGATGACCCTCGAGAGAGCGACTCCCAAGGGAAAAAGTAGGTGGTGGTGAGGCAAATGGTAAAACCAAGGTTGGGCCTTGCTGGACAAGTTTTATTCAAAGCGAACTATCAGGGGGGTCCCATAAATCACCCGACCGCGTTAGGAACGCAAAATCCGGGAACATAACACCGGTATGACAGAAACTAGGGCGGCAAGAGTGGAACAAAACACCAGGCATAAGGACAAGCCTTCCACCCTTTACCAAATATATAGATGCATTAAATAATATAAGAGATATTGTGATATCCCAACATAAACCCTGTCCACCAAGGAGAAACCTTCAACTTCACCTGCAACTAGCAACGCTATAAGAGGGGCTGAGCAAAAGCGGTAACATAGCCAAACAACGGTTTGCATAGGAAAGGTGTCAAAGGTTAGAGGATCATGGCAATTTGGGAGGCTTGAAGAGCAAATGATAGGTAGCGCAGCAAAGCGATAGAACGAAGCAACTAGCATAGCAATGATAATAGTGAGATCCAGGGTAGCGGTCATCTTGCCTGAAATCCCGCAAGGAAGAAGAACGAATCCATGAAGAAGACGAACGGATGAAGCCACGAAGACGAACCAAGCGTAGACGAACGAATCCTCACGATCGCAACGAAACAGGAACTATTGAAAAGAAGCACACAACATAGTAAACACACCACACATGAACATGACATGATGCACAACAAGCATGATGCATGACCAAGCTACATGAAGCTACTCATGGCAAGAGATGATGCAAGCAAGAACAACACATCAAAGCAAGTTTAAATGAGGTCGGGAACAACATATAACAATTCCGGTAAGTCCTCATATGCATATTTCGAAATTGGTCCAGAACTGAATAAACCTTATGTTAAAGTTGTTAAACAGCAAGTTAAGATGCACCAAGATGAACTACACGAAATTCTAGTCAAGTTACATATAAAGTTCATTAGATTCGGAGCTACGACCTAGAAGATATGAGCAAAACAAGTTAAGCATGGCATTGATGCAAAATGCACCCAAACATCAAGCAAACACCTCAAAACAAGGATGCAACATGATAATATGAAACTAAATGCAAAATCAAGCAAGTTTCATATATAGCACACTCAAAACGGAGCAACGGTTCAACACACACACTATACAAGTCATAGCAACAATCTGTCCATAACAGCAACTAGGCATCTTACAAGCATCAAAACAACAAGCTACATCATCCCAACATAATAACAAAAGGCATGGGCATTAAGTACAGGTAAAGCATAACAAAACATGAACACTGAACTAACTCCAGAAATCACTAGAACATGCTCAAAAGGACATGGGAAGATTGCAAATAATAACAGTTTCGGACTTTAGCAGAAATAACATCAGGTTGCAATGTTTAGAGCTATCAAACAACATGTTACAGGAACTTATCATGGCAAACAAAGGCATGGAATTAATCTACTAATTGCGTAGATCAAAAGTCCCTTACTGACCATGAGCCAAAAAGGATCAGAAGATATGATGGCACCCATGTAAACATGGCAAGTTATATTACAGGTTCAAACATGGCAGGAACAACAATAAGTAGGCATGTTTGTGAGCTTGAACCACTCACCACAGAGCAATACATGGCATGGCAAGGCAACCAACAGTAAGAAGGCATGTTTATGAAGCTAAGTATGGCAAGAACAAGTTCATAAGGTGCATGGATCACTAGGAAACAATCATGGAAACATTGAACTTAATGTTAACAGGCTGACGGCAACATCATTTAGCAAACTTTGGAGCAAGATAACAACATGTACCAGCAAGCTATAATTGCAACCAAGGGCATGAATGGATAGATCAAGACATGTAGATCAAAACATGTTTATAGGACATCTCCAGATTATGCATAGAATGATTAGTAGAAGCATGTTAACATAGCAACAAAATATAACAGAATCTGTCAGGAAAACAGCAACAACAACTACCCTACTTAACAAGCTCGATTCACTCACCACAAGTCATTGCATGACAAGATAAGCATAGTATCATCAAGAAGACATGTTTGTGAAACAAACCAAGTCAAGAACAAGTCCATAGCATGCAAGGATTAACTATAGCAACCTTGGCTAAATTGAATAACAAGTAAACAATCTGCCAGGAAACATTTTGAAGCAAAAGTAGAGCACTCCAATGACATGCTAGGCTACTCCATAATTGCAAACAAGGGCATTAATGGATAGACAATAACCATATGTTCAAAACACCCTTACTGAAGTATCTCAAAATATGCATGGATCTCTCTGTAGCATCAAGTTTACATGGCATCAAAATAACAGCAGAACAGGGACTAAAATCAGCAACATCACGAAGGCTAGTTTGTATGCTTGTGCTCGTCACCACATTGATCACAAAAATACATGGCATACACCCCTGGAAAGATGGCATGGCATAGATCAAAACACATGAAGACATCAACCTCATAGGATGCACACATCAATCATAGCAAAAATGACAAATGAGCAAGTTATAACAGTTTCAACAGGTTAACATCAACATGCACACTTCCAACAGCATTTCGGGCATCAAGATGATCTCAAATAAAAATGATGCAATGGAATGAAATGAAGTACTCGTCGAGACGAACAATTTGAAATATTTCACGCACGAAATGGAGCTATGGATGCAAAGATACAACAGGTCAAACATGGCATGATAATGTCAGAAATCTGGGACTTAGGCATTTTTTTACCTCCGGGAAAAGACAACCCGGGACGGAGGCGTTCCGGGTCGGAGGGATACCACGACACCGGGGCGCTGTTTGGATCGGGGGACGGGTGGATCTCATCCACCCACCCAGATCCGGCGAGGGAGGAGGTCGCGGCGGCTCCGGTGGCCGGATCCGGTGAGCTTGGCATGGGGCAGAAGAGGGCGGCGGCGCGACCCTCCGGTGACCGGCGACGAGGTTGCCGGAGGGGCGCGGGAGGCGCGGGCGGCGCAGAGGCGGCGGGGCCGGAGGCGCGAGGCGGCGGGGTGCCGGGGCGCTCGGGGAGGCGCGGCGGCGGTCGCCAGCGAAGCGACGGGCGCCGGAAGGCGGCGAGGCGGCGACGGGCGTCGGCGTCGGGCCGCGGCGCCGGCGGGACGGCGGCACGGAGCACGGGCGAGGCGCGGAGGCCAGGGACGACGGCGCGGTGACCGGGACCGGCCGGGCCTGCGCGGGCGAGGCGCCGGGGCGGCGGCAGCGGCGCGCGGGCCGGGCGGGCCTGCTGCGGGCTCCGCAGGGCCGCGGCGGAGGGAGGAGAGAGAGGGCCACGCGGCGCCCTCTGGTTGGCCGCGGGCGGCGGCGGGGTGACGTGGCACAAGCGGATTGGCTGGGGTGAGGTGGAGGCTGGACATGTCCGGCGGGGTCCGGACGTGTCCGGCTGCGGGAGGAGGACGAAGGCTAGGGTTGGACTGCGGAAATGATCCGGGATTTCGGGGGAGGGGGTGTTTATATAGGTAGAGGGAGCTAGGAGAGTCCAAATGAGGAGCGGTTTTCAGCCACGCGATCGTGATCGAACGACCGAGAGCATGGAGGGGAGTTAGATGGGTTTTGGGCCACTTTGGAGGGGGTGCTGGGCTGCAAAGAGAAGGAGGCTTTTACGGTTACCCGGTTAACCGTTGGGGTACCAAACGACCTCCAAATGGCACGAAACTTGACAGGCCGTCTACCGGTGCTATACCAAGGCCGCTTGGCAAACCTCGGGCCATTCTGAGAAAGTTTAATACCTGCTCACAACAGAAGACAAAAGGGGGACGCCGGGGGACATAGGAGCGCCGGATTGCAAAACGGACAACGGGGAAAATTCTCGGATGCATGAGACGAACACGTATGCAAAATGAAATGCACATGATGACATGGCAAAGTGCAACACGCAAGCAAATGACAAGGCAACGAAGGCGAATAACTGGCAGACATCTGGCGCATCGAATCCGGGGCGTTACACTACCCAATCACAGCCCACCCCATGGTCAGTGCTGTCCATGGCCTCCAGTAGGCTACAAACACCAGAAACTACTTGCAACTCCTGGACAGAGGACTAGGGTGAATAATAAGCCGAGATGGTCCATTGGTTTCGGGCCCAATGCATGGTAGTAGCTGACTCTTAAATCACACATACAGATCTCAGTGCTTAAGGACGGCTTCAATGAAACAACCCACCATGTACTCCTACATGGCCTCTCATCGATACCTTTACCAAATCATGTTCAACACATTACTCTCATACTGACACGATCATTTCACTCTAGTGCATCACCCAGATGAACCAGACCTGACACGACTCTAAGCATAGCAGACATAGCAAGGTAGGAACAACACATTCATATGGCTCAATCAACTCCTACACATGCTAGTGGGTTTCATCTAGTTACTTTGGCAATGACAGGTCATGCATAGGAATTGGATTCAACTACCGCAGCACACAGCAGTTTGAATCGCGTTGTCTTAATGCAGTAAAAGAGAGCAGGAACAAGAACATGGGATTGTATCGATATGATCAAATGGTTGGTTGCTTGCCTGATGGGTCGGTGCACTGGTATTGTTCTTTGTTGGGGTAATCACGGTACTCCTCAGGGGCAGGACCTGCCGCAAAGAGCACTGATACACAATCATCACCAAACAATATGCAACAATATGATGCATGCATGAGACATGGCAAAATGAGTGTATTGGGCTAATGCAACTAAGACCAGATGGGTTTGAACTATTTTGAACCAAGGATTCAAGTTTCAAACTCATAAGTGGCCCTTTTAAGTGCTTTATCTTGTTCTGTATGAAACAGCAGGTTAGCTTGATTAAACATGCATGAAACCGTTACAGATGGATAGATTGGATTTTTCTGATCATTTTTCATATATAACACTTTGCATTTGGAGCTACAGATTAATTTCTATGATTTTTTGAAGTTTGTGGTATTTTCTGGAATTTCCTGTGTAGAAATAATTCTAGTAAATAACTTACTGCGTCAGCAATACGTCAGGATGATGTCAGTGGTCAACGGAGCTGGTCCAGGTCAAACTGACCAGTGGGTCCCGCATGTCAGTAGTCAATTAAACTAACTAAATTTAGTTAAAACTAATCTGGGTTAATTAGCAGAGGGGGGCCCCACTTGTCATAGACTCAGGGGAGTCAACCTGGACCCACCCTAGTCAAAGTCAAGGGTCAAACACGCCGGCGTTTAGCCGCCAGCGAGGCCAGACGCGGCGGTGGAAGTGCATTTGTGCTTTCCGGCGACCAAATGAGCGGCGGAGAGCATCTACGTGTAGCTGGGAACGAGCCGCAACTCTTAGTGGTGGTAGTTGAGCTCGGGGTGGCCGGAAGTGTCGTCGGCAACGACTTTGGCGGTCGCCGGAGTCGGGTGAATACAAACCCGAAGCTACGGGGCACGGCGAGGCACATGGTGAGGTGCGTTGGGCCCCTGGGGATGCGGTGAGTGCGTTAGACATGGTGGGGTGGCCGGTGGTTGGCCGGAGACACGTCGGCGACGAGCTCGGTGGCGGCGCGTGCGGTGAAGCTTCGTGCACTCGCTGTGGTGCACGAGAGCGAGAAATGAAAGGGGAGGAGGTAGCCAGGCTCACGGCGGTCTTGAGGAAGCTGACGGCGTGGTCGGGGACGAGCTGGTGCGGCGGCGACGCTGAAAGGGATCTCCGGCGGTGGCGAGGTCGAACGAGGTCGGTGCAGTGGCTTCGGGGCAAGCGAGCGCTCGGGGCTCGGCTTGCTCGAAGGAGCGGAGGGCGGCGAAGCTCCTGGACACGGTGGCGCGGCGCAGGGACGACGGAGAGCGCAACTACGGCGACGGTGCGGCAGCGGTGGCGTCGGCCATGGTGCGGGAGAGCGAGGGAGAGGAGCTGGGGAGGAGGGGGCGTGTCTATGAGCTCGAGGGAGGAGTGGGTGATCGACCCAGGGCGGAAGAATGGCGAGGGGAGGAAGCAAAGTGGCGGGCAGCTACGTGGCACGCTCTGGTGCCGACGTCGAGCACCTGCCTGCCTGCCTGGCGAAGCCAAGCAGCTCGCTGGAGCGGTGGCTGGGCTGGGCCGGCTAGGTGGGCTGGCTGGTGGGCTGCCAGGTTAGTTCCCTCTCTCTATTTTCATTTATGTTTTCTATTCTTTTCTGTAGCTTTGTGGACTTTCTAAAAATACTTAAGCAACTCCAAAAATCCCCAAACTGCTCATGCCCACTGTTTAAAATATAAACAACATGGAACATTTTTGTTTAGGATTATTTGAACATTTAAAATATTTTATAAATTTTAAATGCCCAAATTCAAATACTTAAGATTTAATTCAAAGACCTTAGGATGACCTAGAAAATTGTGCACCACTTTTGGCAGAGGTTCTGAACCAAGACAAAAATGATGGACATTTTAGAAGGGCATTTCAGGTTCATTGAAGATATTTTTAGTAAACCCTAGTTGGATTCAAAGGGGGCTGGGGGTTCTGTCATCCCCATTTCAAGTTTCTATTGAATGGAATAGACATGATGCAACACTCTAATGCATGAACTAGCTAGGGTGTGACAAACAGTATCCTGTGGAGTCCCGTTTTGTGGTACGCCACATCCCTCCCGATGAACAGGACCCCCATTTCGACCGTAGCGCTCCAACACAAGTCCGTTTCATCTTTTTTGCGCTACGCCACACCCCTCCTGATCAACAGGACCCCCGTTTCGACCGTAGGAGGTCCGTTTCCTCCATTTTGCGGTACACCACACCCCTCCCAATCAACAGGACCCCCGTTGCGACCGTAGGAGGTCCATTTCCTCTGTTTTGCGGTACACCACACCCCTCCCGATCAACAGGACCCCCGTTTCGACCGTAGGAGGTCCGTTTCCTCCGTTTTGCGGTACACCAGACCCCTCCCGATGAACAGGATCCCGTTTCAAACGTGGCTGGTCGAACACAAGGCCGTTTCCTCCGTTCTGTGGTATGCCAGGCCTCGTTTCCACCGCCTGTTCCGTCCAAGCCCTCCCGATGAACACGACGATGCATTCCGTTCCGACCCAGCTGGTTGGCTCCCCATGAACACGACGACGACGTTGTTTCTCCGTTCCGACCCAGCCATGTACACGAGTCCTGGCCGTACGTATATATGCGCGAGTAGGCGTTCGATACCCCGCCCGTATATACACATACTGTGACGCCCCCAATTCAATCGTACACTAATCATGCACGCAAACGTGTACGATCAAGATCAGGGACTCATGGGAAGATATCACAACACAACTCTAAAACATAAATAAGTCATACAAGCATCATATTACAAGCCAGGGGCCTCGAGGGGTCGAATACAAATGCTCGATCATAGACGAGTCAGCGGAAGCAACAATATCTGAGTACAGACATAAGTTAAACAAGTTTGCCTTAAGAAGGCTAGCACAAACTGGGATACAGATCGAAAGAGGCGTAGGCCTCCTGCCTGGGATCCTCCTAACTACTCATGGTCGTCGTCAGCGGCCTGCACGTAGTAGTAGGCACCTCCAGTGTAGTAGGAGTCATCGTCGACGGTGGCGTCTGGCTCCTGGGCTCCAGCATCTGGTTGCGACAACTAGGTAGAACGAAAAGGGGGAAAAGAGGGAGAAAAGCAACCGTGAGTACTCATCCAAACTACTCGCAAGCAAGGAGCTACACTACATATGCATGGGTATATGTGTAAAGGGCCATATCGGTGGACTGAACTGCAGAATGCCAGAATAAAAGGGGGATAGCTAATCCTGTTGAAGACTACGCTTCTGGCCTCCTCCGTCTTGCTGCATGTAGAAGAGAGTAGACTGAAGTCCTCCAAGTAGCATCGCATAGCATAATCCTACCCGATGATCCTCCCCTCGTTGCCCTGTGGAAAAGCGATCACTGGGTTGTCTATGGAACTTGTCTGGGTGTGTTTTATTAAGTATCCGGTTCTAGTTGTCATAAGGTCAAGGTACAACTCCGGGTCGTCCTTTTACCGAGGGACACGGCTATTCGAATAGATTAACTTCCCTGCAGGGGTGCACCACATAACCCAACACGCTCGATCCCATTTGGCCGGACACACTTTCCTGGGTCATGCCCGGCCTCGGAAGATCAACACGTCGCAGCCCCACCTAGGCACAACAGAGAGGTCAGCACGCCGGCCTAAATCCTATGCGCGCAGGGGTCTGGGCCCATCGCCCATTGCACACTTGCACGTTGCGTACGCGGCCGGTGAGCAGACCTAGCAACCTCCACTACAAAGGAAGTTGCGTTACGCAGTCCAACCCAGCGCACGCCGCTCAGTTGCTGATGTCACGAAGGCTTCGGCTGATACCACGACGTCGAGTGCCCATATCTTTCCCGTGTAGTTGGTTAATGCGTATAGACCAAATGGCCAGACTCAGATCAAATACCAAGATCTCATTAAGCGTGTTATTATGAAGCAACCGCGGACGCCGACCAGGGCTAGGCCCACCTCTCGCCTAGGTGGTCTCGACCTGCCCTGTCGCTCCGCCACAAAGATCCACACAGAGGTCCGTCGGGACAAAGGACCTTTCATCCCCCAATCCGTGAATCACTCGCGGGTACTCTTCGAGCGGACCCGACTTTAGTCACCCTCTGTAGTATGTCTATATGTATAGTATATACCCGTGATCACCTCCCGAGTGATCACGGCCCAATAGTATATCAAGGTAGACTAACAAGAATGTAGGGCCAATGATGATAAACTAGCATCCTATACTAAGCATTTAGGATTGCGGGTAAGGTATCAATGACTATAGCAACAATGACAGGCTATGCAACAGAATAGGAGTAACCGACCAGTAACATGCTACACTACTCTAATGCAAGAAGTATAGAGAAGAATAGGCGATATCTGGTGATCAAGGGGGGGGCAATACACGGTGCTAGGTGTGGCCTAACGCGGTAGTAGGTGATACTGGAGAAAGGGGGGAAACATCCGGGAAAATATCCCCGGGGTATCGCGTTTTCGGACAGATGAACGGGAGGTGAAATGTTGCAGGTTCTCTATGCTAGGGACGTGTGGCTGACGAACAGGCTGCATAGTCGTATTCGTCTCGTCATTCTGAGCAACTTTCATGTACAAAGTATTTTCATCCGAGTTATGGATTATTTATTATTAATTTTCAAAGTTTTATTCATTTTTTGAATTTATTTTAATTTGAAATAGATGCTAAAATGCTACAAGTACCCAGCTCTGTGTACACAGATGTGTACCCAAAGGCTGACAGGCGGGCCAAGGGGGACCCAGTTGACCGGTCAAAGCTTGACTGGTCAACAGGGGTGGGGCCCCCTGTCATTCTCTGATTTACCTAATTATAGTTTAATTAGTTAACTAGCAGGTTAACTAAAGTTAAGTTAATTAAGCCGCTTAATTAATTACTTAATTTTAATTCTTTTTATTATTACTTTTTTTAATCGCTTTCTGGGGCGGGTCCCACTTGTCATTCGGACAGGGGCCTTAACGGGTCGCGGGGGGCGGTTCTCGGGCCCCAGCCCGCCCGGTAGGGCGCTGCGGCCAACGGGTGAAGGGGGCCAGCGCCTAGCCCGATGCCGGTGACAGTGGCTGGAGCGGGGCGGCACAGCAAGGTGCGGTGGTGTGAGCGGGCGCGCACTGGGCCGCGGCTGGGGAGCACGCATGACAACTGGCACGGCTGGACGCGGCCAAAGGCCCGCGAGCGCGGCCAGGGGACATGGAGGGCGCCACGATGGATGGGCGTGGTCGACGCGCTGTGAGTGCGAGCGCCTGCGCAGAGGGGAACGGGGCGACGAAGTCAGCGAGACGCGGCGTGGGACAGACGGGGGCGCGGCGACCGCGGGTTCGGGTGTGCCCCGGGCGAGCGATGATGAGAGCGGGGACCGTGCGGGAGCGAGGGCAGAGGAGGAGCTCACGGGGGGGGGGGGGGGCGTAGGGTTCTGGGCAGCGGGCTCGACGGAGGTCGGGGATGACCTGCGGAGGGGAAGCAGGCCGGCGATGAGGTCCCGGCGAGGTGCGGGGCTCCGAGCGGCGACGATGGCCGGCGATGGTGGGGCTGAGGAGGAAGCCCAGCACGGGGCGGCGTCGTTCGGGGGAGGTGCTGGCGTCGGGGTTGAGCGGCTCCGGGCTCGGGGCGTTTCCGACGGGGAGGAGGACGAGGAGGCGGCGCCGGTGAGGTAGAAGCGGGGCGACGGAGTCGCCTGCCCCCGATCCAGATCGGGACCGAGAGGAGGGGCGCGAGGAGAGAGTGGGGGATCAGGGGAGAATGTGGGGTGGGTCGTGGGGGTAGTTAGGGTTTGGGGTGTGGGGGTTATAGAGGAGTCGGGGTGGGCTGGCCAATTTGGGGCTGGCCTGGCTAGCAGCTGGGCCAACGGGCCCAGTAGGGGGGTGTCTTTCTTCTCTTTTACTTTTCTGTTAATTTCCTTTTTATTTATTTCTTTTCTGTTTTCACTTATCTCTTAAGTTTATTTAGTTTTATTAATTACTGCAATAGATCCTAAATTGGTAGTTCTAATTATACCACAACCACATTAAATTGGGAACTTTAAATAAATTAGTTTTCATTTGTTTTAATATTTTCAAACGGTTTAAATAATTGTTTTTGCTACTGTTTAAATCATTTTAGAGTATTCTAACATTTTATAAAAGTGTGATTTCTCCACCATAAATACCTATGTATTATTTGGCACAACTCAAACATTTTAGTTTTAATGTTTGAAAACTTTTACCGTTTGGCCTATTTTGAATTTGACGTTTGAACCGGTTTTGAATTAACGATAGATTAGCAACAGTAACCGGGGTGACGTGGCATCGTTAACATGGGATTACTGTAGCTTAATTATCCGGGCGTCACAATTCTCCTCCACTACAAGAAATCTCGTCCCGAGATTTAAGAGGTAGTGAAAGGGGGGAAGGTTTGGTAACGAATCTAGCGGGTCTTCTCATCCTGGCTTGCTCTTCTCGAAGAGGCCAGCCCAATATATTGAGGTCTTTATTTCTTTGTTTTAGGTCATCATGATGAAGTCGGCGTCCTTTCTTCAGGAACTCCATCGTACTTACGAAAGAATAAAGAGTGGGCTTTCCGGGAGAATAGACCTCCACAAGGTCGACTATCTGGTCGATAACATCGGAGAGGGTGGCGGATAGCAACTCTCGAATTGAAACTTAAGAAAATATCGTGAGCAAAGTAAGAAGGTGCAAAATAGAAGTGTCAAGCGCATAGGCAATCGTTCGTTGCCTGAAACAAAGTGTGAAAGGGGTTCAGAGCAATGGGGATAAGTATTGCGTCTGATAGCAGAACTGATGATCTCTCGGAAGGTGGCTCGTGAATTACTTACGAGGCCACGCGCGAGGAACAACCTTGGCAACAGGGGGTTTACCGGAGAGTCAGGTTTCGATCCTGGGACCTGTGGGGTATGGGCCCACCATGTGGGTTTAAAGTAGGAAAGGCGCTGACATCTTGTATGGTTATGATAGCAAGGCAGGTTAGAGGGTAGCCTGTCGATTATGTCGGCAACAACGTCGATACCAAGGGCGAGGGACGAAGAGAACCATTTTCCTGCTCGTTGAACGAGGCGGACCAATAGGCAAAGTTCTCGTCCATCGATGGCTACCGGAATGTCATCAACAATGGTAACAGGGTCACACTGACAGAGTTGTAAACCGAGGTGTTTACCGAAGCAGGAGAATATTACTGCTTAGATCACATAGATCACCAGAAAGGTTAAACAAAACAATGGAAAGGAAAATGTGTTTAAACACATATTTCAAAGGTATATCCTTCAGAAGGACGAGCACAGCATGATATCCATGACATGATATAATGTAGTAAACTCTTTAGGTAGGGGAGAGAATTTTCATGACATTACCCATTCAGCGGTGTTTGGATAATTGAGCAGGAAACATTTAGCATTGGGCTTCAAATGTTCCTGTTGAAAATCGGAGTGCCATAGACATGCTTCGAGACAGTATTGACATGGTCTTCAAGCAAAGGTCAGGCTTTGGGTACAAAGGATCCATCGAAAACAACTTATAGAATAAGTCTTACAGTTTCCTCATGGAAGAATGGATAACCTTGTTAAAAAGGAAACTATAACACCCTATCCTCCGGTCAGGTGTGCTAGGCATGCCATCACCTTACTGGGTTATATAAAGATCAATGCTATGACTCTTGGAAAATGTTCTAACCATCATATTTGACAAGCTTCAAATCTGAATGGTGTCAGGACACCATAAACTCAGGATGCCTAAGAAGAAGAGGTGCAACACAATTGACGAGACGACATTATATGATTCTTGGGAAATGAACTATGGAAGCGAGTTCCGAATAGGGGTTCACCATTAAATCAAGGAGAGGTGAGTAGGTGACTGATTGACTCAGCGACAATCCATCGAGGTTAACAAAAGATGGATTTCCACCATTATGTGAACAAGGAGATAACATTTGTCAGATCAACTGGTAAAATGATGTATGCTCGAGGAAAACATACACAGTTAAACATTGGTTGAAACGTGCGCCTGAAATATGGGCTTAGGTAGCATTCGATAACCAATGGTCTAAGAATGAATTATCAACCATTAACTTCAAAGCAATAGGGTTACTTGAAGTTTTAAAGTCGCACATCACAACTCAATTATCGATTTTCTGGTTAGAAACAACACGCGAACCAAGGAATGAACGAAGATGGCAAGAAGTATTACTAGTATCAAGAATTCTTAAAGAGGTGGCGAAATTCTCATGACTTTCTTGACATAAAATATGGTAATACTTCCAAGGTAAAGAAGAAAAATTGTTGGGTAGCAAGGATCTCAAGGTATAACACAAAACACGAACAAGTTTGTGTTGAATGGAAGACAATAAAGTGGTCGATGATAACACGAATCATCAAGGGGCAAGGATGGTATTTCTCTTCATGAATTCAATCGATATCCTGGAAGAGCTCAAAATGTTGATGATGATCATGACACATTTGTCGAGAGGTTTCATGAAGATATAATCGCTCATCGACGACATCAAGCAAAAGGAAGTATGGAGCGAAAAGTTATTAAAACCACGGATACGAGACAAACTCGGAATCAAGCTTGTTGTTCAAGGCGAAATGATATGACGAGGAGAGTTGACGTAAGCTTAGCTCATCGTCAAAAAATTGTGCTTCGAAAAGAAGGACCAGATAGCACAGTTAAAAAGTTGCACGATAATGATATAGCCGATAAGTCTAGGAATGACGTGATCGGGTACGAACTCGTACTTAAAGAAGATTACTAAGAGTTGTTGAACCGTAGTGCGGACTCAGTTCAGTTATCGATGTCTTTGAGTGTTTAATAACTCAGCGTCCATGAAAAATTGTAATCAGTGAGAATGTAGTACTTGATGAAGAACTCATAAGGAGTTATGCAGTTCCAAGATAATCTCGAGATACCAGGGGGTAATACTCGACGACAGTCCAAAGTAGAGCTTGGACTGGGGTATTACTCTAAAGAAGATTAGTGCTTAAACTTGCACGAGAAATGGTATTTCAAGGAGATCATGGTCGGAAACACGATTGCAAAAGGCCAAATCCTAGATATAAGAACTTATACCAAGGGAATAATTAATTTAAGAGAAGCTTTAAGGTCGACTCCCACTTCTTCAATGCATAAACTTTCATTCACTTCTCTAGATAAAAAATGATTTCAGTGTCAAAACCTACCTGGTGAATTATCAAAGGAGTATGACCCGTGAAAACTTTCGAGTTCACACAGATTAAGGAAGGCATAGGTTCAACCCATCGGGGCTTCTTAGAACATATACCACAACTTCAAGGGTAAATAACACAAGCTCGAAAGCATAGCATGTTTGACAAAGCAGAGGATACAATTTACCAAAGGCATTATGTATCCGAGAAAAGACTCACAGAGTTATTGAATATAAAGGACGTCGTCGGAAAAAATCCAATAAGGATCTGGTGGTCCATAAGGGATCTGATGTGAGCATCGGTACTCAACCAGAAGAAGAAAGAAAGCAAGGAGATCGGATTATCGAAACAACCGACTAATCCAAGCTCAACTGCAAAGGAGTTATGATTTCCAAATTAAGGGCTCAGAAACAAACGCTCTGAGTAAGGATGGATAAGTTGAGTAGACTTAGGGGTACAATCGACGATAATTTGTTTGGTCGAGAACCAGCTCATGTTCAAAATGACATCTGAGCCGGAAAGATAATTTAAAAGGATCAATTGATGTTTCCGCACATTCACTCACATGTTGAATCAATAGGATCAAAATGACGGTGTCAAAGGATACTAATGAATATCGCTAGACATATGGGAAGCATTCATAATGCAAGCAGACAAGTATTTGCAGAGCAATAGTTTGAAGAGGATTCACGGAAGATCGGATAGTATTTCAGAGTATCTTATGAAGCATACGAACAACTGGTGATAAACAAATACTCGATAAGTGCGAGGAATTACCCGTAGGGGGTATTCATGCGGTAAAGAACTACAAGGCAATAAACTCAAAGGATTCTCGGGACAACGGAGAGTATTTCAGGGCATCTTGTAATAACAAGAGCAATGGAAAATGATTGTATGAATGGCAAGTGTATGCAGCTTTCCATATGGGTTGACGGTGGAGGGAAATCGCAAACGCGAAGGCACAAGGTCTCGAGAGAACATCGTAGAGTAACTTCAAAATCTTCTGGTGCAGCCGGCGATCATCTGGACTGAAGGGGCTCTCCGGGGGGAAGTGTTTTCGAGAACCTAAAGTTAGATTTTTAGAAAATCATTTAACCCGACTAGAAGAGAGATCAGAGTCCCGGAGTATAGAACAGGAGTAAAAGATCCTAATACCATCCAATGGCGACGTGGGCCCATAAGCCACACAGCCATGTTAGTAAAAGTTTTTCAATTACTAGACTCGACTTCGGCCAAGGAGTTGGAAAGGGGATTCCTACAGGCAGTCGGCTCTGATACCAACTTGTGACGCCCCCGATTCAATCGTACACTAATCATGCACGCAAACGTGTACGGTCAAGATCAGGGACTCACGGGAAGATATCACAACACAACTCTAAAACATAAATAAGTAATACAAGCATCATATTACAAGCCAGGGGCCTCGAGGGCTCGAATACAAATGCTCGATCGTAGACGAGTCAGCGGAAACAACAATATCTGAGTACAGACATAAGTTAAACAAGTTTGCCTTAAGAAGGCTAGCACAAACTGGGATACAGATCGAAAGAGGCGAGGCCTCCTGCCTGGGATCCTCCTAACTACTCATGGTTGTCGTCAACGGCCTGCACGTAGTAGTAGGCACCTCCAGTGTAGTTGGAGTCATCGTCGACGGTGGCGTCAGGCTCCTGGGCTCCAGCATCTGGTTGCGACAACCAGGTAGAACAGAAAGGGGGAAAACAGGGAGAAAATCAACCGTGAGTACTCATCCAAAGTACTCGCAAGCAAGGAGCTACACTACATATGCATGGGTATATGTGTAAAGGGCCATATCGGTGGACTGAACTGTAGAATGCCAGAATAAAAGGGGGATAGCTAATCCTGTCGATGGCTACGCTTCTGGCCTCCTCCGTCTTGCAGCATGTAGAAGAGAGTAGACTGAAGTCCTCCAAGTAGCATCGCATAGCATAATTCTACCCGGCGATCCTCCCCTCGTAGCCCTATGGAACTTGTCTGGGTGTGTTTTATTAAGTATCCGGTTCTAGTTGTCATAAGGTCAAGGTACAACTCCGGGTCGTCCTTTTACCGAGGGACACGGCTATTCGAATAGATTAACTTCCCTGCAGGGGTGCACAACATAACCCAACACGCTCGATCCCATTTGGACGGACACACTTTCCTGGGTCATGCCCGGCCTTGGAAGATCAACACGTCGCAGCCCCACCTAGGCACAACAGAGAGGTCAGCACGCCGGTCTAAATACTATGCGCGCAGGGGTCTGGGCCCATCGCCCATTGCACACCTGCACGTTGCGTACGCGGCCGGTGAGCAGACCTAGCAACCTCCATTACAAAGGAAGTCACGTTACGCAGTCCAACCCGGCGCGCGCCGCTCAGTCGCTGACGTCACGAAGGCTTCGGCTGATAACACGATGTCGAGTGCCCATATCTTTCCCGCGTAGTTGGTTAGTGCGTATAGACCAAATGGCCAGACTCAGATCAAATACCAAGATCTCGTTAAGCGTGTTATTATGAAGCAACCGCGGACGCCGACCAGGGCCAGGCCCACCTCTTGTCTAGGTGGTCTCAACCTGCCCTGTCGCTCCGCCACAAAGATCCACACAGAGGGCCGTCGGGACAAAGGTCCTTTCAGCCCCCAATCCGTGAATCACTCGCGGGTACTCTTCGAGCGGACCCGACTTTAGTCACCATCTGTAGTATGTATATATGTATAGTATATACCCGTGATCACCTCCCGAGTGATCACGGCCCAATAGTATAGCAAGGCAGACTGACAAGAATGTAGGGCCAATGATGATAAACTAGCATCCTATACTAAGCATTTAGGATTGCGGGTAAGGTATCAATGACTGTAGCAATAATGACAGGCTATGTAATAGAATAGGAGTAACCGAACAGTAACATGCTACACTACTCTAATGCAAGAAGTATAGATAAGAATAGGCGATATCTGGTGATCAAGGGGGGGGGGTGCTTTCCTGGTTGCTCTGGCAAGAAGGAGGGGTCGTCAACTCCGTAGTCGAACTGGGGGTCGCTGACAGTCTCGGGGTCTACCGGAAAGAAGTAACGAAGGGGGAACACAATAAATAACAATCACAAAGCGTAACATGGCAATACACGGTGCTAGGTGTGGCCTAACGCGGTAGTAGGTGATACTGGAGAAAAGGGGGAAACATCCGGGAAAGTATCCCCGGGGTTTCGCGTTTTCGGACAGATGAACCGGAGGTGAAATGTTGCAGGTTCGCTATGCTAGGGTCGTGTGGCTGACGAATAGGCTGCGTATTCGTATTCGTCTCGTCATTCTGAGAAACTTTCATGTACAAAGTATTTTCATCCGAGTTATGGATTATTTATTATTAATTTTCAAAGTTTTAATCATTTTTTTAATTAATTTTAATTTGAAATAGAAGCTAAAATGCTACAAGTACCCAGCTCTGTGTACACAGATGTGTACCCAAAGGCTGACAGGTGGGCCAAGGGGGACCCAGTTGACCGGTCAAAGCTTGACTGGTCAACAGGGGTGGGGGCCCCTGTCATTCTCTGATTTACCTACTTATAGTTTAATTAGTTAACTAGCAGGTTAACTAAAGTTAAGTTAATTAAGCCTCTTAATTAATTCTTAATTTTAATTCTTTTTGTTATTACTTTTTTTAATCGCTTTCTGGGGCGGGTCCCACTTGTCATTCGGACAAGGCCTTAATGGGTCGCGGGTGGCGGTTCTCGGGCCCCAGCCCGCCCGGTAGGGTGCTGCGTCCAGCGGGTGAAGGGGGCCAGCGCCTGGCCCTGCGCCGGTGACAGTGGCTGGAGCGGGACGGCACGGCGAGGTGCGGTGGTGTGATCGGGCGCGCATTGGGCCGCGGCTGGGCGAGCACGCACGACAACTGGCACGGCCGGACGCGGCCAGAGGCCCGCGAGTGCGGCCAGGGAACATGGCGGGCGCCGCAATGGATGGGCGTGGTCAATGCGCTTTGAGCGCGAGCACCTGCACGGAGGGGAACGGGGCGACGACGTCAGCGAGATGCGGCATGGGACAGACGGGGGAGCGGCGACCGCGGGTTCGGGTGTGCCCCGGGCGTGGTGGCCACAGGCGAGCGACGACGAGAGCGGGGACCGTGCGGGAGCGAGGGCAGAGGAGGAGCTCACGGGGGGGCGTAGGGTTCTGGGCAGCAGGCTCGACGGAGGTCAGGGACGACGTGCGGAGGGGAAGCAGGCCGGCGATGAGGTCCCGGCGAGGTGCGGGGCTCCGGGCGGCGACGATGGCCGGCGACGGCGGGGCTGAGGAGGAAGCCTAGCACGGGGCGGCGTCGTTCGGGGGTGGTGTTGGCGTCGGGGTCGAGCTGCTCCTCGCTCGGGGCGTTTTCGACGGGGAGGAGGACGAGGAGGCGGCGCCGGTGAGGTAGAAGCAGGGCGACGGGGTCGCCTGCCCCCGATCCAGATCGAGACCGAGAGGAGGGGGCGCGAGGAGAGAGTGGGGGATCGGGGGAGAATGCGGGGTGGGTCGTGGGGGTAGTTAGGGTTTGGGGTGTGGGGGTTATAGAGGAGTCGGGGTGGGCTGGCCGATTTGGGGCCGGCCTGGCTAGCAGCTGGGCCAACGGGCCCAGTGGGGGGTGTCTTTCTTCTCTTTTACTTTTCTGTTAATTTCCTTTTTATTTATTTCTTTTCTGTTTTCACTTATCTCTTAAGTTTATTTAGTTTTATTAATTACTGCAATAGATCCTAAATAGGTAGTTCTAATTATACCACAACCACATTAAATTGGGAACTTTAAATAAATTAGTTTTCATTTGTTTTAATATTTTCAAACGGTTTAAATAATTGTTTTTGCTACTGTTTAAATCATTTTAGAGTATTCTATTTTATAAAAGTGTGATTTCTCCACCATAAATACCTATGTTTTATTTAGCACAACTCAAACATTTTAGTTTTAATGTTTGAAAACTTTTACCGTTTGGCCTATTTTGAATTTGACGTTTGAACCGGTTTTGAACTAACGAGAGATTAGCAACAGTAACCGGGGTGACGTGGCATCGTTAACATGGGATCACTGTAGCTTAATTATCCGGGCGTCACACATACGTGGCCGTATTTTCTTTCTTGCGCACTGGCTGTTGTACATACGTGTACATGCTACGTGCACGCCTCTACTACGACACGAGCGCACCTCTACTACGACACGTGCGCGCTTCTATATCCACCAGTATGTTCGTACATGTTCGCGACCAGAATGACAACACTACATACGCTTCGACCAGGTGGGTCCCAACTGTCAGGCACTTCCTTGCGTGTGAAGATGTAGCTGGTGGGTCCCAGCAGTCAGGGGGGCAAATCGCTTTTTCGGACACACTTCCTTGCATGCGAAGATGTAGCTAGTGGGTCCCAGCAGTTAGGGGGGCGAATCGTTTTTTTTGCCAGGACGCACTTCCTTGCGTAAGAAGATGTAGCTGGTGGGTCCCAGTAGTCAGGGGGGCAAATCGTTTTTTTTTGCCCGGACGCACTTCCTTGCGTGCGAAGATGTAGCTGGTGGATCCCAGCAGTCAGGGGGGCGAATCGTTTTTTTTTTGCCCGGACGCACTTCCTTGCGTCCGAAGATGTAGCTGGTGGGTCCCAGCAGTTAGGGGGGCGAATCATTTTTTTCCCGGACAAACTTCCTTGCGTGCGAAGATGTAGCTGGTGGGTCCCAGCAATCAGGGGGAAACGTTTTTCTCGCGAAATACAGTGGCCCGTCCAGTGGTCCCAGTTGTCAGGTGGAGGAATAATTATTTTCCGCGTAATAAGGAGGCACTTCCTTGCTACGGCCGTGGACCCAGCTATCAGCCTCTCCACGTGCAGTCCACGTCCAATGAAAGTCATTCCTTGACGACGTTGCCCACATCGCGTCGAGAGCACCACGGCGGTGGACGACGGTGAGGCCTAGGAAGAGGACAACGGGGAGCCGGGGAAGACGCATCAGTGGAAGCCCGCGCGGAGAGGAGTACGAGAGTTCACTGGTTCGGCTGCGGTGTGAGGCTGCCGTCGCCGCAGGGCCTTGCCAGCGGTGGGAATAGTAAGGGGCGGTGAGGCCTCCGCGGCAGCATAGCCGGCCACGAGAGGCAGGAGCATGCGGCACGACCGACGCTGGTTTGGGCGGCTGGAGCAAGAAGACCAGAGGTTGAAGAAGCACTACGGCCGTTGGATGGACATCGTACGATCACTGCAGCTAGAATCGTTTTTATTGACTAAGTTGACAAAGCCCTTGTTTTTTTTTGTTGAGCAAAGACAAAGCCCTTGGTACGCGTCAACTTAGTAGGCCCACAGCTCGGATTTGGCAGAGAACATATAGCCCATTTGCAATTTGTAAGAATGTACAACCCATTTTTTAATTCTAATGGAATTTACTACAGCCCATTTACAGTTTGTTAAAAGTACAACCCAACTTCTAGCTAGGACAATGATTAATAATTTCAAACAACCGCTCAAAACAGAATTAAAAAAAATTCCCACATTTTGATGGGATCCGAAATATTTTTATCCAAAATTTCTACTCAGGTTAAATATAATTTCAAAATAAAGTTGTATTACGTTAAAATCCAATGAAATATTGCGCGCACAACAAGTAATGAAATTAAAATTTTCAAATTGCAAAAATAATATATTTTTTAAACTAATTACGTGTTTGGTGAATAGTTACTGCCCAGCTATTATAATTACATCCCATTTATTATTTCTTAAAGTCCATTTTCTTGTTAATACTAATGCATACCTCCTAGGAAAGTTTGCAGCCCAGCGGGGCGGAGAATGACAAGTTAACCCAAATATTGTGTACAACTGTCGGCCCGGTTGCATTGCTGATGTTGAAAAAAAGGCCTGTGTAGTATAGTACAACCTAACATGGTTACTCAGCTCACATTCAGCGACGTCGGAAAGGCCCAAACAAGGCTTCTGTGCAACTTTTTGAAGTCACTGAGCTCAATTAATAACTTAAGAAAAAGGTTAGATTACAGTGGAACCTAATTAAAAGCTGTCACGAGCTAATAAGTAATTCAACGGGTCCCACTTGTGCGTGTGCGCGCGTGTGTGTGTGCGTGCGTGTGTGTGTGTGTGTGTGTGTGTGTGTGTGTGAGAGAGAGAGAGAGAGAGAGAGAGAGAGACCCATCGGTCGATGCTCTAAATACATCTTTCAGCCATATGCATTGCTAATGATCAGTAAAAACTTATATAGTTGACACAATCATATAGAACATCATAGCACACTGAACATGCATACAAAAATTTCATCCAGGCGGCACAATCAAGATGGAAGCAGTGGATCGCTACGGGAAGGGCTATGTTCAAACCAACGAAGTCGTACATATCGGTTCATCGTCTTTATCAATGACGGGGAAATATCTTGAATGTTGTGCAAAGAAAACAGACAGACAATACAATAAGTTCTGCTAGCACATTAAGTTGACGTACAACCCTTTCTAAAAAAAGTTCAGGTACAAAATTATAACAGGTCACAATCAAATGTACTGGCATATCAGTGCTTCACACCCATAGCTCGGATTTAACTACTATCTGACAAGATTCAGTTGTTACCTCAAATTAGAGCACATCCAGGCAGCCCGCCCTGCCTCTTCTCCCAAAGAAGCAGTGGCCTCCACCGCGCGATGGAGTAGGCCCTGTGCCATCCATCGTTCCGAGCAACACGGGGAAAGTCTGACGTTGACTCCTGTAATGGACGTCGTCGACGGACCCTGGCACCAGCGGCGGCGGCAGGACTTCGATTGATGGATTGACCACTTCTTCGACATGCACGAACACTCGATACAGGTACATCCCTAACATGGTCTGCGGCGGCCTTGGTGGTGAAGAATAGTACAACCCCAGTTCCTCCACCGGTATCTCAACATCAATCACCTTCGGTATGGTGGACGTCTTCTTCATCCATGCCATAACCATCAGAGCCCAGCTGTCTGGAGGAACAAACATACTTACGAGCTCACCTCCAAGGTCGTTGATAAGCTCGTTCATGGACTCGCCGTTCCAAGCACGTCGAGGCATGCCGTGGAAGGTAAGCTTTGTTAAAAACTCAAGCTCAGAGAGCACTAAGCCCCATCCTGGGCGCCACCGATCAAAGCTCACCAGCGTGCCATCGCAGAACAAACACCGGGAAGATTGGAACACACGACTGCAGTTGAAAGTTGTCCGGAACCTGACGTAGAAATCAGCTGGTGGTGGACAGACTTCGACAAGCAAGTCACTTATTTGGATGCCATGCGCAATGCCAAGAGCTTTGAAAAGGTCGTCCGGCGAGACGGGAGGCCGGTCGCTGTTGATGGTTACCATCAGCACTTTGCCGGCAAACTGGTCGTCAAGCGCCGCCATGCCACTGTTGAGTGACAGCATGCAGCGACCGAAGGCAGGACGGACCTTAGGAACTCTAGCTCGGAGATCCGCGTTGACTGGCGACATGATAGTTCGCTTGAGTAAGGGAGTACAGGAGGGGGATTTGGGGGAACTGGAGTAGGAATCGAGATTCCAGAGGTGGGGGAGGGGCGGGAGAGTGGGGATGAAAAGGTAGTATGAATTTCAAGCACGCGGCAATATGCTCTCAGCGCGCAAGCGCACGAAAACACCTGTGGCGCCCACATGTCGGCCTAAGAGTCCTTATTCTTTCTTTTTTGGAGAGCCCGGCCTTTTTTTCAGGATCTTTTGAGAGCCCGACCTGAGAGTCATAATTGACCTGTTTGGCATTGTGTTACTACTCGGCCCATATTCAACGACACCTCACTGGCCCAAACAAGTGTACATCATGGAAAAGACACTGGGCTCAAATTATATAACTTGAAAAAAGGAGATATACTCTGAACACTGGAGAATGGTGATGCCCTCATTTAGCCCACGAGTAGTTCGAGACAATAAAAACAGTTCGAAACAACGATATATACAACATTCAGACACTGACTAGTGACTACTACTGACATAAACAACAACACATGAGAGTTCATAAGAAGTCTTGCTACACCACCAAAATGCACCCATCTGCAGCGCTCAGATTCTCGTGATCCAGACGAGAATGACATTCTAAACAGAAGCAACTATTACATACTAAGAGTGACATAGACGAGGATGACCAAATGACAAGGAATATGCATAACAAAAGAAAGAACTACCCATCCAGAACCAGCAGCAAAGACAACAAAGTCATTTGAAGAGATGATCCAACACCATCATAATTTACAGCCCCGCTTCAGCGACCAGTGATCTGGAGACACCAGTACTCCACCCTTTCGATGCAACAGCCCAATTACCTATCAACCTAAAGGCTTGAACCACATCACTGCCTATCGTAATTGAGACATCCAGTGATCAAAGTTAATCCGGATGCCTTTGTCATTCTCACCTTCTTTTCGCTGCAGGCTGTATCATTGACAATCAGGGGAGTTTGCTCCCGAACTCCTAGGGCTTGCTGTGTAGACACAGTTTTCCATAGCAAACAGAGCCTCTCTGCCATCAAGGTCCTTGCCAACGGTGATCTCCTGGTTAATCGGATAATTGAGTCCGAGAAACAGAGAGTGTGAACCAAGGCTGTTTACCCGCCTCCAACTAAAAAAATCCTGATGGCCCCAACAAGCTGGTATCCTGCTCAAAGACATAACAACCACTGTCCGGATACTCACGTATTTCATGGTGCTTGTATACAATGGGGTTTTTGTAATATAAATTTTCCGGCTCATGTGACCGATTGATCATCAGTCTTTTGCCGTCGTCCGATCGAGCGAGGAACCAGTTGTGCTTCCCTGTTTTTGGCAAGGGTGGTGTGATTACAAAGGGCAGTAATTGTAGGGACACTGCGTCATATCAAAAAGGACATGCATTGTTAATGTAAGATCAGCATTGTTGAGAGTATGAGTAGGATAATGCAAGAAACAACACTGATATGTCCCTGTTGGAACTGGGAGGAAAATACAGGGAAATGTATATTGGGTTCGAAAATACAGAAGTGCCATGCATGGTTATACTCATGTTATCTCCCAATCGATTCTTCACAGGAAACTATCATGTACCATGTCATGCATGTTATGTAATAATGTTCTGTCCTCACAAACAAATTCTTCAAGGTAACTAACAGACCATGCATTGTTATATACTCGTGTTCTGTGGGCAAAAAAATTGTGAGGATGTTATTCTAGCCATTGATTGCTGAAGGGCGAATATAGGTATGTACACATGGTAAGCATTGCAGGATTTCACTACTTCCAAATGTAGAGTTCTCCATATGCACATTTACTTCCCTAATGTATGGTTATATGACACCAACAGTGTGGTGCATGTTTCTACATCATGAAAATGAGGAAAACTAACATGGCGATTGATACACACTCATATTTAGTAGTAGAATATAGATTACTGTAAAATAAGGATAATATCCATATATTCCTAACTGTTTGATTATTCAGGGTACAAATTAGCTGTAATGACATGGTCACAATCGCATGAATTAACTCATTCCAAATATAGCTGATTTATGACGTCTCTAATACATTGCCATAGTTCTACTCAAATTCTGCTCAAACAGGGATATGCCAATCATCACAAAAAGTTCAAACGGTGTCATGGCATCATCATTAAGGGCCATTTGCATTTCTGTCCCTAACTCGAACCACCTAATCAGATATACCCCTAATTCGAAAGCCTGCTCAAATTTGCCCCTCCGCCGTTAGGTGCCCTTACAGAAATGCCCTTCTGCGCCGTTACCGTCCAGTCAAACAACTTTGACCGTCTTGAAAAAAATAGCAAAAAAAAAAATTAAAAAATCTAAAATTTTGTGACTTTGAAGATACTCATGTGCGCAAGGTGCGTGCAAATTTTCGTGCTATTTGGACATTCCAGGAGCTCGTGGCGAGGAAAAACATTTAATATGCACACTTGTGAACAGTAAATTTGAAATAAAATAGCAAGAAAATTTAAAAAAATATGAAAAAATTTGGCATCAAAGAGGCTTGGGTGCACAAGGTTCTTGCAAGTTTTTGTGATCAAATGACATGCGAGGACCTCTAGCAAGAAAAAACAAAATAGTCATTTCTTCCCAAGTTTTTCTCGAGCCAAATTTTGTTTTTTTCTCCACAAGCCGCTCCAATGTCCAAACACAACAAAAATTTGCACGCAGCTTGTAGACTATAGCCTCTTTGATGCCAAAAAAATTCATATTTTTTGAATGTTCTTGCTATTTTTTTGAATTTACTGTTCACAGGCTTACATATTTATTGTTTTTCCTTTGACACGAGCTCCTGGAATGCCCAAACAGCACGAAAATTTGCACGGACCTTGTGAACCTGAGTATCTTTGATCTCACAAATTTTCAGATTTTTTAGAACTTTTTTGCTATTTTTTCAGGACGGTCAATGCCCTTTGACCAGCTTTGACCAGCTTTGACCGGACGGTAATGACACAGAAGGGCATTTCTGTAAGTGCACCTAACGGCGGAGGGGCAAATTTGAGCAGGCTTTGAAATTAGGGGTAAATCTGAGAGTGGGCGCAAATTAGGGGCATAGATGTAAATGTCCCCATCATTAACATGAGACGGAAACAACTTACATGCGCCGTCCCAGCAATACGTTGTGCCATCTGCTTTGTCGATCGCGTAGATGATGCCATTGTGTTCAATAGCATCACAGAAGTGTGTATCAGCTTTGACGATGATCCACTGCGAGCTGGGTTCTCTCCAGCTAAAGAAGGCACCGGCGCAAAGATAGGCGAGTCCGCGGTCGAACAAGGCAAATAGCTTGAAGTCTGCGTAATTCGCATGTCGTGTGGGCACTTGGTAGATTACAATCTTCTGCAAAACAAGGTCCGTCCAGCTGACGTGGTAATCTAGATGACTTCGACTGTGATGGTAATACTCTATATAATCCAACGGAGGAAGGATAATCTCATGGGAGGTCTGGAAGTTCAAAAGCACCAACTTTTTACCGTCCTCTCTGAAGGCAGCCATCCAGTGGGAGTTCATGCCAACCCAGTACATACCTGCCAAGAAGTTTCGAGCGATGGTGATCGGATCAATGTCAAGGGAAATGATGTACGGCGACCCACTACATACCTGCAAACAAGTTTCGGCTAATGGAGATCGGATTGAAGTCGAGGGGCATCATATACGCCTCTGTATCAAGGTGAGCCAATCTAAGACCAGATAGCAGCAAGCAGGGTGTCTTGAAAAGCTTAGGCCTCGCTTCGACGATGGCCGTGTGCATGTCCCTCGAGCATGCAGCCAGCCGCAGGGCACTCAACATATCCATACACGAACAACAGAGGTCGAGGATGTCACTGGGGAGATTTCTCCAATCGCGGCTCATATGGATGCTGCGCGGTTCGCGTTCGGACATGGTGGTGTTTGAAAGGTGGGGGTTTTGGGGGCTTGATTTACGGGGGAGAAGGTTGTCGGTGCTGGAGCGGCTAGCGAGGGAATAGTGGTACTCGGGGAGGCGAGTGAGGCGACGGTACACGGGGGCACAATGAGATGGAGACGAAGACGAAGAAGGAGATGGAGAAGGAGATGGAGATGGAGTGGTGCTATGGGAGCGGAGAGGGAGACGAGACGAGGCGAGGCGCCAATGTGGTGTACAGCAGCGATGACAGACTACATAGTGCACTGGGTGAGGCTGACTTTGGTAACCCGAACACGCCGCATGGACTAGTGTCAGGCGCAGGGTGTTGTCACTTCACTGTGAGGACCGGATGAATAGTATTTTGACCATCAAGTGTACCACAGTTGTACTACTACTACTACTAGTAGGAACATGAGTACTCCAGTATTGTATAGTGGAAATAGGTCTCCCATGCTAGCATGCCTGTTCACTTCATTGTTCAGGTATCATCCATATTGCAAGCAGAACCAAATTCTCATGCATGCCCAATCAACGCCCCGTCGCGATGCATGGAGTGGTCGTTCTGGTGCATCAAGGACGGCATGCAGATCGTTCCACACTTGAGAAGAGGAAAAATGGAAAGGTAGAACACGGCAGTAGAGGAAGAGAACGCTGGCTAACGAGTCTGGGAGGGGATCGAGCAGGAAGTTAATGCTCCACGCCTAAAGGTTTTGGGAAAACTTGATTTTCATAAGATGACTTATACTCACCTAAACGGAGGGAGTATTCTTAACAAGAGAATGTTGTGTCTCCCACTCACGCGCTCAAAAAAAAGAAGCTACGACACATTTTTTTATCTGTTAGTATAGGTCCCACCTATTAGGAAGGATGGGCACGTACACGAACAGATACGACTCATCAGTCTACCCACATAGCCTTTTCGTTTAGTCTACCTAGCCGTCTAATCAACAGCCTGCATGCCACTTCTCCCATTTACTTCTCCATCGGGAACCGATTCTCCTCGGCTTCTTCACCCCCCCCCCTCGTCTTCATTTGCATCCAAACCCCACTGCGTTCACATTGTTTTAACCTCTTTAAATAATCATCTACTACTTTAGTTAGACTAGCCATCCAATCCTAATTCTCCAAACCATAGCCCTCCGTTCCAGCGGTTCCAAATGGCGAAAGAGATCGAGATGCAGGTTTTTAGCGTCCAACATGTCCTTGTCGAATGATCGATGCGCATAATTGTCACCATCACCGTCCACCCAAGGGTTGTTCGGGAGTGGATCAACAATGTATCCAACTCCCTCCAAAAGGTAGAGACGAGGGTCATCGGTCTCGATGCAGAGTACACGGAGCGTGCCCCTGGGAAGATCCAGCGCGCCGCCGTCCTTCAGCTGTGCCTCGAAGATGATGTTTTGGTGTACCACATCATACACACGTCCTCCATACCAGGTGAGCTTCACAATTTCTTATCTTGGGAGGACGTATACTTCTGTGGGGCAGCCATCGAAGGGGACAAACAGAAGCTGGAGCCGTACAACCTTGATTTGAAAAGCATCGCCGACCTACAAACCAGAATCAAAATTCCTATAGAAGTTTGTGATAAACAGACACCATCCCTATTCGACGTAGCAAAATTTGTGCTCGTTACAAATCTTCAGAAGGGTGATGAGACGGTGGCATTAAGGTCGTCTGGATGGGAGAATTATCCCTTGACGTACGAGCGGATAAAATATGCTGCCCTCGATGCCCGTGTGTGTTTCGAGATAGCTGCAAGGTCCAAAGAGCTTGTTGCAAAGAAGAAGAAGAAGAAGAAGAAGAAGAAGAAGAAAAGGCTGCACCAGCAGGAGGGCATTATGGATGGATGAACTATTTCCTCTCTTGTAAAAAAATTCCCTCTCAGTGTATATTGATATAGATGGACTATTTCGATGGTGTGCATGTCTTTGGAACAGAGTAGTAGCATGGGTCCCCTTGACTATAAGGAACTATTTATCCGCATATATAGCTTTCTCTGCTACTCCTTCCAGTGATCGGTATGCAGTGCATGTGTCCGTAGACATGACAGCTTGTCCATGGAAGTTCAACTATGGCGACCATCACATTTCATCTCGCGATTCCCACAACGCCCCTCCAACCCACGACACCACGCCCCCGATGTGCGCCTCACCCCTCTCGGCCGCACCACCCCTGTGCCTTTGTGTGCATGACGTGTGGGCCACCTAAAATGCGGCGAGCATCAAGTTTCTACCACAGCCACACGCGATTCCCACGACACTGCTCGAACCCATGACACCACACGCCCCCCGACCTGCGGCTCACCCCTCTTGGCCCCACTGCCCCTTTGCCTTCGGGAGCATTACATGTGGACCAGACACCTATCGGGTCCACATGTTATTGACTCAAAGGCGCTGAAGCTCAGTCCCGACGGCCTTGAGAGGGAAATGTAACTCCTGCGCCAGGGCTTGTGGTGCTCCCACAGCACGAACTCGTGCCAAACTCGAGATTTGTTTCTTTACAATACATGCACGCAATGATTTAATGGACATTGTAATCTCAACATGTGATGGGGAGGTCAAAATTTGAATTTGAAACTTATAAAATGAAAAGATTCAAAACAAATAAATTGGGAGAGAGGGAGTATATCGTAGGATGTATCCCATACAAAATAAGTCCCCTGGTTTTTCATCGCAAAGATGCGGTTAGAAAGGAGCACATCGTCTTCCTACTCGTACGGCAACAAATCGGCCGCAGACAACATGGTCCGCCTTTGACGGCCATGTGCAAGGTTCATGCTATCTTATTCAATCTCACCGTGGTTCCATCGTACCAACATGCGGTGGCCCGTTGCATGGCTGATCCCAATGCTGGACAAAGGTTCTACGAGAACGGTGTCACCGTTGTAAATGTTGTGCAAATTGATATTGGTACCCTCCCATACATATGCAAGCCAATCTCCACTCGCACCAAGCCTAACCTGTGAAACAGTGGGCAGGGGGGGATTTGGAAATGGACACGGAAGTAGTCTTTAGAATGCATTTACTACGTGATCAAACTCATCTTACCTGCTCATCGGAGGAAATCCGAGTGCCCCTCAATGTCGGCATCTCAAGGGACGTCAACTTGCAACTACGACCATGCCGCGCTGGAGATACCCCCAAGGAAACATCCTCATGCGTTCCACGGAACATCAAGATGCATTTGTATGAGTAGTTTATCTTGTGAGAGAAAAGGATGATCGAGGGAAGGCCTCTAGAGATAGAGATGGACACTACTACTACCAATGTGTTGGCCCGTGCGTTGCAATGGATCCAAAGTAATAGAATAATACTTGTTCACGTGCTTGAAATATAAACACTCTAGTTTTGATATACATGTGTCAGCAGACATGACAACATGTCCATGGAAGTTGAACCACGGCGACCATCATGTTTCTTGTTTCTACCACTGCCACACCCACACGCGATTCCCACGACGCCGCTCCAACCCACGGCACGACATCCCCTGACATGGACATGGATCCTCTGACGTGGATATCACTGCCTTGCCCTACCTTTCCTTCACTAACAGGTGGGCCAGCTTCATTTAAGGTCCGCATGTCATTGACTCGTAGGCCGGGCACTAAGCCACTGAAGTTCGGTCCCGTGGGCCCCGAGAGGGAAATGTAACTCCTGCGGCAGGCCTTGTGGTGCTCACGCGGTACGAGCTCGTGCCAAAACTAGAATTTGTTTCTTACTACTACCAACTAGTACTAGTAAGGTACATGTGCATTGCACGCATGAGATTCTGGTAGTTTGTGCATTATGCTTCTACATGTGGAGTTTTCTGGATTCTAACATGTGGCAAAATCTGGTGGAATGTAAGGTTAGGCAAGTTTGATTAACTTAGGTGAGTGTTTGGTTCAAGCCACACCTTAGGCAATCCACACTAAGGCCCCACATGACATACACACAAAAAATGTGGCAAGATTCCCTTAGGCTTGCCAACTTGTGGCTCTCATTTTGAAGAACTAATAACTTTGCCTAAGCTTAGTTGTGGCAAAATTAGTCATGAATTAAGGGGCTGTTTGGTTCCTAGCCACACCTTGCCACAATTTGCCACACCTAACCTTAGGCAAGTTTGACCAAGTTAAGTAGGTGTTTGGTTCTAGCCACACCTAAGGCAAGGATTTTTTTAATGAGCAGTGAGCCCCACATGTCATAGACATAAAAAGTGTGGCAAGATTCCTTTAGGCAAGCCAAAGCGTGGCTAACAATTTGAGCCACTCAACTAAGGCAAGTGTGGCAAAAATCATGTGGCAATATATGGCAAAGATAGTCACAATCCAAACAACCCCTAAGTTCAACCATGGAGTCTTCTAGATTATACATGTGGCAGAATCTGGTGGATGATATCCAACGGCCAGTAGTGCTCGGATTTGCCATCTTTGTACCGTCGGATTGGCTTCATCCAACGACCAACTTTCAAAGTTTTCTCAAACACTATATAGGGGGTATAGACATAGATGTGCCGGTCCGTTGCAATGGATCCAAAGTATATCTATTTAGTGGAGTGCACTCTAAACACATTATCTATTTATTTTTCTCTAACAATTCGTAGCCATGCAACCAAGCCACATAAGCTTCATGGGTGCCCCCCACATCATATTATTCATACTATGTTGATTGAAAAAAAGATAAATCACCCAAAACAAGATCTTCCCTTTTTTGTTCCTACGATGTTGTGCCGTGCACATACCTACCAGTTGTATAGTGGTAGTACTAGTAATATAGTTAGGAGTACAAACTTGGTACTAGTAGGAGTAGTACTAGTAAGGAATGCTCCTACTCTATCAACGAGCCCCATCTGACACCAAATTTCTTGGCTTCCGTGCTACAGCTAGATCTTCGTCTTGTTCTGTTTTCCAACCCGGCGGCAGGCGGGGTGTCGGTTTGCTCAACAGCGGTCCCACATGAAAGTGAAAATGCTAGGCAACACGCCTTCCCTAAGCTATGTGTCGTGCCGGACGGGGCATGGAGTACTCCCGATTCCCGGGCGTGTGGGGGTGCGACGCGAACACGGCAGGCCTTTTCCTTTTAAGCAATGTGCCCGTGCGTTGCAACAGATCCAAAGTAGTAAAATAGTAGTATTTGTTCACAAACTAGAAAGAAATCACTATTGTTTTGATATACTCCTAATATATTACTCCCTCTGTACCTAAATATTTGTCTTTTTTGAGATTTCAAATGGACTATCACATACGGATTATATAGACATATTCTAGTGTTTCTAGCAAGATGCCCGCGCGTTGCACGAAGTTGATGGAAAAGGTAAGCACAACTTATAAAGTGACGGATGGAGTACTAGTTACAGTGATGCATATAATTAAGCAAAGGGATTGCACATGTCAGTATTGATTGGAACGAGAATGCAACAGCACAATAAGAATTAAGGCCATGATGATGCGATCGCAGTGGTGGTTACAGAAGGCAAGAAGAAAGATGGATCCATGAACGTACGACCTACTCCTCCTCAACTTAGTGCGCTAGGCCACCGACCGGCGGCTAAGGAGCGGCGGCTTTTGTGGCAAGGTCGAGGTGCTTCTCAGCAAAGGCATCCAAGGCTTCCAGCCGGTTGAGGAAGGCCAACGTCGTAGCATCCTCACTGGCCTTGTAGATACCTATGTATACGATTTGCTTGTACACGTGGATGTGTAGGTCGACGAATTCTTGCAGGACGAGGCGCCTCGCGGCGAGCGCGACCTCCAGGTGGACATTCTTCGTGGCGTCAGTGGGCAGCCACAGGGCCAGCAGTGCTTGAAAGAGGTTCCGGCCATGGAGGCCGATTAGGGTGGCAGGCAATGAGGAGCCCGGGCGCGCGGGCTGGAGGAGTACAACATTGTCGTCCGCGAGCTTCTTGAGGATGGTGAACTTATTGCTGGTGGCAACGATCATCTGGTCCAACTGAGAGTCGTAGTTGGCGCCAACGGCGGCCATCCACCAGCCGGTCTCCAACACCGTCTAGAGACGATCCTTGACGCCATGCCGCAGGCCGGCGTCGTGGACCATCTGGCGCAGCCGCTGGCCGCTCACGCACGTCGCCGCCATGGGTCTGGAGTGAGCTCTTTTGCGCTTAGTGTACGTGCCTAGGCAAATGCTTAGGTGCGTACGATGTGGTAGATGTATTGGAATGGAGGAGTGCCTTTATATGAGGGCAATGAGGGCAAACTGTGTTGCATTCACATCGTGCAACCTCTTTTCCCGGACCTCCTCCCATTACTTCCCTCATGCACTAATTGAAGGAGGATGCATTGGCCGTTCAACATATCGGGAACCGCTACTCCCTCCCTCGTCTGCATTAAAGCTGTATCGGGAACTGCGCCGCCCGCTGTCAAATCGAATACTCCCTCCGCCTAGGTGAGTATTAAGTCATCTTACGAAAACCAAATAGTAAACACATAGGCGTGGTGCATTAACTCCCACATTGTTTCTTATTTTTTGACATAAATAGAGGAATCAACCAATAAGAGATGTGGGGCTTGTATGCTTTTAATGACTTGAGACTATCAAACATGACATGCAGTGGTCAGTTCGTTGCACAAGAACAAATACAACCCACGTCAGCACACACGCATCCTATAGCATCACATCCAATGGCTATAAAAGATGAATGAGACCAAATTATATCTCATCTACTCCTGCGCCATGTATCATATATTAGTATCATGTAGTACTTTATTTATTGCCATGTATGACACATAGTACTCAACTCTCTCTCTTTCTTCATTTAATTCTATGACACCTCATCAAAATTGCTAAGGCTAGTACCATTACAACCAGCCTTAGCAAATACTCCCTAAACATTAAGTTCTCTCGTTTTCCTCTCCACCTTGGTCACCTAGATGGAGGGAGTATACTGCGCGGGCTTTTCCTGCGCGGTAGGAGGCGGGGCAGTTCCGCCTAGTCGGTTCGATAGAGACGCGAGAAGACAAGGGAGTAGGCTATTGCAAACGTAGGGCTGTGTGATTTGACATCGAGTTACTGCTGGACAGGTGGGGCCCAATGATTTGACTTGCCATTATCATTTTAACTGCGGTGCTATGACCGGCGTGAGTCTCCCGATTCCTGACCACCTCCATATAGGTGCCTCTCCCAATGCTCCACCATGTAGTAGAGGCTGGCTCTTGCATGAGAGCCCACTTCTCCACTTTTTCCTTGCCTCTCTTTCCTCTACATATGCAAAAATGCCATGTAAAGTGCACTATTGTACTTAGGTTGGTCGTAATGGAGAGTATCATATACTAGTATCATGCATATGATACTTTTATATGATACTACATCTGTAATGCATAGTATCATGTGTTGGTACCATAGGATAGTTTATTTATTGTCATGCATGACACATAGTAGCACATCATTTAATATGATACTACAGTAAGTATCATATTATGATACTCAACTCTCTCTTTTATTCATTTAATTCGATGTCACCTCATCAAGATTGCATAGTTGGCATGCATGATACTACTCCCATTACAAGCAGCCGTACTTGATCCTATAGGTGCTAAGCTTGCCACATAGGCATAAAGTCTGATGTGGTAAGTTAATCAAGAAGAGAGAGACTAGTTTGGTGACCCAAGGAAGAAACGGTGCTAAGTGCGTGTACCTAGGTGAAAAGACAATTTTGAGTCTATAGCTAATTAAATAAAGCAAACTTAGCAACACCATTTCATTGGAAGAGGTCACTCCTTGGCAAATTCAATAAATACTAGTACTCCCTATGTCCTAGTGTCAAAAACGTTCTTATATTATGGGACGGAGGGAGTACGAAGAAAGAGATAGAGAGGAGTAAAAAAATACACTTATAGCCAACCTTATAGCTAACCTTGTTGTAGTATGAGTGACCAAGTGATGACTATGTATGACATGCCAACATCAGATAGCCTAAGGCACCATGTTAAATCTCCAAGGGCGCGACTGCGAGAGCGACGCGACGGTCGTGGTAGGCGCAACCATGATACGGGCTGCTGGCAGCCCTTGGATCTGAGATCAAACAATCACATGCTAAGTTGCTGAAAATTTACAGAATAACCCTCCAGGAGAGGATATTCACCCATAGGTCTAGAATCATGCCATGCAACCGTTTGATCTCAGATCCAAGGGCTCTCAGAAGCTCGTATCATGGGAGAATGGAAAGCCACTACCCTGCCGTTCGCACGCTGGCAGTTCCCTCCTACTCGTCCCCGCACGTCCTTCAATACTACGGCGGTTCGGTTCTAGTCGTCCTGTCCATTCACATTACGGTAGTTCCACTAATCCTAACCCTCCTCCCAAATCCATGGCGTCCCAAATCTCCACGATCGGCAGTGAGTACAAGGTTAGAACCATCACCGGCGATGAGTTCGACGTCATCTACACCCGTTCTTCCGCGACAGTGAAAGGATGCCTTTCTCGCTTTAGACGCATGTTCGAAGACTCAGATGATGAGCGGGTCGCTGGGCTAGATGTTGAGTACACCACAGTCCTGGGATGAGAGAAGGATCTAAAGGACGAAGAGAGGAATAAGCCCGCCGTAATCCAGGTTTGTGTGCATGACTTATGCTTTGTCTACGACATATGCCAAGCCGACGTTGAATGCCTGGATTTTAAGGACTTCCTCGAGAGCAACCTAGTCAAATTCGTTACTGTAGACTTTGGTAACGATAAAGAAGTACTGGGTTGGATAGGCCTCGTTGTAGGCAACACCTTCGACCTCCATAAGAATCGGCTGGTGTCCTCTCGTCAGCCTTCAATGCTGACCCTGGCAGGAGCCATGGTTCATCCTTCGTACGGTAAACTGGAGAAACCTCCATACACGTTTCATCATTATGCATGGCAGCGGAATGTACTAGATATAGACCACATCCACTATGATGCAATGGATGAAGAGCAAGAGCCAAGTGTGTGGTTCAAGCAAAGAAATATCGACCAAGAGGAAGAGGGACAAGGACGAAGTCGAGGACGTGGACGAGGACTCCGAGTAAGGTGGCATGTCGTTGCTCATGGTGGTTCTAATGCAGTGCCTCCGGAATAGTTGCAAAGTTTAATTTCAGGTGTGCTTAATTTAATTTGAGGGGTGTGTTGTGCTGAGCCCCCAGCAAAACTATGTTATGTTTCTTCTTGTTACTTTAACTCTTCAGTACGTACATACTAGTATTTCTTACATTTCATATTTTAGTTGGTATAGTACTACCACTCGTTTCTTCACATTATATACGTACAATATATATGGCCAACATCATATAGCCAGCAGTTTAGTTGTCAAAGAATTTCAGGGTGCTTAGTTTTGTCAAAGAATTCCAGGATGCTTAGTTTTATTTGAGGGGTGGGTTGTGCTGGACACCATTATTGTGACTAGACTTTTTAATAGTACTATATGCATAATTTGGCGACGAGCGCTCTCTATATGTACCACCTTTTTTTTAATTTCAAGTTTTGCTCCATGGCACAATCCATCAATACTACTGTTGTACAAAAGTATACATATTTTAAAAGGCTAGAGGGCGGGGCAGTCTAGCTCGGTTGGTTTCACGAGAGGCGAGGGCCTTTGTGATTTGACGGCTCATTATTGCTGTCAGATCGAATAGTACTACGCTGCCCACTGCACGCCTGACGCCTCCATTAAATCCCTCCGTTAAACCCGCATGCAAACCCAGAATCCTACTCCGGCCAAACGTCTGTTCATGAGCGGGCCGGAATTAAACGCAACACCGGCCGAGCTCCTCCCGCCCGCCCTCAGTTTAAACGAGGCCAGATGCCAGCCAAGCTCCTACCATCCACCCTCTATTTACACGGGGCCAAACAGACAGCGGGAAAGAATCACTCCCCTCCGCCGCTCCCCCATCTCCTCCTTCACCATTTTCTCCACTCTTCCAATGGCTTCCGATCAGTCGTTCACCGGCATATTACCCGGCTGGGTGGCCCGCCGAGCCCTCCGGATACGGGCGGGCCGCTCGGTGCTTCACCAACCTTGCTTGGCCCGATGGAGCCAGTTGCCGCCCCAAGCAGGCGTGTGGTTCAGCAAGTCGCCGCTCCAGTTCAGCTCGATGAGGAGTGGCGAGTTGCTCCACGCCGGCACGGCGGCGAGCACGCCGGTACGGGCGCCATCGCTGCCACGTCGTACCGCACCACCAGTGTCTGCGATGGCCGCACCTCCCGTGTCTGTGGGTGCGCCTCCCGTGCCTGCGGCAGCGCCATGCAGGCAGAGACAGAAGCCAGGTGCGTGGAAAGCGACGAGTCGGTGGCCAGCTTCTCCGTGTCCGCCGCCATCATCGAGGAGAAGTAGAACACGGGAAGCCGCCACCACTTGGGACCCATGAAGGCCACCATCGAGGCGACGACCGCAGATTTAGGTGGTTTCTTTGCCGCTTCGTCTCTTCCGAGGACCTTCGTTGACCCCGCAAGTGTCTGACGGACATGAGAAAGACAAAGGGATCCGCGGGCGGCTATTTAGAACTAAAATAAGTCTAGATACATCTATTTCTAGGACAAGTATTTCCGGGTGGAGGGAGTATTAATTATACAAGAGAGCCGGATTGGCACCTCTTAGTTCATGTAAATGTAATGAAATCCATCATGTTTATATGAAGATCCAGCTTTTTATATGAAATCGTTCATGCTTATATGAAATCAGTCCGTGTTTGCACGAAATTCATTTGGTTGGTTAGAGTTGTAAAAATGTATGCCGCTGGCGTTTGATGTCGTCCTCCACGGAAGGAAGCTGGAGGAAATTTTCCGGCTGCCGTTGGAGATGCTCTTTATGCTGGAAATAATAGAGTGACATGCAATCCATTTGAGTTAACTGCCTGTATGATTGTCCCTCTATAAAAAGTTAATTGCATGTACAGTGTACACGTGAATTGCAGGGTGGCTACAGCTTCGTACAGAAAGTTAAAAAGTAACAAGTCCATCCTTAATCTTGTATTCTAAGTACTCTGTAGGTTTCACTGTCAGTACAGTAGCGAAAGAAGTATATATTAAATAAGTAGAGTAATATATAATATAAAAATCTAAAGTAAAAAGACAGAATTCGAACTCATGTCATCGCGTTGCGAGCATCCGGCGCTAACCAGCCCAGCACATTTATGTTGTAGACCATGCTGGAGATATATCTCCATGTCTACTCTTATATATACTCCATTTGTTCCTAAATAT
Source organism: Triticum aestivum (assembly GCF_018294505.1). Lineage (NCBI taxonomy): Eukaryota > Viridiplantae > Streptophyta > Magnoliopsida > Poales > Poaceae > Triticum > Triticum aestivum. The sequence goes on from NC_057810.1 coordinate 144,171,863, forward strand.
TTGTCTTTTTCAGATTTCAAATGGACTACCACATAAGGATGTGTATGTAGACATATTTTAGAGTGTAGATTCACTCATTTTGCTCCGTATGTCTTTTCAGGAAGGGGTCAGATTTGTCCTTGATTTATTTATGAGGTATGTAGATGGCACTGCACCACCAATAAAACAGGGTAACATCAAAATTATGGACTACTTTTTTGAGTATCTTGGTAAGGTCCGGTCATAGTCTCTTGTTGAAATCTCTAAAAAGACAAATACTCCCTTCGTCCGGAAATACTTGTCATCAAAATGGATAAAAGCAAATGTATCTAGATGTATTTTAGTTTTAGATACATCTCTTTTTATCCATTTTGATGACAAGTATTTTCAGACGGAGGGAGTAGAAAACAGAGTTGGTGATGATGGTGTGCATGACATCCTACAATATAGGCCGTCGGATTTATATCTAACAGATAGGAAAGAAACTATAGCAATTTTGCAAAACTATAACCACACGTCTCTCTACGTTCGCAAATAAGGCCTTTCCTCGTTCAGCCTATTCTCTCACAAGATTTACTACTCATACAAAGTGCATCTTGATGTTCTGTGCAACGCACGGGTGATACGTCCATTTTGCATCATGCTTTTATATCAATATTTATTGCATTATGGGCTGTTATTACACAATATATCTCAGTACTTATGGCTATTATCTCTTATTTTACAAGGTTTACCATGAAGAGGGGGAATGCCGGCAGCTGGAATTCTGGCTGGAAAAGGAGCAAACGTTGGAAACCTATTCTGCACAACTCCAAAAGTCCTGAAACTCCACGAAACAACTTTTTGGAATTAATAAGAATTTCTCAGCAAAAGAAATACACCAGGGGGCCCACACCCTGTCCAGGAGACAGGGGGCGCCCCCCCCTATAGGGCGTGCCCCCTATCTCCTGGGCCCCCTGGTGGGCCTCCGGTGTCATTCTTCTGCTATATCATCGCTTTTACCCTGGAAAAAATCATGGGCAAGCTTACGGGATGAAACTCCGCCGCCACGAGGCGGAACCAATCTAGGGATCTGGTAGAGCTATTCTGCCGGGAACACTTCCCTCCGGGAGGGGGAAATCATCACCAATGTCATCACCAACGATCCTCTCATCAAGAGGGGGTCAATCTGCATCAACATCTTCACCAGCACCATCTCCTCTCAAACCCTAGTTCATCTCTTGTATCCAATCTTGTATCCAAAACCACAAATTCGTACCTGTGGGTTGCTAGTAGTGTTGATTACTCCTTGTAGTTGATACTTATTGGTTTACTTGGTGTAAGAACATATGTTCAGATCCTTAATGCATATTATTACACCTCTGACTATGAACATGAATATGCTATGTGAGTAGTTACGTTTGTTCTTGAGGACATGGGTGAAGTCTTGCTATTAGTAGTCATGTGAATTTGGTATTCCTTCGATATTTTGATGAGATGTATGTTGTCTTCTCCTCTAGTGGTGTCATGTGAATGTCGACTACATGACACTTCACCATTATTGGGCCTAGAGGAGGTCATAGGGAAGTAATAAGTAGATGATGGGTTGCTAGAGTGAAAGAAGCTTAAACCCTAGTTTATGCATTGCTTTGTTAGGGGCTGATTTGGATCCACATGTTTCATGCTATGGTTAGGTTTACCTTAATACTTTTGTTGTAGTTGCGGATGCTTGCAATAGGGGTTAATCATAAGTGGGATGCTTGTCCAAGTAAGGGTAGTACCCAAGCACCGGTCCACCCACATACCAAATTATCAAAGTACCGAACGTGAATCATATGAGCGTGATGAAAACTAGCTTGACGATAATTCCCATGTGTCCTCGGGAGCTCCTTTATGATTATTAGAAGTTGTCCAGGCTTATCCTTTGCTACATAAAGGATTGGGCCACCTTGCTGCACCTTATTTACTTTGTTTACTTGTTGCTTGTTACTGTTTATCTTATCACAAAACTATCTATCACCTACAATTTCAGTGCTTGCAGAAAACCTTACTGAAAACCGCTTATCATTTCCTTCTGCTCCTCGTTCAGTTCGACACCCTTACTTATCGAAAGGACTACGATAGATCCCCTACACTTGTGGGTCATCAAGACTCTTTTCTGGCACCGTTGCCGGGGAGTGTAGCGCTTTTGGTGAGTGGAACTTGGTAAGGAAACATTTACATAGGCCCTGTTTGGTTCAGCTTTTATCGATGGATTCCGCTGCCGCGTAGCAGAATCTGAACCAAAGAGCGAACCCAGCAGAATCCGATTCCAGAAATCCGCTGCCAAAATCTGAACCAAAAGCGGAAGCAGCCCAGGACGTGCTTTCCAAAATCTGATTCTGCTGTGGGCCAAAATCTAAAAAAGCTGTATCATCTGGTTTGCCAAATGAACTACATCTTTTTCACATCAGATTTTCCATAGCTATTTTTCCACAGCAGATTTTTCACAGCTGCTTTTAGAAATCAACAGCCGAACCAAACAGGGCCATAGTGTGCTGAAATTTTCTGTTACTTGTCACTATGGAAACTAATCCTTTGAGGGGCTTGTTTGGGGTATCTTCACCCAACCAAAAGAGCAAAGAGTTGCTCCTCAACCTACTGAACTTTATGAAAATATTTACTTTGAGATTCCTTCGGTATGATAGAGAAACTGCTAGCTAATCCATTTGCAGGAGATGGAACATTGCATCCCGATTTACACCTTATCTTTGTGGATGAAGTCTGTGGATTATTTAAGCTTGCAGGTATTCCCGATGATGTTGTCAAAAGGAAGGTCTTCCCTTTATCTTTGAAGGGAGATGCATTGACATGGTTTAGGCTATGTGATGATACGGGATCCTGGAATTATAAGCGATTGAAGTTGGAATTTCACCAGAAGTTCTATCCTATGCATCTTGTTCATCGTGATCGTAATTACATATATAATTTCTGGCCTCGTGAAGGAGAAAGCATCGCTCAAGCTTGGGGGAGTCTTAAGTCAATGTTATATTCATGCCCCAATCATCAGCTCTCTCGGGAAATGATTATTCAAAAAAATTATGCTCGGCTTTCTCTTGATAATCGCAACCTGCTCGATACTTCCTGTGCTAGTTCTTACATGCTGAAGACTATTGATTTCAAATGGGACTTATTGGAAAGATTTAAACGCAACTCTGAAGATTGGGGTTCCGACAATGGTAAGGAGTCAGGTATGACACCTAAGTTCGATTGTGCTAAATCTTTTATGGATACCGATGTTTCTCGTGGATTTAGCACTAAGTATGGACTTGACTCTGAGATAGTACCTTCCTTTTGTGAATCTTTTGCTACTCACGTTGATCTCCCTAAAGAGAAGTGGTTTAAATATAATCCTCTTGTTGAAGTTAAAGTAGTTGCACCTATTACGGTTGAAGAAAAGACAATTACCTATAGTGATCCTATTGTTCCTACTGCTTATGTTGAAAAACCTCCTTTTCCTATTAGGATAAAGGACCATGCTAAAGCTTCGACTGTTGTTCGTAAGAGTAATACTAGGACTTATACACCTCCTTAGCAAATTAATGTTGAACCTAGTATTGCTATGGTTAAAGATCTCTTGGATGAGGACTTAGATGGGCATGTTATTATTTCTTAGGCGAGATTGCTAATATTGCTAGACCTGATACTAAGACACGTAGACCTGTCGTAGGCATGCCTGATATTTCTGTTAAAATAGGAGATCATTGTTATCATGGTTTATGTGATATGGGTCCTAGTGCTAGTGCGATACCTTATGATCTCTATAAAGAAATTATGCACGACATTGCACCCATTGAATTAGAAGACATTGATGTTACTATTAAGCTTGCTAATAGGGATACCCTTAAACCTATTGGGATTGTTAGAGATGTTGAAGTTTTCTGTGGGAAGATTAAATACCCTGCTGATTTCCTTGTTCTTGGTTCCCCACAAGATGATTTTTGTCCCTTTATTTTTGGTAGACCCTTCTTCAATACTACTAGTGCTAAGATGAATTGTGAAAAGAATATTGTCACTGTTGGCATAGATGGTATGTCTCATGAGTTTAATTTCGCTAAGTTTAGTAGACAACCCCATGATAGAGAATTACCTAGTAAAGATGAAATAATTGGTCTTGATTCTATTGTCATGCCTCCTACTAATCCATTAGAACAATATTTGCTAGACCATGAAAATGATATGTTTATGAAAGAAAGAAGGGAAATAGACGAATTATTTCTTAAACAGGAACCTATCTTGAAACCAAGGGTGTTCCCGTGTTTGAACTCAAACCATTACCTAATAATCTTAAGTATGCTTATCTTGATGAAAAAGAAATATATCCTATTATTATTAGTGCCAACCTTTCAGAGAAAGAAGAAGAAAGATTATTGAAAACTTTGAAGAAGCACCGACCAGCTATTGGATATACTCTGGATGATCTTAAGGGCATTAGTCCCACATTATGTCAACACAAGATTTCAGTGGAGAAAGATCCAAACCAGTTAGAGATCCTCAAAGACAATTAAATCCTAAGATGAAGGAAGTTGTAAGAAAAGAGATACTAAAGCTCCTTGAGGCAGGTATTATTTATCCCGTTGCTGATAGTGAATGGGTAAGCCCTGTCCATTGTGTCCCTAAAAAGGTATTACCGTTGTTCCTAATAATAAGATGAATTGATCCCGCAAAGAATTATTACAGGTTATAGGATGGTAATTGATTTCTGTAAGTTAAATAAAGCTACCAAGAAAGATCATTACCCTTTACCTTTTACTGATCAAATGCTAGAGAGGCTATCCAAACATACACATTTTTGCTTTCTAGATGGTTATTCTGGTTTCTCTCAGATACCTATGTCAGCGAAGGATCAATCTAAAACTACTTTTACTTGGCCTTTTGGTACTTTTTCTTATAGACATATGCCTTTTGGTTTATGTAATGCACCTTCTACCTTTCAAAGATGCATGGTGGCTATATTCTCTGATTTTTGTGAAAAGATTTGTGAGGTATTCATGGATGACTTCTCCGTCTATGGATCTTCTTTTGATGATTGTTTGAGAAACCTTGATCGAGTTTTGCAGAGATGCGAAGACACTAGTCTCGTCCTGAATTGGGAAAAGTGTCACTTTATGGTTAATGAAGGTATTGTCTTGGGGCACAAGATCTACAAGAGAGGTATTGAAGTTGATAAAGCCAAAGTTGATGCTATTGAAAAGATGCCATGTCCCAAGGACATAAAAGGTATAAGAAGTTTCCTTGGTCATGCCGGTTTTTATAGGAGGTTCATTAAGGACTTTTCTAAGATCTCTAGGCCTCTTACTAATTTTGCAAAAAGATATTCCTTTTGTCTTTGATGATGATTGTGTAGAAGCATTTGAAGCGCTTAAGAAAGCTTTGATCACTGCACCTATTGTTCAGCCACCTGATTGGAATTTACCTTTTGAAATTATGTGTGATGCTAGTGATTATGATGTAGGTGTTGTTCTAGGGAAAAGAGTCGATAAGAAATTGAATGTTATCCAGTATGTTAGTAAGACTCTTGATACTGCCCAGAGAAATTATGCTACTACTGAAAAAGAGTTCTTAGCAGTTGTGTTTGCATGTGATAAGTTTAGACCTTATATTGTTGATTCCAAAGTTACTATTCACACTGATCATGCTGCTATGATATATCTTATGGAAAATAAAGATGCTAAGCCTAGACTCATTAGATGGGTTCTCTTGCTCCAAGAATTTGACTTGCATATTATTGAATAAAGGGAGCTGAGAACCCCGTTGCAGATAACTTTTCTAGGTTAGAGAATGTTCTTGATGACCCACTGCCTATTAATGATAGCTTTCCTGATGAACAATTAGCGGTCGTCAATGCTTCTCGTACTGCTCCTTCATATGCTGATTATGCTAATTACATCGTTGCTAAATTTTTACCGCCTAGTTTCACTTACCAGCAAAAGAAAAAGTTCTTTTATGATTTAAGACATTACTTCTGGGATGATCCACACCTTTATAAAGAAGTAGTAGATGGTGTTATTAGACGTTGTGTGCCTGAGCATGAATAGGAACAGATTCTACATAAGTGTCACTCTGAATCTTATGGAGGACACCACACTGGAGATAGAACTGCACACAAGGTACTACAATCTGGTTTTTATTGGCCTACTCTCTTCAAAGATGCTCGTAAGTTTGTCTTATCTTGTGATGAATGTCAAAGAATAGGTAACATTAGTAGACGTCAAGAAATGCCTATGAATTATTCTCTTGTTATTGAACCGTTTGATGTTTGGGGCTTCGATTATATGGGACCTTTTCCTGCCTCTAATGGTTATACACATATTTTAGTTGCTGTTGATTATGTTACTAAGTGGGTAGAAGCTATTCCGACTAGTAGAGCTGATCATAACACTTCTATTAAAATGCTTAAAGTAGTTATTTTTCCGAGGTTTGGAGTCCCTAGATATCTTATGACTGATGGTGGTTCACATTTCATTGATGGTGCTTTCCGTAAGATGCTTGCTAAGTATGATGTCAATCATAGAATAGCATCCCCCTATCATCCCAGTCTAGTGGTCAAGTAGAGATGAGCAATAGAGGGCTCAAATTAATTTTGCAAAAGACTGTGAATAGGTCTAGAAAGAATTGGTCCCAAAAACTTGATGATGCATTATGGGCCTATAGAACTGCATACAAAAATCCTATGTGTATGTCTCCCTATAAGATGGTTTATGGAAAAGTGTGTCATTTGCCTTTTAACTTGAACGTAAAGCACATTGGGCTATTAAAGAGCTCAATTATAACTTCAAACTTGTCGGTGAGAAGAGGTTGTTTGCTATTAGCTCGCTTGATGAATGGAGAACCCAAGCTTATGAGAATGCCAAGCTATTCAAAGAAAAAGTCAAACGCTGGCATGATAAGAGGATACAAAAGCGTGAGTTTAACGTAGGAGACTATGTATTATTATTAAACTCTCATCTAAGATTTTTTTGCAGGAAAGCTTCTCTCTAAATGGGAAGGCCCCTATGTTATCGAGGAGGTCTATCATTCTGGTGCCATAAAAATCAACAACTTTGAAGGCACAAGTCCGAGGGTGGTAAACGGTAAAAGAATCAACCATTATATTTCAGGTAATCCTATTAATGCTGAAACTAATATTATTGAAACCGTAACCCCGGAGGAATATATAAGGGACACTTTCCAGAATGTTTCAGACTCCGAAAAGGAATAGGTGTGTGGTACGGTAAGTAAACCGACTCCAAAACAACCCCAATGGCAATTTTTATCAGTTTTGGATTATTTAAGAATTTTAGGCAGGAAGAAGTAGTCCGAAAGGGACACGAGGCTCCCACGAGAGTGAAGGGCGCCCCCCTTACTGGGCGCGCCCCCCTGTCTCGTGGGCACCTCATGTGCCTCCCGGACTCCGTTTTCTTGCATATTACGTATTTTGGTCGGTAAAAATTCATTATATACACTCCCGAAGGTTTTGACCACCGTATCACGCAAATATCCTCTATTTTTGTTTTGAGTTCTTTCTTGTAACAGATCTAGAGCACCATGGCGTCACCCTCCTTCAACAATGAAGACAAGGATGCTTGGCTATTGAAGATAGAGCTGAAAAGAGAAGAACCGGAAGTGATCAACAATGATGAAGGGATCAAGAAGTCCATGGAGGTTCAAGCCCCAGCCGTGAAAGAAGAAGACATCCCTCAACCCTTACCTAACCTTTTTACTCCAACTGAGATTGAAGCTTTCAATATGATTGAGTTAGCTCGCATACAAAATAAGTATCTCACACAGGAGAATATTTTGTTGAAGGATCATATCTCCGGACTCAAGGGCATTATCCGCAAGTTGGAGGAGCTTTTACACTCGATGTGGGATTATCCATCATCATCACCACCTTCACCACCTCCGAGGACATAATCACATGGGTATGGGCACTTCCCTTGGCAACTGCCAAGCTTGGGGGAGGTGCCCCAGTATCGTATCACCATCACACTCCTACCTTTACCACTTTATTTAGTTCGATCCTTTTAGTAGTATCTTGATCTAGTAGATTGAAGTTTTGATATCAAGTAGTTTTGAGTTTTTCTTAGTGATCTCTTTCTGTAATAAATTCTATGAGTTATCTATAATAAAGATTAGTGTTGAGTCAAGGGCTTTTGCTTTGCTGCTATGATCTTGAGAAAAAAATATAAAAGAGTTCATATTGATCTTATGGATAGTAATAACTTCACACATAGAAAGTATGAGGCATAAAGGTTATTGAGAGTTGATAAACATAGTTTTGGTCATCATTGCAATTAATAGGAAGTAATAAGAGAAGAGAGGTTCACATATAAATACACTATCTTGGACATCTTTTATGATTGTGAGCACTCATTAAGTATGACATGCTAAAAGAGTTGACGATGAACAAGGAAGACGACGTAATGGTTTATGTTTTCTCACATCTCAGTTAAAGTATGTTGTCATTGACCTTTCGAACATATTGAGCTTGCCTTTCCCCCTCATGCTAGCCAAATTCCCAGCACCAAGTAGAGATACTAGTTGTGCTTCCAAATTCCCTTAAACCCAGTTTAGCCATGAGAGTCCACCATATCTACCTATGGATTGAGTAAGATCCTTCAACTAAGTTGTCATCGGTGCAAGCAATAAAAATTGCTCCTTAAATATGCAGGACTTATTAGTGCGGAGAAAATAAGCTTTATACGATCTTGTTATGGAAACAATAAAAGCGACGGACTGCATAATAAAGGTCCATACACAAGTGACATATAAAGTGATGTTCTTTCGTACTAAGATTTTGTGTATCCAACCCTAAAAGCGCATGACAACCTCTGCTTCCCTCTGCGAAGGGCATGTCTTTTACTTCATGTTCTTACTTTATGCTTTTACTTTGGGCTTGAGTCAAGGTGATCTTCACCTTTCCCTTTTTCATTTTATCCTTTGGCAAGCTCTTCGTGTTTGAAAGATCGTGATATACATATCCAATTGGATGTTCATTAGCATGGGCTATTATTGTTGACATCAGCTAAAGGTGAATACGTTGGGAGGCAACCAAATAAGCCCCTATCTTTCTCAGTGTCCGTTTGAAACTCCATAACCACAAGTATTGCGTGGGTGTTAGCAATTGTAGAAGACTATATGATAGTTGAGTATGTGGACTTGCTGAAAAGCTCTATTGTTGACTCTTTCTGAGGTTATGATAAATTGCGATTGCTTCAATGACTGAGATTATAGTTTGTTAGTTCTTAATGAAGTTTGTGAACCATACTTGATATTGTGAATTGATTGTTACTTGAGCATAAGAAAAGTTATAATGGAATCTTTATATGTTGGTGTTATAAGAATGATCATGATGCCCTCATGTCCGTATTTTATTTTTATCGACACCTCTATCTCTAAACATGTGGACATATTTTTCGTTATCGGCTTCCGCTTGAGAACAAGCGAGGTCTAAGCTTGGGGGAGTTGATACGTCCATTTTGCATCATGCTTTTATATCAATATTTATTGCATTATGGGCTGTTATTACATAATATATCTCAGTACTTATCGCTATTCTCTCTTATTTTACAAGGTTTACCATGAAGAGGGGGAATGCCGGCAGTTGGAATTCTGGCTGGAGAAGGAGCAAATGTTGGAAACCTATTCTACACAACTCCAAAAGTCCTAAAACTCCACGAAACAACTTTTTGGAATTAATAAGAATTTCTGAGCGAAAGACATACACCAGGGGGCCCACACCCTGTCCAGGAGATAGGGGGCGCCCCCCCTATAGGGCGCGCCCCTATCTCCTGGGCCCCATGGTGGGCCTCCGATGTCCATCTTCTGCTATATCATCGCTTTTACCCTGGAAAAAATCGTGGGCAAGCTTACGGGATGAAACTCCGCCGCCACGAGGCGGAACCTTGGCGGAACCAATCTAGGGCTCTGGCAGAGCTGTTCTGCCGGGGACATTTCCCTCTGCGAGGGGGAAATCATCACCAACGTCATCACCAACGATCCTCTCATCGGGAGGGGGTCAATCTCCATGAACATCTTCACCAGCACCATCTCCTCACAAACCCTAGTTCATCTCTTGTATCCAATCTTGTATCCAAAACCACAAATTGGTACCTGTGGGTTGCTAGTAGTGTTGACTACTCCTTGTAGTTGATACTTATTGGTTTACTTGGTGGAAGATCATATGTTCAGATCCTTAATGCACATTATTACACCTATGATTATGAACATGAATATGCTTTGTGAGTAGTTATGTTTGTTCCTGAGGACATGGGTGAAGTCTTGCTATTAGTAGTCATGTGAATTTGGTATTCGTTCGATATTTTGATGAGATGTATGTTGTCTTCTCCTCTAGTGGTGTCATGTGAACATCGACTACATGAAACTTCACCATTATTGGGCCTAGAGGAGGGCATAAGGAAGTAATAAGTAGATGATGGGTTGCTAGAGTGACAGAAGCTTAAACCCTAGTTTATGCGTTGCTTCGTTAGGGGTTTATTTGGATCCACATGTTTCATGCTATGGTTAGGTTTACCTTAATACTTTTGTTGTAGTTGCGGATGCTTGCAATATGGGTTAATCATAAGTGGGATGCTTGTCCAAGTAAGGGCAGTACCCAAGCACTGGTCCACCCACATACCAAAATATCAAAGTACCGAACGCGAATCATATGAGCGTCATGAAAACTAGCTTGACGATAATTCCCATGTGTCCTCAGGAGCTCCTTTATGATTATTAGAAGTTGTCCAGGCTTATCCTTTGCTACATAAATGATTGGGCCACCTTGCTGCACCTTATTTACTTTGTTTACTTGTTGCTTGTTACTGTTTATCTTATCACAAAACTATCTATCACCTACAGTTTCAGTGCTTGCAGAAAACCTTACTGAAAACCGCTTATCATTTCCTTCTGCTCCTCGTTGGTTTCGAAACTCTTACTTATCAAAAGGACTACAATAGATCCCCTTCAATTGTGGGTCATCAACGGGCAGCTAGCTAATTTCTTTTAAAATAGTTGCTGCGGTAATTGGGTTGAAGTGATATATTTTATGTCTGCCCGAATGATTTCAGATTCACTAGTAGTAACAAAGCAAAGGTTGCCTTGTTAATTGATAGAAAACAGGGTGAAAACTATCACATGAGGCCAGTAAAAGCAAGGCACACTGGGTTCAGCGTCATCGTCACTACAGCTGTGTGCACGCGAGAAGTCTACATATCGAGGGGCTACCGAGCAAGGCACCGAGACACAATGTTTGAGAGAGAAACCAATTGACAGATTATGATCAGATCGAGTTGTCACCCTTCTACTGTCATTGTTGGGGGGGAGAGAAAGACGTATTGAGAGTGTGCGCGATAGGCACAGAGGCACAACTAGCGAGTGTGTGTGTGTGTGTGTGTGTGTTTGAAAGAGGAGTAGATAGATTATTATCAAGATCAATGTGCCACCCTACTCCTTCGGTGCCGGGTAGTGTGTGTGTGTGTATGCTTGAGAGAGAAGCCAGTCGATAGATTAGTATCAAGATCGAGGTGTCACCCTACTACTTCGGTGTTGGGAAGTTTGGGTGTGTGGGTGGGTGTGTGGGGGGCAGTGACACTCACATATCTCTACTCTTATAAAAAACAGAGTTGGTGATGATGGTGTTCCTGCCATCCTGCAATATAGGCCATCCGATTTATATCCGACGGATAGGAAGGAAACTATGGTAATTTTGCAAAAAGATACCCACACCCCTCTCCGCATTAGCAAATAAGGCATTCTGTCGTTCATCCTTTTGTCCCACAATATAAACTTCTCATACAAATGCATCTTGATGTTCTGTGCAATGCATGGGCATCTTGCTAGTAGGGAGAAGGAGTTTGTGTGACACATATCTAGCTATATTAAGGGATAGGTAGATAGCATATGTGTAAGAGACATTATTATACTTTGAGACATTAGTGGTTGTGGGTGGGCGGAATTAAAGGGGTGAGCGTGTTAGACATAGAGAGCGTGTGTGTTTCTGTGTGAGAGACTTGTAGGACGGGGTAGAAAGACAAATTTAACCCTGACGGAGGGAGAGAAATACACGAAGTGCGTGTGTGTGATTCCAATGCCCATATGGAAATGAGATATGTATGCGTGTGAGAGACATTGCACAATTCATTCACGTATCACTATCTAGCGATCGTGGACGTGCATCGCTTGAACATAAGTCAATATCTACTTCGTATCGTGGCCAAAGGTACAATATCGATTCAACACTATAAAGATTGGACACTCAGATATCACATTTTTTTCTATTTAAATAAAACTTTTCAGTTGTGCATGCCAAAGTTACAGTGATGTTTCTTCAAACAACCAATGTAGCTATCATGTACATGCACCAATGTTACTCTTGCATTCAGATTCATTAGTCTTGCATTCAAATTCATTAGTCTTGGAAGTAATTTATGTAATATTCATATATGAATTCAACGGGTACGCAATTTATGAAATGAAGGCTATGTAATAATATGAGGTCACACTTTTAAGTAGCTGACCACAATATCCATTTCATTTTGTGCGCCTCTACACTAACATGTCAATGCATTATGTTTAAAGTAAATAACCAATGGCACTAAATTATCTATTTACACGAGAAATACATAGGCTGAGCGTTTGATCCCTTTTTTTTGTGAACGCGCCACTACACCCGAACGATTGGCCGCACCCGTGTGAACGTCCAAGTTATCGGCGCATCATCCCGAGTTATTGTCTTTTTTTTCTGTTGTGGACTTCACACCAGTTATTAACTGCTGACGCATGCCCCGTGTACACAGTCTAGCATGACCTTCCCGCTAGCACGGTTCAAAACTAGTTGAAACCGGATACGAACAATCCCGCGGGCGGCAAAATCTCCCGCCTCCTTCTAAAATTTCCGCCACCTTAGTCTTTAGCATGCGAAATCCCCCTTTTGTCCTTGGTGCATGGAGACCAACAGTTACAATACTACCCTCATCTACATGATAGGTCAGGGCTGCTTTGGTAACTTTCGGTTCCCCCCACTACACGGAACCCCCATTTCCTCTCCCCCTCCCGCAAAACGACTAACTCCACAGCACCAGAGCATCTTACATCACGTCGTCCATACTTCATCGCCCTTTCTCCCCTCCCCTCTCAAAACCCTAGACTGCTCATCCATCGGCGTACCATAGCCCATTCACTGCCAGCAGCGTCCACCTCGCCGGATCTGCTTCTGCGGCACATCTACCCCTCCCACCTCCCCTAGAAACAAGTAGACTGCTCATCCAGCACTGTACCACAGCCCATTCAGTGCCGGCCTTGTCCACGGCGCGGATCTGCTTCGCCGGTAATCTCGTCAACCGCCGCGCATCTGCAGCGGCTCATTCGTACTCCCCAGCGGAGACGCTTCGTCAACACCCCCCGGAGCCGCCCCACCGATGCCCCCGTCGACAGCCTCTAATCCTCTTCACCGACACCTTCCTCAACCCTACCGGGCCGCTTCGCTGACACCTTCCTCAACCCTACCGGAGCCGCTTCGCCGACACCATCGTCAAACCTACCGGAGTAGCTTCGCCTACACCATTCTCAACCCTACTGGGGCCACTTTGCCAACTCACAAGTCCACGGCCTCAGATCTGCTTCCTCGTACCCTCATCCAACCTACCGGAGCACCTTCTGACGCCACGTCCATGGCCACAGATCCGCATCGTCGACACCACCCCTAACCCAACCACCGGAGCAGCTTCTGACGCCCCATCCACGGCCGCAGATCCGCGTCATCGACATCATCCTTAACCCAACCACCAGAGCAGCTTTTGACGCCCCGTCCATGGCCGTAGATCCGCGTCATCGACACCATCCTTAACCCAACCACCGGAGCAACTTCACCTACGCCCTCGTCCACGGCCACAGATCCGCTTCGCCCACACCATAGTCCACCCTACCGGACCGCTCCACAAACACCCTACTCGACGGTTCTAGATCTCCTTACCAGACCCTGGCAGCCAACGCAGCGTCATCACCCTTGACGTTTCTAACCTGATTCCTACCGTATGGGGAGATGCCAAGCACCCGCCACGGCCTAGGTACTTGTCACCTTTAATCCCGTCCAGCATCACCTGCCCGATGTACTTCAAATATACTAACCGGTCGCTGTTACCTATTATGCAGCTGGCAAAAACTACAAGGATGATGTTTCTTCTGGATCTAACAGCTTGGCCAACCAAGATCCTGGACTGAGGCATTGCTATGATATTGTAAGCGCGTCTCTCTCTCTTGTATTGTTTTGTGCCTGCCAGCGTGCTTTGCTAGGATTTTCGACCAGTAATCCCTTTGTGCAGACAATGATTTCTACTACTGGCTACTAAATTAGATATGTAGATGTCATACATGATACTACCTCGTACCTCCGTTCCTAAATATAAGTCTTTCTAGAGATTCCACTATAGGCTACATACAGAGCAAAATGAGTGAATCTACACTCGAAAATACATCTATATACATCTGTATGTGGTCCATACTGGAATCTCTACAAAGACATATATTTAGGAACAGGGGTAGTACATTACACAAAATCATAGGTGGCATGTAGGAATTCCAGTGCACTACATTAGGCTCCCTTAGATTTCCTGCTAGTCCAGCATACAGAGTCATGGCTAGTTTATGGTACGCACATAATCGTTAATTGGTGGTTTAAATATGCGCAAGGGATATGCAATGTAGTATCATGTAGAGATGTCTGAAATTAGCCGTGTCAACTTGCAGATAGGGTTACACAATGAAAAAGTACAACATGTATGTCGGAGTAATGGGCCACGGGTAGGCTAACCCGGGTCCCTGAACCTTTCATGGCATCGGGGCAGGCTGCGCCCCTCGAGCCCCAAGACGACGAGCCGCCTCCCGAGAGTCGGCGGCAACGCTGCCGACTGCCCCTCGTGGCCGAGTCCCATGGATGACTCCAAGATAAGCCGACTCCTAGCCGGGGACTTCCGGAGAAGCCGGCTGAAGGGAGTCGGCCCGCGACTCCAACCACCCCAAACCTTCGCGATAATGGACGGGACGGGGAACAGCCACCACGCGGCCCATTCCTGCCCCCTTTATCGAGGGCAGGCATGGCCACAGTGCGCTGTACCAGCGGAGATCTCCATCCGGCGTGGCACTGTTGCCATGCCAGCCCTGACATCAGCCCCTAGGGGCGGAGTCCTGTGCCCACGACGGCCTGTCTGTACGACCCAGAGACGGCGGGTCCCACCTGTCAGCGGCAGTACGGAAGACAGCGAGGGCGCCACAAGGCGGATCCGTAGGGAGTCGGCCCCCGGGAGTCGGCTGGCCTCTCCCACGGGCCCCGCACGCAATTAACCAGACACGACGGGGAATGGCAACAGTGATCGCCCGTCAAGCGGCGGCACTGTTGCCATGACCCCATGACCAAGCTAGCGTCACTAGAAGCACGGCTATAGTGATCCGTAGCCGGCAAGACCCGCCCGCGGCGGACAAGGGCTGACGGCCTCGTACCAGGCCAGTCGGCAGGGCCCACTAGTCGGCGGGCCCCAGCAATCGCTGGAGAAGACGGCGGCCTGAGAGACAGACGGGTGGGACCCGCGCCCAGCCGGTTTTACCATTGTACCCCTGGGGGATAGGCCTATATAAACCCCCCATGGAACCCATGCAAAGGGTTCGAATCCATTAGCACTAGACCAGATCATATAGGAAGGAGAGAGCTAGCCTTGCCTTCTCCTACCTCCAGAATATAGCTCAAGGAGCAACCTTGTACTCACTTTGCCTTAGTGATCATGCGGAGACCTCGCAGAGCAGCAGTAGGGGTGTTATCTCCTCGGAGAGCCCTGAAGCTGGGTAAGATCCACCGGCGTGCATGTCTTCGCCTCATACCGTTTCTAGGCACCGGCGACGTTCTACTCGCCCCCACCATGATAAGCCATCCTTTGGCATATGTCGCACCCAACCCCTGACATTTGGCGCCCACCTTGGGGCGAGGTGCACCGTCGTCCGGAGACCTGCTCTGGACGGGAACCCTTTTCCTCCCCAGCGAGTGTAGCCAGCCCGGCACACCCGATGGCGCTTGCCCCGACGTGCTGCAAAGCATCGACAACGCTTGCACGGCGAGCTGCATCGCCAATCTTCTTGGCGAGGTTTGCATCTCCGACGAGCCCGCATCCGATGCTGGCACCGGCTGCCTCGAGAGTCGCCTCGTCAGCCTCCTCGACCAACTCCACGTCTCCGGCGAGCCTATCGCGGACTTGGAGTCAGTCGGCTCCACCGACCCGATGCTTGTCCACTCCGACACGGCATTGCTCGACGCCTTCCCCACCGACGTGATCATCGTCGATGACCCTCTCCCGCGAGCTGACAGTGGCGGCAGCACCGTCACTGAGGTGCTGGTCATCAGCCATGGAGCCGCTTCCAGCGAGAACACCCGCGACGCCCTGCAAGCGGTGCTGTAGGACCTGTCCGTCCCCATCCCGGCCGACGCCGATGCCGAGGCGCTGGAGGCTCGCCGCCTTGCCCTCGTCGCGGAGGGACAAAAGATAAACACCATGAGACGCCTCACGGAAGCCCACCAGCGCGAGGTCGACCGAGCCGCCTTCGGCACGCTGCCTCTAGAAGGGCCAAGCCGAGTCAGCGCCGTCAAGCAACGCGGCGCGGCCATTGCCAGCATGTTGGGTGCGGACCGCCCGATCTACGCCACGCCCGTCGAGAACCTACGCGCCGCCCAGTCGATCGTTGACGAGCTCAACGAACTGGGGGCCGACGAGCTCCCCTACATGACCAGACGCATCCAGCAGCTAATCAGTGCGGCCGCAGCTCGGCACGAAGCCGACATCCGAGCTAGAAGCCCCCCTCGCCGAGAACATGGCGCGACATCGCGTACGCCGACTGCGGGAGGCGCCCGTGCGAGACAAGAGAAGGAGCCGGCTGCTAGCCGCAGCCGGACACGAATCACCATCGAGCGCGACGTGGAAGGCCGTCCCCGAGGCGTGGAGAGACGAGGCGACTTGCCCCCTCCTCCACCTTGCGGGGAGAGATATCCCACCCCGCCGCCTGTCGAGCATCCGACTCTCAGCGGCCGACTTGGTCCCTGCGAAGGAGTCGGCGAGAATGACGCCCGCCACCGAATCGACTGACTCCAACGATCCCTAGCGCTGGAAGAAGAAGACGAGTTGGGTCCGCCCTGTTTCGGACCTCGCATCCGAGACGAGCCCTTTCCCAAAGGGTTCAGGCTCCCCCGAGATACGCGAAATACACCGGCTCCGTGAAGCCGGAAGACTGGCTGGTTGACTACTCCACGGCCGTCAACATAGCGAACGGCAACAAAGTGTTGCCGTAAAGTATGTTCCACTCATGCTCCAGGGCACGTCCCGGACATTGTTCAACAGCCTGAAGCCCCGCAGCATCAACAGCTGGGTCGACTTCACCAAGGCCTTCGTCCGCAACTTCACAAGCACGTACAAGCGAACCCCCAAGCCTCGCCAGCTTTCCTTGTGCGTGCAGGGGCCCGACGAGTCAACTCGCGACTACCTCACACGCTGGGCCGAGCTTTGGAACTCCTGCAAGGGTGTGCATGAGGTGCAGGCTATCGAGTACTTCACTGCCGGGTGCAGAGAAGGCACCTTCCTCAAGCACAGGCTCCTCTGCGATGAGCCGGAAACCCTCGACGAGCTGCTGATCATAACAGACAAGTATGCCACGGCCGACTCCTCCATGAAGGCGGAGATTCAAGTTAGTGCGACCGGCAAAGTGGCCCCTCAAGCTCCCAGAACTCTGGCTGGAGACACCAGTCGGCGACAACAACAGAATGATCATAAGCGCAAGGCCCCACAGCCGGCTTCCAGCAGCCGGCAGGTTGCGACAGTCGACGACCAGCAGCCGGAGGGGCAGCCTCCGACCAGGCGATAGAAAGGCGGCAAGTCCAACTGGTTGCTGGCCTTCTCTTACGAGCAGACTCTAGATGGTCCCTGCAAGTTCCACAGTGGCGCGAAGCCGTCAAACCGTACCACCCGGAAGTGCCACGGGCTCACCAAGATCGCCAAGGGAGACGGCCTCCTTCCTCCCCCGCCTGCTGGACCGCCGCCTCCACCACCGCCCCAGCAGCCGGCTGCCAGGCCAGTTGGCGCAGTACGAGATGAGTACCCGGAAGAACACAAAGCCTATGTGGTGTTCACCAGCATGGCCGACGATCGACATAGCAGGCGGATGCAGCAGCAAGAGGTGAATGCAGTAGCATCAGATACTCCAGAGTTCATGCACTCGTCCGAGAAGCCTATCAGTTGGAGCAGAGCTGATCACCCAGAGGTGATGCCGAGTCCGGGCTCCTACGCCCTAGTCTTGAGTGCCACCTTTGCCACAGACAGGCGGGCCGCTTGCTTCTTGCGAGTGCTGATAGACGGAGGCAGCAACATCAACATCCTGTACAAGGATACCATGGAGAAGTTAGGAATCAAGCAAAGACAGCTTCAGAACAGCCGGATTGTGTTCCACGGCATTGTTCCCGGCCTCTCCTGCTCACCAATCGGCAAGATCCTGATAGACGTCCTCTTTGGAGATAAAGAGCATTTCCTCCGAGAGCTAGTTTGGTTTGAAGTGGTGGACCTCGAAAGCACGTACCATGCGTTGCTTGGCCGACCTGCTTTGGCCAAGTTCATGGCGGTCCTCCACTACGCCTACCTCAAGATGAAGATGTCGAGTTCTAAGGGGATTCTGACCATAGCCGGCGACTACAGAAAGTCGTCCGCTTGCGCGGCTAAGAGCAGTCGGTTGGCCGAGTCCCTAGTAATCGCAGCTGAGAAGCGGCTTTTTGATCGGGTTGTGGCGATGGCCGGCAAGCAGCCAGAGATGTCGCCCAACCCCAAGGAGTCGGAAGCTGAGGGTTCGTTCAAGCCGGCCAAACAAACGAAGAAGATACCCTTGGACCTGGAGCACCCAGAGAGGTACGCTGTCATAGGTGCAAACCTGGACAGCAAATAGGAAGGCGAGCTCATCGATTTCCTCCGTGAGAATCGGGACATCTTTGCATGGTCCCCTAAAGACATGCCAGGTGTACCGACGGAATTCGCCAAGCACAAGTTACATGTCCGATCTGATGTGAAGCCCGTCAGTCAGCCCTTGCACCGCCTGTCAGAAGAGAAGAGAAGAGTTGTTGGAGAAGAGATAGCCCGACTCCTAGCAGCCGGCTTCATTATGGAAGTGTTTTTTCCAGAATGGTTAGCAAAACCGGTCCTGGTGCTGAAGAAGAAAAAGTAGTGGCGGATGTGTATTGACTACACAAGCCTCAACAAAGCTTGCCCCAAGGACCCATTTGCTATGCCGAGAAATTGACCAGGTGATAGACTCCACAGCCGGATGCGAGTTGTTGAGCTTCTTAGATGCATATTCAGGATATCACCAGATCAAGCTAAACCCGGCCGACAGACTGAAGACCGCCTTCATCACGCCGTTTGGAGCCTTCTGCTACCTGACCATGACATTCGGCTTGAGGAATGCCGGTGCCACCTTTCAGCGTTGCATGCAGAAGTGCCTCCTCAAGCAACTCGGCAGAAACGCCCACGTCTACGTAGACGATGTGGTGGTGAAGACGGAAAAGCGCGGAACACTGCTGGAAGACCTCAAGGAATCCTTTGAGAACCTGCGCCGATTCCAGATCAAGCTCAACCCTGAGAAGTGCATCTTCGGAGTACCAGCCGGTCAGCTCCTTGGCTTCCTGGTCTCTGAACGCGGCATAGAGTGCAACCCTGTAAAGATCAAGGCCATCAAGAGGATGGAGGTACCCCGCCGACTGCTAGATGTGCAAAAGTTCACCGGCTGCTTGGCGTCCATCAGCCGATTCATCAGTCGGCTGGGCGAGAAAGCTCTCCCTTTATACCAGCTCATGAAGAAGACCACCTTTTTCGAATGGAACCACAAGGCGGACGAAGCTTTTCTCCAGTTGAAGAAGATGTTGACTACTCCCCCTGTGCTGGCGGCTCCGACTCCTAAAGAGCCCATGCTCCTGTACATTGCCGCCACCAGCCGGGTAGTCAGCACAGTCATTGTAGTGGAGCGCAAGGAGGAAGGCAAGGCGCTACCTGTCCAGAGACCGGTATATTACCTGAGCGAAGTACTGTCGACCTCCAAGCAGAACTACCCCCACTACCAAAAGATGTGCTACGGCGTGCACTTTGCCGCCAAGAAGTTGAAGCCATACTTTCAAGAGCATCCAATCACTATGGTTTGCACAGCCCCACTAGCCGAGATCATCGGAAGCTGACATGCTTCTGGCCGAGTGGCCAAATGGGCCATAGAGCTGGCTCCCTACACCATCTACTACCAGCCCTGCACCGCCATCAAGTCGCAAGCACTGGCCGACTTCCTTGTCGACTGGGCCGAGACCCAGTACCTGCCACCAGCGCCCGACTCCACCCATTGGCGGATGCATTTCGACGGCTCCAAGATGCGCACCGGCTTGGGAGCCGGCGTTGTCCTCACTTCCCCTAAAGGCGACAAGCTCAAATACGTGCTGCAGATCCACTTCGCCGCCTCCAATAACGTCGCCGAATATGAGGTGCTCATTCACGGGCTCCGGCTTGCCAAAGAACTTGGCATTCGCCGGATCCTGTGCTATGGTGACTCCAATTGGGACGCCAAAGATGCAAACATGGCGAGCTACCGTTTCCTTGTGCAGCAACTCAGTGGATATTTCGAGGGGTGCGAGTTCCTCCACGTGCCAAGAAATGACCACGACCAAGCAGACTCCCTGGCACGAATCGGCTCCACCCACCAAGAAATACCATCTGGTGTAGCCCTTCAGCGCCTCCTCAAGCCGTCTGTCAAGCCTATACCAGAATCAGGCTCCCACCGAAGAAGATGGATCCGACTCAAGAGCCCGAGCAGACGGCACGAGAATTCTTATAGATGACTCCAAGAATGCTGCAGTCGAAGCCGGCCCAGGGTCTTCAGAACCCGGCCCGGGGACTGCAGCGACCAGTCCGAAGACCCCAGAGCTCGGCCCGGGGACTACACCAGTCGGCCCGGGGACTTCATCAACCCAGCAAGCGGCTGCAGACTCCAGCCCGCCGCCTCCCAGCCCAGCCACCCCCGTCCAAGTCGCAGTGCTGGCAGTCGAAGAAATAGCAGCACCCTCATGGGCCCAGCCCATCCTCAAGTTCGTGGTGAGCAAAGAGCTGACAACCGATGAAATCTTGGCTCGGAAAATACAACGCCGAGTAGCAGCCTGCACCATAGTCAACAGAGAGCTCGTCAGGCGCAGCGTCACTGGTGTCCACCAGCGTTGCGTCGAGCCAGAGCAAGGCCAAGCAATTCTCAAAGACATCCATCAAGGCGAGCGCGGCCACCATGCGGCCTCACGAGCACTCGTCGCCAAAGCCTTTTGACACAGTTTCTTCTGGCCAACTGCCCTAGAAGAGGCCAAAGAATTAGTCCAAAAATGCAAGGGGTGCCAGAAGTTCCGCTCCAAGCCGCATCACCCGGCTTTCGCACTCAAGACTATCCCCATCGCCTGGCCCTTTGCGGTTTGGGGCCTGGACATGGTGGGACCATTCAAGACAGCACGAGGCGGCCTAACTCACTTACTTGTCGCGGTGGACAAGTTCACCAAGTGGATAGAAGTAAAGCCCATCAAGAAGTTGAATGGTCCGACTGCAGTGACTTTCATCTCCGACATCACGGTTCGGTACGGCATACCACACAGCATCATCACCGACAATGGCACAAATTTTGCCAAAGGCGCCTTGGCCCGTTTCTGCGCGACACAGTGCATCCGACTGGACTTAGCGTCTGTTGCCCATCCGCAGTCAAACGGCCAGGTGGAGCGAGCAAATGGCCTCATCCTATTTGGAATCAAGCCTCGACTGGTCGAACCACTGGAGCGTTTGGCCGGCTGTTGGCTTGATGAGTTGCCAGCCGTCCTCTGGAGTCTGCGCACGACTCCAAACAAGTTAACCGACTTCATGCCTTTCTTCCTCGTCTACGGTGCTGAAGCTGTCATCCCAACGGACATAGAGTTCGACTCCCCGCGAGTCACCAGGTACACCGAGGAGGAAGCAGAAGAAGCACGTCAAGACGGCGTCGATCTGCTGGAAGAGGGCCGGCTGTTGGCACTCAGCCGGTCCAGCATCTACCAACAGAGCCTGCGCCGATACTACAATAGGAAGGTCAGGCCGAGATCTTTCCAAGAGGGCGACCTTGTGCTCCGACTGATCCAGTGAACAGCCGGCCAGCACAAGCTGTCGGCGCCTTGGGAAGGCCCTTTCATCATCAGCAAAGTGCTGGGCAACGACTCCTACTACCTGATCGATGCTCAGAAGCCCCGAGGACGCAAGAGGGACGACTCCTGCAAAGAGACGGAACGGTCATGGAATGCAAATCTTCTTCGAAGATTTTACAGTTGATGCAGTATGTACCACGCTACCTTTTGTATTAAAGTACCAAGACTTTGGGGGCCCCGAGACGAGCTCAGGGACTGCCCTTTTTTGTTATCTATATGATAAGAATTATGCCTTCGAGTATGCTACTCTTTGTTATGCCGCTTGGCACCGGGTTCGACTAGTCGGCCCAGGGACTTGCCGCCTTGCGCTATGAAATGCTTCCTGCAGTCGGACAAGTAGTGTATGGTGCCTAAGCCGTCTCCTGTCAGAAGCCGCAGCTCGCAGAGCGACTGTTTGGTGGGCAGGAGTAAGGAAGAATGGGCGCCTACATGAATAATGGCTAAGGACTCAAAGCACAAACATAGCTCAAGCCGGCTTCCAGCCTCTCTTCGCAAAGCCGACTCTTGAGTAGTCGGCTTGCCGCCTTCTATCCAACTTGTTAAAAAGATTCTAAAAATGGCAAGTACTTGCCTTCCCCAAGTAGCCAAGCATTTGGTCCAGCGGCAGTCCGCAGAGCGGTTGTCCGGCTGACAAGGCAGCGACTAAGGGAAGGCGGCAAAGGAAAAAGCCAAAGGAGCAATGTGCAAGGAAAGATAGACGTCGGATAAATATTTACATAACATAGGCCCTTGGCTGAATCTTCAAGCAGAAGTTCAAAATACACCCCGCGGAATTGTGCGAATTAACAAGTTTTTCAAAGACTATTAAAAGCAGGTAAAATAAAGGCAAGACAGCAGCCTAGGAAGCGGCAGACGGGTTCGAAGGGTCGGAAGAGATTACGGTGTCAGGCGCCGGAGCGGCCGGCTGGGCAGTCTCGGCTTGATCGTCTCCGGCGGCAGCCGGCTCGGTCGGGCATGGCTCGTTGCTGGAGGCGCGGTCGAGCTGAGGCTGGTCGCCCGTTCCGTCTTCTGGTGCCTCCGTCTCGCCTCCGTCCGCCGCCTCGCCTTCCTCCTCGGCGCTGGAGTCAATCACCTCCGCCGAGTCCTTGTCGTAGTCCGGGTTCATTCCGAACCACTCCGGCGGCACCACCCCGCCGTCTGCAGCCCGCTCAGGGACGAAGACGCTGGTGTCTATATAGTCGGCGATCGCCACCGCACGCTCGACGAGGGCGGCTTCCATAGCTACTAGCTCTGCCTGGGCCTCTGACCCGAACGTGGCCAGTCGGTCCAGGTCCAGCCCCGGATACCACGCCTTGACGAATTCCAAGGCCCGGCGCGCTCGAGCCTGGGCCGAGGAACCCTTCCAGGCCTCAAGACGGCCAGCCGCGACCTCCAGCCAGTCGGCAGTCCGACTGGGAGTGCGCAGAGCCGGCATGTCTGGCCACAGGGCGGCAATCGCCTGGGCGCCGACACGTTGAAGCCAGCGCAGCATCCGATGGGACGGCCGTAGACGAGCCTCGATGCTCAGAAGCTGCTCATCAAGGCTCCGGGGAGCGTTGGCAGCAATCTCCACACCATTTGCCCTCTGCGCCTCGTGATCAGCCTCGATGGCTTGAATGGCCGCCTGCGAGTGGCCAGGGAAGAAGTTTGCCAAGACAAAAAAGACGCAAGACAAAGAATCAGGAGTCGGCCCGACTTATAGTCGGCGGCTCAAAGAAAGAAAGTAAAGAAACTCACCATCGACAATGTCTTCAATCTCATGGAAGACAGAGGTCAGCAGTGCCTCCTTGTCGGTCTAGGAGGAGCGCTCGCTTTCGAACTCGGCCAGGAGAGCGGTCTCTTTCTACTCCACCTCGTCCTGCACCTTCTTAAGCATCTCCTTCCACTACTAGGAAAAGGGCTATAGATAGGATTGATACTAATGGCGCACCTGGTAAGTAGTGCGCCACTACTATATACTAATGGCGCACCGGTCAGAGGTGTGCCATTAGTGTGGAAGACACTAATGGCGCACCGGGCACAGGGTGCGCCACTAGTATTGAATTTTTTTCCATTTTTCCATACACTCTAATGGCGCATGGTGCCATAGTGCGCCATTACTAGTTCTACCAAGTAATGGCGCACCTTGTAAGCAGTGCGCCATTAGTATATAATTTTTTTTACTTTTTGCAAAACTACTAATGGCGCACCGTGTATATTTTCATGGACACTTTTTGATCTCGATCTCGATCCCACCCGCACCCTCCCCCGCTAGCTCCACCATTGCCAACGACCCACCGCAAACCCTCCCCCGCTCCACCGCCGCCGACGAGCACCCGGCCCCCGCACCTCCCCCGCACCACTGCGCCAACGGGCACCCCCTGCACCCTCCCCCGCTAGCTCCATTCGTCGCCGACGACCCACCACACCCCCCCCGCTCCACCGCCGCCGTCGAGCACCCGACCCCCCCGCACCCTCCCCCCGCTCCACCGCCGCCAACGGGCACCCCCGCACCCTCCCCACTCCACCGCCGCCACCGATGATATTTCCAAGTAACAAATTTGAAACATATTTTTTAAAAAATATTACTGTTTTTATAAAAATATATTACTGTTATGATTAAACAAGTTTGAACATATTTTAACACAAATAAATATAAAAAATAACATTAAAATGCATAAAAAATATTGGGGAGCCTGGGAATCGAACCCAGGACCTCCTGGTGTGTGTGCTGCGTGCTGACCAGTCGGGCTAGTGGGTGGGTTATGTTGTAGATAGGGTTAGGTTGTAAATAGGGCTAGTGGGCTAGATTAGAACAAAATTCTAATGGCGCACCGAGCGCTGATGCGCCATTAGAATAGTGGTACTTATGGCGCAGGGATGGTGGTGCGCCATTAGAATAGTCGTACACTAATTAATCCCCAATCTCTCTAATCTCTCCCCTGCCTCATCGATCTCACCCGCTGCCCCCCCCCCCCCCCGTGTTCGCCGTCCCGCCTTGCTCAGCCCCCTCCGTCCGCCGCGCCTGCACGCCGTCGGCGACGCTGCCGGCTCTCCTGGCTGTGGTCTTGTGCTGCCCCGACGCCGCCGCCCCGACCGCCGCTGGACTCCACCCCCGCCGCCCTCGCGCCCCCCGAACGGGATCGGCCGAGCGCACGCGCTAGGGTTCCTCACCCCGCCGCCCGCTCCTCTCCTCTCCTCCTCCCTCCGACGAGCGAGGGCCTCCTCCAGCCCCTGTAGCAGCCGGCAAGCGCGGCCCCGACGCGCCCACCCTGCCTGCCCCTGCCGTGCTCCGCCACCGGTCACCTCCGCAGCAGCCGGCGAGCCAAGGATGGTGCCGTGACCCTCGCCGCCAACCCCGAGCTCCCCTGCTTCCTCTCTGCGCCGTCCAACGTGAGCTTCCCTGCCCCTTCTCCCTCTCTCTCCATGTCCTGGACAGCAAGATCAAGAGAATTATGCTTTTAATTAAAATTATGCTTTGAACAGTAGAAACAAAAAACAGAGTATGGACCACTCATCCAATATTTTAAGTGTTCTGATTCATAAGTAAATCGCCTTAATTCATTCAGTGTAGGGAAAACTTAGAAGAGAATTCAACATCCTTGGTCTGCTTTATACGCAATTCATAAAATAAATTGCCTTCAATATTTTCCCTCAAGCAATGTTAAGCACCAACATATACTCCAAGTTTAATGTTTGACACAAATTCAGTTTAATGTTTGACACAACTGTCCAGTACCAAAGACTTAGGAGTATTGCAAAATATTAAGATAACAGTAACTGGCTTTTCTTCTTTTCGACAACACGCGGGTTGATGGTTTGATAGGCTCCTAACGGTTCATGTATCATCACTTGCTGACATCCCAAACATATGCAGAAATATGCCTATATGGCCTAGACCTACTGAGGGAGTCCTGGACTAGGGGGTGTCCGGACAGCCGGACTATCATCATCCGCCGGACTCCAAGACTACGAAGATACAAGATTGAAGACTCTGTCCCGTGTCCGGATGGGACTTTCCTTGGCGTGGAAAGCAAGCTTGGCGATACGGATATGTAGATCTCCTACCATTGTAACCGACTCTGTGTAACCCTAGTGTTCTCCGGTGTCTATATAAACCAGAGGGCTTTAGTCCGTAGGACACAACAACCATTACAACAATCATACCATAGGCTAGCTTTAGGGTTTAGCCTCCTTGATCTCGTGGCAGATCCACTCTTGTACTACCCATATCATCAATATTAATCAAGCAGGACGTAGGGTTTTACCTCCATCAAGAGGGCCCGAACCTGGGTAAAACATCGTCTCCCTTGTCTCCTGTTACCATCTGCCTAGACGCACAGTTCGGGACCCCCTACCCAAGATCCGCCGGTTTTGACACCGACATTGGTGCTTTCATTGAGAGTTCCTCTGTGTCGTCACCAATAGGCCCGATGGCTTCTTCAATCAACAATGCTGTCCAGGGTGAGACTTTTCTCCCCGGACAGATCTTCGTATTCGGCGGCTTCGCACTGCGGGCTAATTCACTTGGCCATCTGGAGCAGATCGAAAGCTACGCCCCTGGCCGTCAGGTCAGATTCGGAAGCCTAAACTTCACGGCCGACATCCGCGGGGACTTGATCTTCGACGGGCTCGAGCCACAGCCAAGCGTGCCGCACTTTTACGATGGGCATGATCTAGTTCTGCCGCCGAACAGTGCCTTGGTGGCCGCACAAGAATCCGCTCCGGCCCTTAGACCGGAGCCGATCGCCCAGATCGAGGACCGGTGGTTGGACACCGCCTCGGGGGCTTCAACTTCCACGGCGATGGAGCCAAACACTAACCTTGTCCCTCACGAAGCTCGTGACGCCGAGGTGCCGGACTCCTTGCCGGACTCCGGACCTCCCACGCCCCTGCCAATCGAATCTAACTGGGCGCCGGTTATGGAATTCACCGCCGCGGACATCTTCCAACACTCACCCTTTGGCAACATCCTAAATTCGCTAAAGCATCTCTCGCTATCCGGAGAGTCCTGGCCGGATTATGTCCAGAATGGTCGGCATACGGACGACGAAGAAATTCAGAACCCACCCACCACCCACTTTGTAGCCACTGTCGACGATCTAACCGACATGCCAGACTACGACTCTGAAGACATCGACGCTATGGAGGACGATGCCGGAGACGAACAGGAACCAGCGCCTACAGGGCACTGGAAGACCACCTCGTCATACGACATATACATGGTGGACACCCCCAAAGATGGGGACGGCGAAGAAGCAGTGGAGGCAGATTCCTTAAAGAAACAGCCCAAGCGCCGGCGTCAGCGGCGCCGCTCTAAATCCCGCCACAGCAAGAATGGAGATTCCGGCACAGGAGATAATAATACCCCAGAGAGTGCCAAAGATAATCCCCTCCGGCAAGACTCAGCGCAGGAGGATGCAGAAGCAAGCCCTCACGAGAGGGCGGCAGACGAAGAGGTCGAGGAATATAACTATATACCTCCCTCCGAAGACGAGGCAAGCCTCAACGACGACGAATTCGTCGTGCCCGAGGATCCCATCGAACAAGAGTGTTTCAAACGCAGGCTTATTGCCACGGTGAATAGCCTAAAGAAAAAGTAGCAGCAACTTCAAGCTGATCAAGACCTGCTGGCCGATCGATGGACTGAGGTCCTCGCGGCCCAAGAGTATAAACTTGAACGCCCCTCCAAAAGCTACCCAAGATGCAAGTTGCTCCCCCGATTAGAGGAGGAAGCATACATACCTTCATCACCAGCGCACGATACGGCAGACCGACCACCCCGTGGTCGCGACAGAGAGGCATCTAGGCCCTCCACCAAGACCGTACCCCGGCATCGCTCCAAAAGTGCGAAGCCAAGAGGGAACGCGCCGGACTTGCGAGACATATTGGAGGACAAAGCTAGGCAATCCAGATCCATCTACGGATCACGAGGGCGCCCCACGAGCCACGACGAATACCGTCGCGCCAGATACAATAACTCCGGTCGGGCCGAACACAGCAGACAACGCTCTCTCGAGCTACGTCGTGACATTGCTCAATATAGAGGCGCCGCACACGCGCTATGCTTCACTGACGAAGTAATGGATCATCAAATCCCTGAAGGGTTTAAACCCGTAAAACATCGAATCCTACGATGGCACAACAGACCCCGCGGTTTGGATCGAAGATTATCTCCTTCACATCCATATGGCCCGCGGCGATGATCTCCATGCCATCAAGTATCTCCCACTCAAGCTTAAAGGACTAGCTCGGCATTGGCTTAACAGCTTGCCCGCAGAGTCAATTGGGTGTTGGGAAGACCTGGAAGCCGCATTCCTCGACAACTTCTAGGGCACGTATGTGCGGCCACCAGACGCCGATGACCTAAGCCACATAATTCAGCAGCCAGACGAATCAGCCAGACAATTCTGGACACGGTTCTTGACAAAGAAAAACCAAATCGTCGACTGTCCGGATGCAGAGGCCCTCGCAGCCTTCAAACATAACATCCGCGACGAGTGGCTAGCCCGGCACCTGGGACAGGAAAAGCCGAAATCCATGGCAGCCCTCACATCATTAATGACCCAGTTCTGCGCGGGAGAGGATAGCTGGCTAGCTCGCAGCAACAACCTCAGTAAAAATTCTGGCATTCCGGACACCAATGACCACAATGGCAGGTCGCGTCGAAGCAAAAATAAACGCCGCATTAACGGCGACGATAAGGAGGATACGGCAGTCAACGCCGGATTCCGAGGCTCTAAACCCGGTCAGCGGAAGAAGCCATTCAAAAGAACCACTCCGGGTCCGTCCAATTTGGACCGAATACTCGACCGCTTATGCCAGATACACGGCACCCCTGAAAAGCTAGCTAATCACACCAACAGAGATTGCTGGGTGTTCAAGCAGGCAGGCAAGTTAATTGCCGAAAACAATGACAAGGGGCTAAACAACGACGACAAGGAAGAGACCCGACCGCCGAACAATAGAGGACAGAAGGGTTTCCCCCCACAAGTCCGGACGGTGAACATGATCTACGCAACCCATATACCCAAGAGGGAGCGGAAGAGTGCACTAAGGGACGTATACGCGATGGAGCCAGTCGCCCCGAAGTTCAATCCATGGTCCTCTTCTCCGATCACTTTCAATCGAAGAGACCATCCGACCAGCATACGCCATGGCGGATTCGCCGCATTGGTTTTAGACACAACCGTTGATGGATTTCACCTCAAGAGAGTCCTGATGGACGGCGGCAGTAGCCTAAACCTGCTTTATCAGGATATAGTGCGCAAGATTGGCATAGACCCCTCAAGGATTAAACCTACAAAGACAACCTTTAAAGGCGTCATACCAGGTGTGGAAGCCAATTGTACAGGCTCAGTCACACTGGAATTGGTCTTCGGATCCCCGGATAATTTCCGGAGCGAGGAGTTAGTCTTCGACATAGTCCCATTTCGCAGCGGCTATCACGCTCTGCTCGGACAAACCGCGTTTGCAAAGTTCAACGCAGTGCCGCATTATGCATACCTCAAGCTCAAGATGCCAGGCCCTCGTGGAGTCATCACGGTCAACGGAAATACGGAACGCTCCCTCCGAACGGAGGAACATACAGCGGCTCTCATGGCAGAAGTACAGAGCAGCCTTTTAAGGCAATTTTCAAGTCCGGCCGTCAAGCGACTGGATACGGCCAAATGCGCCCGAAGCAACACCAACCAAGACCACCTGGCACGATCCGAGCGCGCGTAGCAATGCGGCCCTAACCCCCTCCCTCGCATGATCGCAAGGATAACCCTCCGCGTACATCATTACGCTTTGGAGATACCATGGGCGTAGGGGAAAGGGCACGACCACAACAGACCCAGAGTGCGGCTCGACCACACCAGGGGCTCGCAAGTGTGCTACTCTTTCTTATTATTATTTTCCTTCTTTGTATACACAGGACTCCGTTAGCCAGAGGCCCTGTCCGGCGGTGAACCTGCCGAACTCATGATGCAACAGCCGGGGAAGAAATAATGCGGCGACTAACACTCTGGTGGTCTCAATTACGAGCATTAAATTTGATTATATACACTAAGTCCGCAGCCCATCCCTGGAGGGGGACATGTTTAACTAGTCCAAAACCCTTGCTTACCGCACTATTTGTATCAGTCCGCACTCATAGCAGACTTCTTATAATAAATGATGCAGCACCTTTTTGCCGGTTATTACATATATATGTTCATTACATGACATCTTGCACCCGTATATTTTGGTACGGCCTAATACACCAGGGGCTTATGTTCCCCACATTATGGTGTGATAAGTCCGAACACTTTCACAAGTGCGGCACCCCGAACTTATAGCATTATATGAATCGGCTCCGAATCATGTCTTGGGTCAATAGTTGGGTTTGCCCGGCTCCCATGTTTTGGTGCCTTACGTTCCGTTCCGTCGGCTAAGGTGGCACTGGGAGAACCACTGCGATTGCGCCCCGGTTGAGCCGGGCGAGTGCCTCAGTGGAGAAAGCTAAAACTGACCGGCACGATAAGGCGAGAGACTGGTCGCTGTTCGAGAGGTCTTTTCGGGTCCTTAAAGACTCACGCCGCTTCGAGCGAAGTTCCGGATAATGTCCGACCAAGGCGTGGATAGCGCCCCGAATTCGGTCTTCCGAATACCAGGGGCTTCGCCGAAATTTAAAACTATAGAATTCTATGGCTAAGTGAGAGTGTTCAAGCATTATAAGTCCGGTTGCCTTGTTCGTTATGTTGAGCGCCTCCCTAGATGGTCCCAAACATGGGAACAAGAGTGCTCAAGTTATCCCGAACACCCCAGCACTTGCGGCTTGGGGGCTGAAGCCAACGACTTGCCATCTCTCAGATTTTATAAACGGCCGCACAGAAGGTAATATTTTAAATTGAACAAGCGTTGCTTAAAGCGCACATGAACAAAGTTTTCAGCGCACAGGATAATACATAGCGAGTTTACTCAAAAATTACATCTCTAGGGCATTCATCCGCAATATCGCGGGCTCCCTTCAGGACAGTTTTATAATACATTTCGGGCGTACGATACTCCTTGCCCGGTGGCGGCGGGTCAGTGAGAAGCTTCTCCGCATCCAGCCTGCCCCAGTGCACCTTTGTGCGGGCAAGGGCCCGACGAGCACCTTCAATACAGGCGGAGCGCTTGATGACCTCCACCCAGGGGCACGCATCCACCAGCCGCCGCACGAGGCCGAAGTAGCTCCCAGGCATGGCGTGTCCAGGCCACAGCCGGACTATAAGGCCCTTCATGGCCTCCTCAGCTTCCTTGTGGAGTTCGACCAGCTGCTTCAGCTGGTCGCTTGGGGGCACCAGATGGCCGGCCTCAGCGTACTGAGACCAGAAGACCTTCTCCATTGAGCTCCCCTCCTTGCCACGGTAGAATGCGGCGGCATCGGACACACTACGCAGCAGATCTGCAAACGCCCCTGGAGAGCTCCGAATGCGGGTAAGTGTCAGGTAGTTTACATCAACATGCTTGCTTTGCATGAAAAATGCCTTACCCGCCGCTATCTTCTTCACATCTTCAACCTCCTGAAGGGCCTTACGGGCCTCAGCCTTGGCGGACTTGGCACTTTCGAGAGCCGAGGCGAGCTCAGACTCTCGAGTCTTGGAGTCGCGCTCCAAGCTCTCATGCTTCTCCATGAGAGCCTGGAGCTCTTGCCGCACTGCCGCCACTTGTGCCTCCTGCTTTTCTCGCTCGGCCCGTTCCGCGGCCGCACTGCGTTCGGCCGCAGACACAGCCTCCTTAAGGGCTGCCACCTTGTTTGTGGCCCCTGCAATACCCATATTATCCTTGTTAATTTTACGACGACCAAAATCCTTTTCTGTAAGGTAAAAATTCAAAGTGGTGCTACTCACCTTCTTTGTCCTTGAGCTGCCTCTTAGCATGGCCGAGCTCTCGCTCGGACCTCTCGAGATCTTGCTTTAATGTGCCAACCTCCGCAGTCAATGCGGCAGAGGTCAGCAGCACAGCCTGCAAACCCATATCGACATAATTTATTAGCAACCTGCGAATATCTTTTTAGATACTCAGTCCGGCTTTTCTTTCCGAACACCAAACCGAGCATCAGGGGCTACTGTCTATGCGGTATTACATTACATAATTTTATATTCTTACCTCAAAGCCTGTTAGAAGGCTACTGCAGGCTTCGGTCAGCCTGCTCTTGGCGAGCTGAACCTTCTGAATCACCGCACTCATAACAGTGCGGTGTTCTTCCTTGATGGAAGCGCCTTTGAGCACCTCCAGCAAGTTGTCCGGCGCCTCTGGTTGGACGGAGGCCGCCGGTGTCATGGTCTTGCCCTTCTTTCGAAGGGGCCACCTGCCGGACTCTGGAACCACTGCAGGTTCCGACGTAGAGTCCGGCGCAAAGTCCGGGAGGCTGCCTTGCGGCGCCTCCGGAGCCTCCTCCTGATGGGTCCCTCTCTGGGATCCCACCTCGGCGTCCTCATCGGCGCGGGGGGTAGAGGCAGTCGGAAGTGAATCCACATCCGACGGGGCCAACGACCAGCTCGATGAAGCTGGGAGATCATCATCGGCCGGACTGCGGGCAGTATGCGGCATTAATAGAACACTATGTGACACGAAAGAAATTGCATATCAGGGATCCGGATACTTACGATCTCGCCGGAGGCCTGGGCCTTGAAGGCCACTCCTCGTCGCCAACGTCGTTGTTGGCGGAGCTGTCCGGGGGAATGGTTCTCCCCCTCTTGGACCCTCCGGCCTCCCCTGTTGGGGAAGCCTTCCTCTTCCTCTCTCCCCCCTCCGGGAGAGAGTCTTCTTCCTCCTCCTCGTCTTCGGGAGAGGAGTCCGCCTCGTCGTCGGACGCCTGATTACGGGAACTCTTTCGAGTGCCCGTGGCCACCTTCTTGGCCTTCTTCTCCGGCACCACGTGTGGTGCCGGAACCAGCAGCCCCGCTAGACGGGCATCCACTGGGTCTTCTGG
Source organism: Triticum aestivum (assembly GCF_018294505.1). Taxonomy (NCBI): domain Eukaryota; kingdom Viridiplantae; phylum Streptophyta; class Magnoliopsida; order Poales; family Poaceae; genus Triticum; species Triticum aestivum. The sequence continues at coordinate 144,205,000 of NC_057810.1, forward strand.
CATGGGAGCCAGGCAGATGAGCTACTCGGCCTCCTTCATCCATTCCTGTCAAAGGAAAGGGGAGATTGAAACCCTCTTAGAATCAATCTATTTACCACGAGTGTCCCGTAAAGGGGTAGAATCACTTACCTCGTCAGCCGGATGCTGCGAGTAAAATCCGCAATCTTCTGTCGCGGATGCGGGGGCTTTGGCGCCCTTAAACAGCACCCTCTAGGCGCCTTCGTACGTTGTGTCGAAGAGCCCGCTCAGCGCCTGGTGCTGTTCCGGATCAAACTCCCACAGATTAAATGCCCGTTCTTGGCATGGGAGGATCCGGCGGACGAGCATGACTTGGACCACGTCGACGAGCCTGAGCTTCTTGTTCACCAGCTTCTGGATACAGGCTCGGAGTCCCGTCAGCTCCTTCAGATTACCCCATAACAAGCCCTTCTCTTTCCAGGAGGTGAGCTGCGTAGGGATACCAGATCTAAACTCGGGGGCCGCCGCCCACGTAGGGTCGCGCAGCTCGGTAATATAGAACCACCCCGATTGCCACCCCTTGACGGAGTCCACGAAGGCCCCTTTGAACCAGAGGACGTTGGGCATCTTGCCCAACATGGCGCCTCCGCACTCCGCCTGCGTGCCCTTCACTACCTTCGGCTTGACGTTGAAGGTCTTGAGCCACAAGCCGAAGTGGGGCCGGATGCAGAGGAGGGCCTCACACACGACGATAAACGCCGAGATGTTGAGGATGAAGTTCGGCGCCAGATCGTGGAAATCCAGGCCGTAGTAGAACATGAGCCCCCGGACAAAGGGGTGAAGTGGAAAGCCCTGTCCGCGGAGGAAGTGGGGAAGGAAAACGACCCTCTCATGGGGCCCGGGGGTAGGGATGAGCTGCCCCTCGTCGGGCAGTCGGTGCGCGATATCGCCGGAAAGGTATCCGGCGCTGCGCAGCTTGGTGATGTGCTCCTCCTTAACGGTGGAAGCCAACCATTTGCCTCCCCCTCCGGACATGGTTGGGGAAGGTTTAGGTGAGATGCGCGAGCTTGGGCGTTGGAGCTTGAGTGCGCGGAGGTGGATAAGCAAAGGAGGAAGAAGGCGTGGGTGAAGAGGTGAATCCTTATCCCTTATATATAGGCGGGCTGTCAGGACCCCGACTCAATGCCGCATCGATCTAGCATGTAACACCTCATATCACTTTACGGCCTCACGCACGGTATTCCCACGGGTGTCGCATTACCTTTGCCCGGGACCGTTTGCGCCTTTTGGCTCACGTATATGATGATGTTGCTAGCATCCATATGATAAGGAGCCCGGGCTAACATGGCTAGTCGTAAACCCAAAGTGGCACAGACTTACAAGGACAGGCATCCATGACCCAGCATCGAACGTGTCGGTCATCAGCGAGTGAATTCAGGCTGTAGCACTGGCTAACAGGACTCCGGTGAACCGGGCTGTAGCGGGCTAACAGGACTCCGGTATTCATCGCGTGACATTTCCCCGAAGGGACAGACACAGGAACGAAGAAGGACACATGCCGGCCAGCCTAAGTGTTCCGGAGCAGTAGCAAGCTACCATGGCTCGGTGGAAACACCAGGAGACATTTCCCGGTAAGAGAGGCTACCAAAGATAAACAACTAGATAGTCAGATCCCACACATACCAAGCATTTCAATAACATACACACAATATGCTCGATATGTGCAAATACAACATGGCATCACAACATGACTCTACGACTCAAATATTTATTCAATAGGCTCCAAGGAGCGAGATATTACAAACATGGGTCTCATGACCCAACAATCAGAGCATACAAGTCAAAGCACATGCGGAAGCTTAACATGTCTGAATATAGACATCTATAAATGAAAAAGGCTGAAAGCCTGACTATCTACCAGATCCTGCCGAGGGCACAAGATCGTAGCTGAGGTAACAAGCTAAATGTCGAAGCCCACGTGGAACTACTAGCGAGACCGAAGTCTCTCTGCAAAAACATAAAATAGGCAAATGTGAGTACAAATGTACCCAGCAAGACTTACATCAGAACTAACTACATATGCATCATTATCAACGAAGGGGATGGTGGGGTTTAACTGCAGCAAGCCAGCTTTGACTCGGTGGCTAACCTAAACTACGACTGCAAGCAACTCTTTTTGAGGTGGCGCACACGAGTCCACATATTCACCATATCAATACACCACTATGGATCCGCTCCCGTCTCCATACGAGAACGCCATCCATAGCACTCACGCTTATCTTGCGCATTTTAGAGTATTCACTTTCACTTGTCTATGAACTGATATAAGCAACCCAGAAGTCCTTTTCCGCGGACACGGCTATTCGAATAGATGATGTTAACCCTGCAGGGGTGTACTTCTTCACACACGCTCTCACCACTTACCGTCGTTTACACAACATGTACTCGGCAACCTTCAAGCGGAAGCCCAACGTGGGTGTCGGCCACGGCCTACCTAAACACTCAAGTCTCTAGTCCAGGTTTATCGCCTATTCGGGTTCCATCCATGAGGAGATCCGGCCGGAGTTTCGCTCACAGCCCCAAACGATGTGAACAGGGTTCCCTAGACACCAAACGGGCGCCCGGTACACCGTGCCACGTGCCTACCGCATCACAGCCCACCCCTCCGGTCAGCGCTGCCCACGGCCTCCAGCATACTACAAACACCAGAAACTACTTGCAACTCCTGGACAGAGGACAAGGGTGATTAAGAAGCCGAGAGGGTCCATTGGTTTCGGGCCCAATGCGTGGTAGTAGCTGAATCATGGATCACAAACACAGAACTCAGTTCCTGAGGACGACTGCAATGAGACAACCCACCATGTACTCCTACATGGCCTCTCACCGCTACCTTTACCAAATCGTGTTCACACACTTAGCTCACACACAGTAGGACATGTTCACACACCTCTGATTCATCCCCGATGAATCAGACCTGACTCAACTCTAAGCAGTAGCAGAAAGAATTAATTGCATCAGCATGACCTCATAGTGACGTCAGCAGGTCAACGGGCACCGTCCAGGTCAAACTGACCTATGGGCCCTGCGTGTCAGTGTCTGGACTAACTAACCTAATTAAAATTAACCCTAACTAACTTGGTTAGCCGGGCGGGGCCCGCATGTCGGTGGCTCATCTAATTAGCTAAGTTAATTAACACTAACTAACCTAACACTAATTAAGTAGGCGCCTGGGCCCACACGTCAGGGGAGGTCAAACCCCAGGCCGATCAGGTCAAACTTGCCGGCGACTTGTTGCCGGCGACGACAGAAACGGCGGGGCGGCTCGGGATTGCGATATAGGGAACTATTCGAGGCACCGTTGGGCTCTACGGAAAGCTGGCGATCCCGCGCATCCAACGGTGCAACCGGGGCGAGCTGGGGTGGCCGGAGCTCACCGGAATGAAGCTCACGGCGGCGCCGGCGTTCGGGTGAACTGGGTTTCGGGGTTAGGGAGCACGACAGGAGGCAAAGAGGGGTGTTACGACCTCCTGGGGTTGCACTGAGCACGGCCGCGTGCTCGGTTGCAGCTCTAGGCAACGGTGGCTACGGCGGCGACATGGCCGGCGGCGAAGAGCTCTCGGCTCCGGTGGATATTGGCGTTAGCGGGAGAAAAAGTGCCAGGGAAGGGAGGGGATCGATGCAGCAGCTCACAGCGGATCGAACGAAGGGGTTGGTGAGCTCGGGGGCGTCCTCGTTGCTGCGAATCGAGCGGCGGCGATTCTCCGGCCATGGCGATGAAGACAGTGGTGATGGTGGCGTTCCAGCGCGTCCATGGCGTCGTGGCTTGTCGAGGAGGCCGGGGACGTCGAGACGGAGCTCGCAGGCACAGCGAGGGGTCGAGGGGGAGGCGGTGGCCGCGGCGTTACGGTGGCGCGGCTGCGGCTGCGCTCGGGCTCGAGAGGGAGAGGGAGCAGAAGAGGGGGAAGAGTTCGGGAGAGAGTGAGAGAGCGAGGGGAGAGACAGAGGGGGCTTCGGGCGTATCCAGACGCATCGGGGCGCCTCGGTGGCAAGCAGGAGGTGGCCAGGGCGGCGTCGGCGCTCGCCACGCCTCGCCTCTGTCCTTCTGGCGAGGGAGGAAGACGACAGGGGGGTAGCGGTGGCGGGCTGGGCCGGCCAGCTGCAGTGCTGGGCCGGTTTGGCTACCAGGTGAGCGCCAGATAAGTCCTTCTCTCTCTCTCTCTTTCTCTCTTATTTCTATTTAATTCTGTTTTCTATTTTCTGTAGTTTGTTTTGATTTAGTTTTAGACACTAAATCATTTTTATTGCTTCTGATAATTATGGTAGGGACTAGTAGGATTATTCCAAAGCCCTTCATCAAAGATCAGAATTATTGGACATATATTAATTAATTAAGAAATATATATCCAATGCAAATAGTTATTTATTTAATTCAAAGGCCCAAAATAATTAACTCTGAGATACCAAAAATATTGTTTTGAGTTTTACCTCTTTGCAATATTTTCAGAGACTAAGAGGAACATTTTCTTGGACTTCTTTGAGAAGATTTTAATGTTGATCATTTTTAGAAGGTTTCTGAGGCTTTGAAAATCCCTCAATTCAAATTTCATTTGAATTAAAACATGATGCTCACATGAGGCCTAGCCTAGTGCATAACAGGACCAGGGATGTGACATGGGCGAAGACTATGCGTCCCCCACCAGCCTGGTAAAACTCGCTTATCTCCCAAGCACCACCATCAAGACGCGGTTGGGTTACCCACGTCCATATTGATGAGAATCCCGGAATAAGGGGAACACGATCTCTGCTTCAACAAGACGTGCCGAGGAAACCAATTCGCTAAACGTGCTGAGGTGGTATAATAAAAATGATTCAAGTAAAGGCTTGGTAGTGGCATGACGACGTGCCGCAAAATACGTCAGCAGATTGGACTTGTGTACATTTTATTCTCTCTACGGTGGAATGTGGAATTTATTTTGCAGAGCCGGACACTATCCTGGTGTTCATGATCTTCTCTGGATTATTCAAAGGAGGAACCCGCCTTGCAATGCCGAACATTATGCGCGCCGGACTTATCGCCATTGAAGCCTGGTTCAGGGGCTACTGAGGGAGTCCTGGACTAGGGGGTGTCCGGACAGCCAGACTATCATCATCGGCCGGACTCCAAGACTACGAAGATACAAGATTGAAGACTCCATCCCGTGTCCGGATGGGACTTTCCTTGGCGTGGAAGGCAAGCTTGGCGATACGGATATGTAGATCTCCTACCATTGTAACCGACTCTGTGTAACCCTAGCCTTCTCCGGTGTCTATATAAACCGGAGGGCTTTAGTCCGTAGGACACAACAACCATTACAACAATCATACCATAGGCTAGCTTTAGGGTTTAGCCTCCTTGATCTCGTGGTAGATCCACTCTTGTACTACCCATATCATCAATATTAATCAAGCAGGACGTAGGGTTTTACCTCCATCAAGAGGGCCCGAACCTGGGTAAAACATCGTGTCCCTTGTCTCCTGTTACCATCCGCCTAGACGCACAGTTCGGGACCCCCTACCCGAGATCCGCCGGTTTTGACACCGACACCTACAACTATCTCCTGCTATGGATGTTTGCTGAACCGAATAAATATGCCTATAAGTCTAGTACTAGTAGTGCTACTCTCTTACTGCCAGTGACAGTCTATCGAGGGCATTAACTCCAACTCAAGTGGGCATAATTTTCTACAGTAGTATAGCACTTGCAGTAGTATGGCACTTGCAGTAGTGCGGGACAACAGTAGTTTAGTGCAAGTTTCAGTTAATTAGCTGGATTAAAAAAGATGCTTGGTGATCTGCAGGAGTAGGACAAGCAAATCTGCTTGAATATTTGTTTATTCAAAGTAAATGAACATTTTACTGCTAGTGTATTGATTGTGTAATCTAGCTATTATACTGATATTTCTGTTTCTTTGAACATTTTACTATCAATAAAAATGATGTACTACTGCTTTCAGTTAATTCAAATTAGCTAAGACCTTTTACTGTCAAATAGTGCTAATGTTTACTCTATGAAATAAACTACTCCATGTCAAATAAACCTTGCTAGGTGAATCTTGTTTGCATTAGGAGTAGTTGCTGGAAATTTACTGAATTTTGTTATGTGCTTTGTTGTGCTAGTTTGCTGGGTTTTGTCTCCGACCATTGTGTCGTGATGAATTTGCAGGTACCCCGAGAGGCCCTTGATTTGCCGGAATGTCGATTAACTTCCGTTCCGGCAAATTCGGGTACTCCATATGTCCTATTTTCAGCAAAGGTAATGCTGAAATTTTCCGTGAATTTTAGCATTACTTTGCTAAAAATAGGACATATGGGGTACTTGCGACTAATGCCTGTTATCATGCATGGGTACTAATTGGTCTCTTCTGCTGCTTATCAGAGATGGCGGGAAGCAGCCACCGCCGATCTGCGACACCGTAGTACGAGTTGGATGCTTCCGAGTTCTTCACTATCATACTTGAGGCTTCAGTATCATCCATGATGCAGGTATATAAAACGAGAGATCTCCCCTTCACCCATCTCATTATGATATCTGTTGTTTGCTACATCACTCATTGTCCCAAACTGCAGAGGCTACCTGACAGTTTTATGAACATGCTGATGGGTGAAGATCCACCAAATAATGTGAAGCTGCGACAGGCTGGCAGCGGGTTTCGCAGGTAGTGGGATGTGCAGTTGGCGATCAAGAAGGGCCACATGTACTTGTCTCGTGGGTGGGAGAAGTTCTACCATGCCTACGACCTGCAGCTGGGGTACTTCCTTCTCTTCAGGTACGACGGCGACGCCAACATGCTCATCGTGAAGGTGTTCAACAAGACTATGTGTCGCATCCGCTACACTGCCGATGATGATGCCGGTACGTTCTGCCTCTTCTTATTCCTCTACATTTGGCTTTGTCTCACATCGATTGTTAACGGTCATTGTTGCATTTTGGACTGGTAATGGGAGCAGCAGCAGCGAGACTGGCTATAGCCAAAGCAGCAGCAACTATGGCTGTAGCGAAAACAGCAGCAATTCTGGCTGTAGCGAAAGCAGCAGCGATTCTGGCAGCAGCATAGACAACAACAAGGATGATCCAGACTGGAGTGCGGGAGAAGAGGAGCAGAGTGAGGATGAAGAGCTGCAGGATGACGATGGGCATCAGGCTGAGGATGACCTAGCACTGATGGTGGCTGACCAAGGGCAAGAGATGGTGGTGGCTGACCATGGGCAAGATATGGAGGTGGCTGAGGATGACCTAGCGATGGCCGTGCCTGAAGGTGGCCTCGCGATGGTGGTGGTGCCTGACAATGACCACGCACCGGTGGTGGCGCCGGCGATCACACAGCTGGGCGACATGACCACGCCAATTGTGGTAGAAGATTACATCCCACTGCCTCCACTGCCTCCACCGCCTCGCCGCTCTAGGCGCATCGGGGAGAGGAAGGAGAAGGAGAAGAACAATGCATGAAAACTGAACCTTGTCAGGTATGTCAGATCTCCTATAGGTTAGCTATCCAAAATGATATATATATATATATATATATATACTTAGTTACCTATATTATCTCTAGTATGCTTAGTTTCCTATAGGTTAGCTTCATTTTTACCTAAGTTGGCTCTAATATACTAACTTAGAGCTTATATGCTTAGTTTCCTATAGGTTAGCTCCAAAATAACTTATGTTAGCACAAAATAATCAAGTTTACATAATAAGCTTATAGTCTTTTTCTTATTCTTCTTCTTTTCCAAAATGACATAGGTTAGCTTCATTTTTACCTAAGTTGGCTCTAATATACTAACTTAGAGCTTATATGCTTAGTTTCCTATAGGTTAGCTCCAAAATAACTTATGTTAGCACAAAATGATCAAGTTTACACAATAAGCTTATAGTCTTTTTCTTATTCTTATTCTTTTCCAAAATGACATAGGTTAGCTTCATTTTACCTAAGTTGGCTCTAATATACTAACTAAGAGCTTATATTCTTAGTTTCCTATAGGTTAGCTCCAAAATAACTTATGTTAGTACAAAATGATCAACTTTACATAATAAGCTTATAGTCCTTTTCTTATTCTTCTTCTTTTCCAAAATGACATAGGTTAGCTTCATTTTACCTAAGTTATCTAAGTTCTTCTTCTTCTAACTTCTTGTTTATCATTTTGCAGATTTGATTTAATTGACGGAAGCTTGCATGGATGGAGTGCTTCTTTTCCATTTGTGTTTTTATTTTGTATCAATGTGAAACTTTTGTGAATTGATGGATAACGGTGTTGGATGAACAATGTGAAACTTTTGTAATATGTAACGACGGAACTATGTGTTGGCTATGTATGTATATATGATGAAACTTGTGTGTTGGATATGATTGTTATATGGATGCTTGTTGTATATATATGTGTTGAATATCTCATATGTGAAATAGTGACCTGAGATTAAGAAATAACAAAAAAATTAAAAAAATTGTTACTAATGGCGCACTACCATGTGGTGCGCGATAAGTATAGCAGATAATAGTGGCGCACTGTGGGAAATACTAATGGCGCACTAAGTGGTGCGCCATTAGAATACCAGATTCTAATGGCGCACCAGTGGTGCGCCATTAGTAAAAAATTCTAGTGGAGTGATACTAATGGCGCACTGGTAATGCGCCATTAGTAGACAAAACCAGTGCGCCATTAGTAGTCCTTTTCCTAGTAGTGTTCTGCTCCACCAGCTGCGCAGCCAGCAGGTCGCGTTCTACGGCGAGCTTGTTGCACTCCTCCCCCTTGACGCGCAAGGCAGTGTTGGCTTCGCCTAGCTATTCCTGAAGAGCGGCTTTGGCCTCTGAAGAATGAAAAAGGAAAAAGACGTTAAGTCGTCAACAAAGAAGGTCGCCGGGAAGATCCGGTCCGACTGCTCAGGAGTCGGCCTGAATCTCGGGGACTACAGCCCGCGGGTGCGCCAGCGCGCCCCCGTGAAAAAGAAGGACTCACTCCGGCTCTCTGACAAGTCGGCAGTCCGCTTGCCCAGCTCCTCAACGTTGCGGTTGAAGGCAGTGATGCGGAGGTTGTGATACTCCTGTGGTAAACGTTTTAGACAAAGATAAATATTTGGAACTCGCCAGATGGAGTTCCGAGCCGCCTGCTTAGCAGCCGGCCCGAAACTCGGGGACTACACCCAGTGGGTGCGCTGGCGCGCCCCCACAGAGAAGAACAAGAAAAACAGAATCAAAAGAAAAAAGCATACTCGGATAGCTGCTCGCGACGCCAGATGCGCCTTGGTGCAGTTCTGGATGGCGTCGCCCTCGGCTCGCAGCTTCGCCTGGACGTCCAGAAGCGCATGGTTCAGCGGGCTGTTGCCGCCTCCTTGCACCCACCCAACGGCGCGGTGCTCGTCGCCTCTGCGTCTGGGATGGCCAAGCTGGCGGCACCGGTCTCCAAGGGGCGTGGCGCCGAAGTCGCCTTCTCAAGGAGGCGGCGCGCTGGCGAGGCGACTTGAAGGAGCAGCTTCGCCACTGCCTCGTCTTGAGTCGGTGGCACCGGCGGGTTCGCCGGCTGCTTACCCTGCGTGCTCCCAGACGGTGGCGGAGGCAGCGGTGGCGGCACGGCCCTGTCCGACATGGAGGCTTCGCCGCTATCCTTCTCCATGATGGGGTTCTCCCTGCCGGCTTCCCCAGTCTGCCCCATGAACTCCAGGAGCGGCGGTGCGGAGCTCAGCGGAGTCACGATCAGCGCCGACTGGAGGCGCGCGGCCTGCTCGGCCCGCCGCTGTGCCACGACGGCGGCTTCGGCCTCTTCCAGCTTCTTCTGGGCGGAGGCCGCCGCCTTCCCGGCCTGCGCCTTCTCCAGGCGGTCGGCTTCCTCCTCGTCGCGCTTCTCCCACGCGTTTCGCTCCGTCGCCTCCCAGAGGTCGGCGGCGGGGTCAATCCGCCGAGTATTGGCGGACGTCTCTACCGACCCCATGATGGAGGGGGCGGTGACCCTCTCAAAAGTAAGGGGGGCCCTGAAGAGAAGAAGGCATGTAAGAAATTTTGACAAGATTCGCCAGAAGAAAACAAGTCAAAGACGGAGCACTTACGCAGAGACGAGTGGCGGCTTTCTTACTTCCTTGCGAAAGCGGTTGGCCTTCGCAACCGCCTCCTCCCGCTTGGTCGCGGCGGCCGCCCCTTGAACTTCTTCGACCGGCTTCCGAGCAAACTCGGCCCAGCCCGTCGCTTCTTCGTGCTGCCTTGACCGGCCAAGCCGGAGGAGGAACTCGCACCCGGCTGGCTGACCTTTGGCTGGTGACGTGGGGCGACTTCCCCATCGGCGTCATCATCAGGCCAGTCGGTCAAGGTGGCCGAGGGCCTGAAGCCGCTAGCTCCTCCTCCTCCTCCTCCTTCGGCGTCGGTCTCCATCGCCGCCGCCCCCAAGTCAGGGTCGTCGACGTCGCTCTCCACTCGGTCGGGGACGAACTCACGGGGCGGTCCCATGGCGCCGGCTAAAGGCTGCATGAGGGGGTTCTAACTCGAAAACGACAAAAGAGATCAGAAGTCGGACTCGGCTGCAAAAGAAAATCGAAGAACAAGAAAGACGACTTACAACAGGCGGGGGGTTGCCGCGTGAGTACAGCTCTTTGCCGAACTGCCAATCCGCCGAGAGATTGCAGTTCGCGATGAAGTTCACCATGTTCGCCACCTCCACGTGGGCATGTCCTTGGTGCACATCCGACTGGGGTCCCGGTGGTCGCTCATCTGGTAGATCAGATGAGGTAGGCCTTGGAGCGGGAGGACTCGGCGCGCCACGAAGGCGGCCAACAAGTCGGCCCCGGTCAGACCCTCCGACTGCGTCAGCACTTGGAGTCGCACGACGGCGGCGGCGCCAGCAGGAGTCAGCATCCTGGCCCAGTGGGACCAGCTGTGGAGCCTCCTAGCCAGTGCGCTGGCTTGGTAAGGCGGCAAATTGACCCAGTCGCCTTCCAGGGCGACGTTCTTCACATAAAAATAGGACCGTTGCCACATCTTCACCGACTTAATCAGCGGGATAGAGAGAAATAGATTGTCGGCCACCGATTGCCGCATCACGATGAAGGCGCCGCACTGGGCTGGCACGCCAGCGACGTGCGTGCCGAGCTTTGATTGGAAGAATTCTCTCCACAGCTCGATGGTGGGGAGAACGCCAAGGAAGCCTTCGCATAGGGCGGCGAAGGCGGCCAGCAGCACCACCGTGTTCGGAGTGAGGTGGTGCGGCTGAAGCCCGTTGAACTCCAAGAAGGAGCGGAAGAAACCGCTCGCCGGCAGCCCTAGGCCGCGCATGAGGTGCGAGCGGAATATGACCCGCTCGCCCTCCTCCGGCGCCGACATTATCTCCTCAGCCGGCGCGGCGCGGGCTCGCACCAGGTTTGCGCCGGGGAGATGGCGTGTCTTGCAAAGAAGCTCGATGTGGTCGTTGTCCACCTCGGAGCCGTCCCACACGTCGGAGCGCACGGCAGGAGGTGCGGCAGCGGAGGAAGAGCTCATCGCGGCGGGCGCAGGGTGGTTCGGTACGGCGGCGGCAAGAGGAAGAAGAAGCGACATGAAGCGGGGGAGCAGGGAAGATGGGCGCGCATGCTTCGCAGCCCCTCTCCCCCCGCCTACTTATAGCCTCGTGGGCTGAGAAGCCGATGGGGCGGGCGTGGGACTAACTGCGCGCAGGACCCCATGCCCCCCACGATTTACCCACGAAGTTACTGCACGCATTAACGACGTGGGAACCCCAACCGTCCGCACGGCCGCGACGGATCCGTTCGCGTGCCGAGGCGCGGTAGTGGCAGGCCCCGCCTGACGGCCTGTCCCGTCACACGCGTGGGGGGCAGACTGTCCCTGCTGCGTGGCGCCCTGCAACGGGTCCGCAACGGGCGGCTACGTAGAAGCATATCAGGCACGCTGCCTAGATCCCCGCCGCGACTTTCAAACTCTTTAGGGGGCAAGATGGCCCTCTGCGAGTCCGGCTCCAGTTAGTCGGCCTGAAGGAAGACAGCGAGCAAGGCCTAGATTCCACCACCGGAAGGATGAAACAGTTGAGGCCCCACGACGTATCACCCTTAGAGCCTCACCAGCTTCGGGGGCTACTGTCGGAGTAATGGGCCACGGGTAGGCTAACCTGGGTCCCTAAACCTTTCAAGGCATTGGGGCAGGTTGCGCCCCTCGAGCCCCAAGACGGCGAGCCGCCTCCCGAGAGTCGGTGGCGACGCTACCGACTGCCCCTCGCGGCCGAGTCCCAGGGACGACTCAAAGATAAGCCGACTCCTAGCCGGCGACTTCCGGAGAAGCCGGCTGAAGGGAGTCGGCCCGCGACTCCAACCACCCCGAACCTTCGCGATAATGGACGGGACGGGGAACGGCCACCATGCGGCCCATTCCTGCCCCGTTTATCGAGGGCAGGCATGGCCACAGTGCGCCGTACCAGCGGAGATCTCCATCCGGCACGGCACTGTTGCCATGCCAGCCCTGACATCAGCCCCTAGGGGCGGAGCCCTGTGCCCACGATGGCCTGTCTGTACGACCCAAAGACGGCGGGTCCCACTTGTCAGCGGGAGTATGGAAGACAACAAGGGTGCCACAAGGCGGACCCATAGGGAGTCGGCCCCCGGGAGTCGGCTGGCCTCTCCCATGGGCCCCGCACGCCATTAACCAGACACGACGGGGAATGGCAACAGTGATCGCCCGTCAGGCGGCGGCACTGTTGCCATGACCCCATGACCAAGCTAGCGTCACTAGAAGCACGGCTATAGTGATCCGTAGCCTGCAAGACCCGCCCGCGGCGGACAAGGGCTGACGGCCTCGTACCAGGCCAGTCGGCAGGGCCCACTAGTCGGCGGGCCCCAGCAGTCGGTGGAGAAGACGGCGGCCTGAGAGACAGACGGCTGGGACCCGCGCCCAGCCAGTTTTACCATTGTACCCCTGGGGGATAGGCCTATATAAACCCCCCATGGAACCCATGCAAAGGGTTCGAATCCATTAGCACTAGACTAGATCATATAGGAAGGAGAGAGCTAGCCTTGCCTTCTCCTACCTCCAGAATATAGCTCAAGGAGCAACCTTGTACTCACTTTGCCTTAGTGATCATGCAGAGACCCCGCAGAGCAGCAGTAGGGGTGTTATCTCCTCGGAGAGCCCTGAAGCTGGGTAAGATCCGCCGGCGTGCATGTCTTCACCTCATCCCGTTTCCAGGCACCGGCGACGTTCTACTCGCCCCCACCATGATAAGCCATCCTTTGGCATATGTCGCACCCAACCCCCGACAATGTATGTGGCAATTTCATGGAACGTCGCAAAAAAAGGAGAGGCAGCGGTGAGCCTATATAGTGTGCTATGGTACGTCACTCCTCCATTGCAGTTATTCGTATGCCCGTTCAATTAGCCAAGTTTCTTAGGGACAGTTATTACGAGTTATCCTAAAAAAATAAGCACCTGTGAATATAAGCTCCATGTAATAAGCGAACCAGTTCTTTTCATTGCGTTTTTAGCTTATCTTTGGTATGATCAGTGGAAAGTCTAGATTGCATTATATTTTTTTCATTTTGCTGCCCATATGGAAATTAATTTGACTTGCAAACATCACAAATTGAACCCAGTGTAGTAATTAATATGATGGGAAAACAGACCATCACTATTTGCTCAAAATGCAAATACAAAGATACCATCTACTTGGCACAATCTACTTTGGTCAATGTTTTCCATAGAGATCCCATTGCCTAATTTAAACGAAGAACAATTATTTATTGAAATTCGATGGTCCAAGTAGCTGGTTATTATCATATAGCAGCACCACCTGAAAGCATCATATAGCAGCAGCAGCTCATAGCAACTCATCATACAGCAGCAGCAGTCTGCAATTCATCATATACCAGCAGCATCTCATAGCAATTCATCTTATAACAGCAGCAGGAGCAGCTCATAGCAATTCATCATATAGCAGCAGCAGGAGCAGCTCATAGCAATTCACCATATAGCAGCAGCAGGAGCAGCTTATAGCAACTCATCATATAGCAGCAGCAGCAGCTCATAGCAATTCATCATATAGCAGTAGCAGCAGCTCATAGCAACTCATCATACAGCAGCAGCAGCTCATAGCAATTCATCATATAGCAGAAGCAGGAGCAGCTCATAGCAATGCATCATATAGCAGCAGCAGAAGCAGCTCATAGCAATTCATCATATAGTGGATCAGAATGAAAATTTGGCAAAATATCAGAGGAGGTCCTCACCTTGTTGGATGAGCTCATCCTTCAACAGCACCTCAAGGCCATGGCCTGGGAGGAGGGGAGGGGGAGTAAGGTGCCTTCTGCTGTAGTGCGGCATTAGCCGTAGTTGTGCAGTGCCCGCCGGAGTAGTGCGTTGGATGAACCATAGTGGAGCAGCTGTTGGAGACAATGAGAATGAGGGGCGGCACCAGAGGGAGGAGCAGCCAGGGAGATTTGCCCCTACCTGCCGGCCATGTAGCCTAGCTGGACATAGCATCATCGAGGACCAGGCCAGATGGGACCAGTGGCGATGGCTTGTTGGAGGAGCCCTAGTGCTGCAGGCAGGGGATCGAGGTAGAGGGAAAGGGGAGAGGAGATGCAAGCGGGCAGGCAATTAATGCTTGTGTGTTTGTTTTTACTTGAGGGTCAGGTGTGACACGGGTGTAAGCAGTTGCATTTTGAGTGTAATATAGGCAGACAACAGAGTCATTTCACTATTCCCCTTCCCTTCAATTTTTAGTGAGGTTCTACCCGAAACACCCCCCTCTAAAGCGAAATTAGTTAAGCCCAAGCCCATAACTCAAAAATGACTTCTTTACATGTTTTATGGCTTATTTTGACAATATGCCGTGAAAAGGCGGAATCGAGCTGGCCCTTAGCCTGCAATTCAATTGTGCGTGCAATGATGAATCACTCCTGCCTGCTATCTGTACATTTAGGCATCATCATACATGGCATAACCTAATACATGTGCATTCCATTGTAGAATCTGGAATATGCAATGTTTATATTAGTTCATACGTTGCACATGATGTTTAAATGCCCCTTAAATCTGGTTAGTCATGTGATGGTCTTTAAGCCTCCTTCTTTGCTTATTTTCTTGATATGTAAGATTTGCTCACACATCTGTTCAATTGCTTCTTTGCATCAGCCAGCCATACTAGGACTGTTTGCTTTGATTACTTGTTGTTCTGACCTAACACTCTAACAGAGCTTGTCAACGATTTAAACACTAAGGGCTGTTGTAGTGGGGCCTTGTCTAACTCATAGGTGACATAAATGTTTGGCTGTACACTACAGTAGGCTCTCCAAGAGTACCTGGAGATCCAGTTCGAAGGTATGCCTAGTTTTTACAAAGTGCAGACATAGTAAATGATCACTTCATTGTGTGCGAGTGCAAGAGATGCGACATGTTTCATTATGTGGTGTTGTTTTGTTATAATCTCATCCTTTTGTGTTCACAGACTGGAAAGGATGAATATTTATCTTCCAAGGAGACGAGTAACTAGTTTGTGTCACCTTGCAGAGGGGGTGCAATGAAGATAAGATTGAGGATTTCCAAGTACAAGATGTTAGGAAGGAGCCTTGTAAGAGAAGTAGGAGCTGCGCTGAGCCTCTTCAACCTGCTAATGTAAGTCACTGTATGCAACTCAACAGTTCAATTCCTTGTTTGTTTCAGGCATAGTTAATTTGCTCTTTTCAATTGTTTTATTTGTCCTCAGTTACGAGATGCCCAAATAATCATGCCTAATGTTCGGTACTTGTATAACTATTAGTTGACATAATTAAAGGCCTTACCATTTAATTACTCTGCCGAAGTGTGCCTGAAGCTTTGAAGTCTATTAACCAACTATTATTGCATGAGGCTCACAATCTAGTTTATACTACGCTAATGATTGCATAGTTTTGCCTGCTGTAGTATGTTTGTATGAAACCCTCTGTTGTTCATTATGCTCCCTAATACTTTAATTGAGATACAGAATGTCCAACTGCTTGTTTATACGCAACGTGTTGTCTAAATTTGTAACTTGTCTGTGTTTTTGATTGGGCCCCAACATCATGCTCCTCTTGTGAACTAAGAGGGATTTCTGTATGTAGGCTGCACAGACTATCTTTCTTATAATTTTTATAATATCACCTGCTTATGCTTCATGACGTGTAACATTATTGTTAGTCCTGTTTTGCCATGTAGTACAAAATAGTGTCTTGCTCGCTTCACTGTTGTAACTATATTTTTGCCCTAGTCATGTGTACTTATAGAAACATTTCAGGATGAAGTGACATCAACACAAAGATCTGCGAGCAGTGGGTCATGGCCGTTACCGAATGATTATGGATTGGAATTGGAATGTGCTGATTTTCTCGAGCATCAACTAGAGGTGGCAAGACAACGTGTACATGATTGTCAACATTTAATCAACAAGTTGCGACTGGACATGCAGGTATTAGATGCAGGAGTCAAAAAAATAAAACAAGACACTGAGGTAACCATGAAGGAATTGGAGATTTTGCAGACTGAAATTTGTGCTACCTGAATCCGGCCAATCGATTATAGTTCAAATGGAGTTAAGTTGATGCGCGTCCATGATGTATGAGCTGTGTTTGCCCAGTGTATGTAATTTGCTATTTGTGTATGCTTTATTAACACCTGTGTCAAACCATAATGCCTAGTGGGTATAATCGGCTGTAATTTCTTTATTGTATAGTGTAGGATTATTCTACCTTTCTATGCCTTGATCTCTTTGTTGTATAGTGTATGCTTTTTAGAGGTGATACTATTGAGTAGGATAATTCTTTGAATATGCTATA